>NC_081562.1:92769298-92948742 GCF_022355385.1 Mustela nigripes
GCCTTCGGCTCAGGTCATGATCTCAGGGTCCTGGGATCGAGTCCCGCATCAGGCTCTCTGCTCAGCAGGAAGCCTGCTTCCTCCTCTCTCTCTCTCTGCCTGTCTCTCTGCCTACTTGTGATCTCTCTCTGTCAAATAAATAAATAAAATCTTTAAAAAAAAAAAAAAAAAAGACTATAACAGAGTCCAAAAAAAAGAAAAAATGCTAGAGAAGCTGCCATGTGCAAGATGAGGCAATCAATGAAACATCAATACAGATAAAACTGAAATGGGCTGAGACACATAAATAGGATTAAATTGCATTTTATAACAACAGTTAAAAAAAAAACACTTATCAGTCACCTTTGCAGGGTGTTAATGAACAAAGTCATTATCTTGAAAACAGTAATAACTGTTAATTTAAAAAAGACTAAAGCATTTGTCTCACCTTTCCTGTGCAAGATGTACCTCACAGTAACCAAACAGATGATGGAGAGGATATCTCTTTATAAAAACATTCCAGCTAAAACAAATTAAGAAATGATAGAATTTGAGAATCACCATTTATAACACCTAATGAAGTTCAATGAAGTAAAGGAAATGTCAACAAGGATCATCAATGGCTGCTGACATCACAAAATTAGACTACAGACATCATACACCTCCTCCTAATAGAAGTGGATTCTAAAGTATTCTAGCCAAAAACACTGAATCTGAACCTGGCCAAGTCGCTAGATTTAACTCCCAATTTGAAGGAAATGTTAAATGACACTATTATGTTAATCACCAAATCCATCTATGGGAAACTAATGAGCAGATGACTCAATCCTTCAACAAAATAAACTGCAAAGAAAAAAGGTTGGGGGCGGGCAGGGGGTGGGGGGAATCTTTCAGACTCATACTTTAAAAATACAATGACCAATTACAAAGTACAGACTTTATTTGGATCCTATTTTAAACATATACTCTGTCTTAAAAAGTTATGATATAATCAAGAAAATAGGAACACCAGATATGTATTAAGAAATTATTATTTATTATTTTAGATGTATAAATAGTATTGGTGGTGTTTTTTAAAGCCCTTACTTTTTAGAAATATATACTGAAATATTTATGGATGAAATAATACGTCACAAATCTGTTTCAAAACAATCAGGAAGCGGGAGTAGGAGCATAGACAAAACCATGTTAGCAATAAGCTGACAACTGTATATGGGGGGTTCATTTTACTATTACCACTGCTTTTGGATGTTTGAAATTTTCCGTAATAAAGTTCTTTTTCTTTTTTTTTGACAGAGATCACAAGTAGGCAGAGAGGCAGGCAGAAGAGAGAGGAGGAAACAGGCTCGCCGCAGAGAAGAGAGCCTGATGTGGGGCTCGATCCCAGGACCCTGAGATCACGACCTGAGCCAAAGATGACAGAGGCTTGCCTCACTGAGCCACCCAGGTGCCCCATCCGTAATAAAGTTCTTTAGAAAGCAAATCTCAGGGTGCCTGGGTGGCTCAGTCAGTTAAACATCTAACTCTTGGTTTCAGCTCAAGTCATGGGTTGTGGGATTGAGCCCCACATCAGGCTCCACACTCAGTGCGGAGTCTGCCTAAGGATTCTCTCCCTTTGCCCTTTCCTCCACTCTATCAAAAAAATCACCTTTAAAAAAAATATTTTTTTTGAGAGAGTGTATGTGCATAAGCAGGGGGAGGGGCAAAAGGAGAGGGAGAGCAGGGAGATGGATGTGGGGCTTGTTCCCAGAACCCTGAGATCATGACCCAAGCCGAAGGCAGATGCTTAACCAACTAAGCCACCCAGGAGCCCCTCAAATAAATCTTTTTAAAAAAATTTTTAAATAGGGACGCCTGGGTGGCTCAGTTGGTTAAGCAGCTGCCTTCGGCTCAGGTCATGATCCCAGCGTCCTGGGATCGAGTCCCACATCGGGCTCCTTGCTCTGCAGGGAGCCTGCTTCTCCCTCTGACTCTGCCTTCCACTCTGTCTGCCTGTGCTCGCTCTCGCTCTCTCTCTCTCTCTCTGACAAATAAATAAATAAAAAATCTTAAAAAAAATTTTTTTTAAATAAAAAATAAAAAGCCAATCCCCCCCAAAAAAAAAAATATATATATATATATTTGAAATACAACCAGTGAAATGAATTTGGATAGTAATCTTCTATTGAACCCCACTTCCATACCTACCTCTTTCCCTTTCTATATTGGTTTCTTTTTGTGTTTCTTTGTACTGAACAATTAGACTCAACTAAATTATACTGCCTTCTGTTTATACTACAGAATCTAAAATCCATTATATCTACTGTTTTGATCATCAAATGTTCATGTTTTATCTCCACGGCCAGCCAGTAAGGTCCTTTAACACAAAGGAAAAAATTTAGACTCCACAGCCCTAGAATGATGTTGAACATTCTAATAATCCTAAGTACCTTATGTGACACTTAAGTTGTCTCTGGAAAACCTTAGGACCTGTGGAAAAATGTAATATTCTTCTTTGTCAACCTAAGGGCCATTTTGTGGTAAAATTAAGTTTTTATTCTAGTAAATTAATATTTTCTTCAAATTTTACAGGGATCCCCTTTTGTGACATCAAAATGCTGTTTCTAGCAGGTTTAGGGAAGCTACTAAGCACAAGTTTTTCCTTCCAGAATTCAAATGGGCATATATTTACAAGGCTTCAAAGAAACAAAATTATATATTATTAGTTTTTTTCTAAAAGATTTTATTTATTTATTTGAAAAAGAGAGAGCACGTGGAAGGGAGAGGCAGAGGAAGAGAGATAAGCAGACTCCCCACCCAAGGGGAACCCCAACTCAGGTAATTCCTGATATCAGGATCAGGTAATGATCTGAGCCAGGTCAGGTAATCTCAGATCAGGTAATGATCTGAGCCAAAGGCAAACACTTAACCAACTGAGCCACCCAGTGGCTATATATTACTAGAACTAAATACAAATTTTGTTAGTTAAGTGATTCGTTAAATGAGCTGAAGTCATTTAATAAAACTTCAGCTGCAATATAAAAAGAGAGCTTACCCAAAACAATAGTCTCAAAGCCCAGGAAACAACTCACTACCTAACTGGAGACTAATCGCTAGAAAATAGATCTATTGGGGGTGCCTGGGTGGCTCAGTCTGTTGTACATCTCTGCCTTGATCCTGGGGTCCTGGGATTGAGCCCTACATGGGGCTCCCTGCTCAGCTGGGAGCCTGCTTCTCCCTCTCCCTCTGTCTGTCCCCCCTGCTTGTGCTCAATCTCTCTCCCAAATAAAATCTTTGATAGAAAGGAGGGAGGGAGGGAGGAAGGAGGGAAGAAAAACCATTCTGTTACCTCCTTCATAATATTTTGTCTCAATAAATAGTAAATAATAGTAAATTCTTTGAGGGCAGCTCATTTCTCCAAGGAATTCTAGAATTCTCCAAGGAATTCTCCAAGGAACTTCTAGAATTCATCTATGAGAGCCCCAGCAGGAAGGAAGGGGAAAAAAGCACACAGGCTTAATTCAACAAGAGTAATACATGGATTTGTTGTCAATTTTTTTTTACATTTCACCATATTCATAAATCTAGGGTCAGAAAAAAACATACATTCCATTTGTATGGATTTTTCTTGGTTTACAATAATTTTATTGGCAGGGTTTACAATAGTTTTATTGGCAAGGTTCACAATAATTTTATTGGCAGGGTGCCTGGGTGTCTCAGTCATTAAGCATCTGCCTTTGGCTCAGGTCATGATCCCAGGCACCTGAGATCAAGTCCCACATCAGGCTCCCTGCCGGGCAAGAAGCTTGCTTCTCCCTCTCGCACTCCCCCTGCTGTGTTTTCTCTCTCACTGTGTCTCTCTCTGTCAAATAAATAAAATCTTTTTTAAATAATAATAATTTTATTGGCATTTTCCCAGCATCCTTAAAATGTCTTACTTTAGAAGCAAAAAAGTCCTATATTTCCACTCGCCAAATCAGGTAGTAAACACATATTCGCTCTAAATGTAAAATTTTACTATTTTAACTTATATTTAAATTAGTTACTTAAAATAACCATTCCTTTCATTTCTTTTTTCTTTTGTTAAAGTCCTACCAACTCCATCAACAGATTTCTGCATTTCATGTACAGTTAAACATACATGGAATTAGTTTCTCCTCAAAATACTGTACAAAATTCTGAATTCATACACATGCAAAACAATTCCATGCCCTAAAATTCACCCACAAGTACCTAAATACAATGCTCACCTGACCTCTAGCTCAGATGTAATGCCCCATCCATCCAGGTAAGGTATAAGAACTGTACTTATCAAGCATAATGTAGGAGACAGTAAGAAAGAATAGTGAGTAGCTTCCAGCAAGTCAGCCAAGAGGGGAAAAAATTATCCCCTCCACACCCAGAGCCTAGGCTCTAACAAGTTTTCAGCAACAGTCAAATAAAATTCTCAGAACAGTCCTGACTTTTCACTGGACTCTGTCTTAATTAAGTAGTCTGAGTGACAGTGCAAAAATTAATTTGAAGCTACCTTTCTTCTTCTTTACTCTGAAAAGCTGAATATTGTCTGTCTTGACTATTAAAATCCCCAGAGATTTCAGTTCTGCAGGAGCTCTACATGGTTCTAAATTTAGACAAGTAATGGAAATAGTTGGAAGGCAGGCAATTCATTTTAATATCTGAACTTTTATGTTGCCAGGCAGCTAATTTCTTAAGTAACCTTAGAGCAGTCATCCACATAAGAGAATAAATACATAAGCCATATAATTACTGATAGGCCAGTAATGGTGTTAATTAAAACACTATCTATAACTTCTGGAAATGACCAACACACCCCTCCCCCCAAAAACAGGCTGTATTTCCTCCACAAAGGAAACAGGATTTTAAATATTTCAACAGAACATGTTAATGGCACATCATCACTTTCCTTACAGTTTATTTATGTTTCCACACCAAGGGAACATATAGATAGGTTTAATCAGTTTAATCTTTAACATAAAATGTTCTTGTGGAAGGAAGTGACGTATCTTGTTTCACGTAGAGTCCTAGAGCAGGATGTTCTTAAGCTCCTGGACCATAAGCGATTGGGGCATACCAGATCCCAATTCTAAGCCTAACTATTTTGGATTCTCTAAAACATTAAACCTCGTAAGGACCCTAACCATGTCAGTTTTCCTAGATTGTACTCAAAGTCCAATATACAGGTGAATGCAAGTTCAAGTTCAAAGCACTAAGTATGAAAGACCTGGTTTGGAGTTTCCCTATCCAAAGACATTTTAATTCAGACAGCAGAAGACAGAACAAGGGAAACAACTCTTTAAGTGGCTGTACTACAGGAAGAAAAGATCTGGATTACATGAAAGTAAGGATATGAAAACTTATTTTCACCTTCACACCGAGTTAGGAAAAAAAAAATCAATACAATGCCAATTTTCTGCACAATATTTTGCCTCCCATAGCAAGTCATCAGAACTGCCCTTCACAGACTTCATTCTGAGAATTCCATTTAGACACTTTTTTATCAGGTACATCTGAGAAGACACAGAAGGGTCTCAGATCTGGAATTCACTCTCTTTTTTTTTTTTTTAAACTGGAAATAACTAGTATCATAAAGATAGCAAAGGATAATTAAGAAAAGAGGTGGTTCTCCTTTAAAGAAATCATTTGCCACTAAAGAAATCAGGATTTCTTGCAGAAATGATTGCTTCTAGGTCTGAAGCAAGTAAAGCACAAAGTGAGCCCAAAATACCTTGTAGTGGCACAGTGTAAGGAAGAGCTCAAGGCCTCACTGGGTCATGTTAAAAGGACATAGTAGTCAGTTTGCTGGAGCTCCCACTGACCAAATTTACAACTGCTATTTTTTTATGTTTATTTATTTTAATAACCTCTATAACCAATGTAGGGCTCAAACTCACAACCCCAAGAGTCACTCACTCTTCTGACCAAGCCAGTCAGGTGCCCCACTGTATTTTTAATACTGAATATTGTCAGTATTTTTGAACAGCAATGAACTGTAACATATTTTTTTTAAATACCCCATCAACAGTGATCCTAAAAAAAAAAAAAAAAAAAAAAAAAAAAGGAGAAAAAGGAAAGCTCTTCCTTTTAGAACACCATCAATGAGAAAATGTAGAAGTAATGAGAGAATCAATATTTTCCAACCACCAATGTCATAACCAATTCAGCCAAGGATCTTAAGTGCATGTTAATACAACTGGGTAAAACATAAAGGAATAGAGAAGTCACACATTTTTTAAAAGTATCATCCACAGACTGTTTCTTAATCACAAAGGGAAAAAAAGTACCTTAACAAAGAAGAAATATGTAGCTGACATCAACTAAGTGATCAAACTTTCTATCACCAACAATAGGACAAAAGGACATTATGCACAGAGACAAACACAAGTCATCTTGTCAAAAATGTTTAACCTGAATCTAATCATCACAAATCCAAATTTTAAAACATTCCTCAACATATGTACCCCAGACTCTATAAAAGTATCAATGATATGAGGGGCACCTGGGTGGCTCAGTGGGGTAAGCTACTGCCTTCGGCTCAGGTCATGATCTCAGGGTCCTGGGATGGAGCCCTCTCTCAGCGGGGAGCCTGCCCCCCCCCCCCCCCGCCTCTCTGCCTGCTTGTGATCTCTCTGTCAAACAAATAAAATCTTAAAAAAAAAAAATCAATGACATGAAAAGCAAAAAAGGGGGAAGAGAAACACTCTGAATGAAAGACTGGAAAAAAAAAATGACCGTTAAATGCAACATATGATCCCTGAATAAATCCAGGATTGGAAGGAAAGCTATAAAGCAGTATTCTCAATTATTGAGATAATTGGGGAAATCTGAGCATAGACTATACAGAATAATTGCATCACTAAATATTTTGAATGTGATAATGAGTTTGATAATACTATCGTAGTAGTAAAGGAAAACAACTTGTCTTTAAGCAATACATGCTTAAGAAATTTGGGGGTGGGGTTGCCTGGGTGGCTCAGTCAGTTAAACGCCTGCCTTCAGCTCAAGTCATGATGTCAGGGTCCTGGGATCAAGTTCTGCATTGGGCTCCCTGCTCAGTGGGGAAACTATGCTTCTCCCCTTGCTTCTGCATGCTTTCTCTAATAAAATCTTTCAAAAAAAAAAAAAAAACAAGAATTTTTTTTTTTTTTTTTAAGTAGGCTCCACACTAGGCATGGAGCTCAATGCGGGAGGCTTGAACCCATGATCCTGAGTTCAAGACCTCAGTGGAAATCAAGAGTCACCCAGGTGAAGTTTTCTGAGTCTAATAAGATACTAATAAAAGTTTCCTGATTTCCTAATACACTAATATAAATTCCCAATATACAATGAAAAATAAAGTATATATGTGTAGGGAGGGAAGGGGGAGAAAAAGGTGGACAGAGAAAAAGAAAGAGGAAGGGGGTAAAGAGAGTCTGAGAGCACAAATGTGGTAAAATATTTGACAAATATAGGTAGATGTCACATTGGTTTTCAGTGTATCACTATTTTCAGCTTCCTGTAAGTTCAGAATTCTTCTAAATAAAAAAGTTGGGGTGCAAAAGAACAAGAAACAACAATAACCCAAACTTTTAGCTATCCAGTGTAAATTTAGCTGTGTCTTAAAAAGCAATTCCAGGTGGCAGTTACAAGCCCAAACCTCAGCATGAAGCTGGGTTATGTTCTGGCTGCATGACCTAACCTAAACTCTCTGCTATGGTCTGAATGGGTCCTCCCAAAATTCAGGTTGAATCCTAACCCTAGAAAATGATAATATTATGAAGTGGGGCTTTAGGAAGTGAATGGGATTAGTCCCTTATAAAAAAAGTTCCAGAGAGATCCCTATCCCATTCCACCATGTGAGGCCACAGTGAGCAGCAGAAAGCCTCAGGAAGAAGGCCTCACTAGAACGGGACCATGCAGGTGCCTTGATCTTGGACTTCCCAGTCTCTAGAACTGAGAAATAAATTTCTGTTAGTAAGCCATGCAGTATGTGGTATTTTGTTACAGCAGCCCAAACAGACAAAAGACACTCTCTAAGCTTCAGCTATAAAACAGGGATATTACAGGGGTGCCTGGGTGGCTCAGTGGGTTAAAGCCTCTGCTTTCGGCTCAGGTCATGATCCCAGGGTCCTGGGATTGAGTCCCACATCAGGCTCTCTGCTCAGCAGGAAGCCTGCTTCCCTTCCTCTCTCTCAGCTTACCTCTCTGCCTACTTGTGATCTCTGTCTGTCAAATAAATAAATAAAATCTTTGAAAAATAAAACAAAACAGGGATATTACAGTACTACTCCATGAGGATTATTACTCTCAGCATTTTATTATCCAATAATTGCTATTACTATACTTACATAATATCACATTCTTTGTTCACTTAACTATCTTGTAAGTATGGGGAAACTGGACCAATTTTTAGTCTTTCTGTGTCTTGGCAAGAGTTTACAATCAATAGTAACTTTATTAAAATTTTGTGAGGGGCGCCTGGGTGGCTCAGTGGGTTAAAGCCTCCGCCTTCAGCTCCGGTCATGATCTCGGGGTCCTGGGATCAAGGCCTGAGTCAGGCTCTCTGCTCAGCAGGGACCCTGCTTCCCTCTCTCCACCTGCCTCTCTGCCTACTTGTGATCTCTCTCCATCAAATAAATAAAATCTTTAAAAAAAAAAAAATTTGTGAACTGCCAAATACATCCAAATTCAAATGAAAGAGTTAAAATGCATTCCACCTAAGGACCAATATAAATAAATCCACCATTAGCACAAATAACAGAGCTAGTATACTCTCAAGTACCCATCAATGCTTAAGCAACAGCTTCTCACAGCTTGTATTTACTCCTAACCCAAATACTACTCACAGGCTTGCCTTGGTCCAAAAAATGTTGAACTTTACATTCAAATCCAAAGCCATCAGGCCAGAAGTGCCTCTCAACTCCTATTTCCTGGAGCTTCATCTCAGCTCTCATTACTCCACAAGTTTGCCCGGGTGATCTTATATCCTATTCTGGCTTGAATCCCCTTCAGTTGCAAATCCTAAACAACCCACCTCTCCCTAGAGCTCCAGATTCATTTACAAAATTAGCTAACACACATTTCCAAAGGTGAACTCTCTATCAACACTCTTCTAACCCCAACCAGAACCCCTTTTAGTGATATAATTGACATATAACATTAGTTATTAGTTATTAGTGTAAAACATGACAACATATGTCTATGTGGCAAAATGATCACAGTCTTATTAAATCCATCACCAGACATACAATTTTTTTCTTATGATAAGAACTGTTAAGATCTACTGTTAACAATGTCCAAACACATAATACAGTATTATTAACTATTAACTATACCTTTTGTACCTTTTCTCCATTTTAACCCATTTTGCCCACTCTCACTCCTGCAACCACCAATCTGCTCTGTAGCTGTAAGGTTCTGTGGGGTTTTTTAGATTCCACGTAATTAGTGAGATCATAGAGTATTTTGTCTTTCATTAACTTATTTCAGTTAGCCCTCAAGGTCCATCCATACTGTTATAAATAGCAGGATTTCCTTTTTTTTTTTTAAACGATTTTTTATTTATTTGAGAGGGAGATAGAGAGAGAGTGAAGCAGAGGGTGTTAAGAGAGAACACAACTGGGAGGGAGAGACGGAGGGAGAAGGAGAAGCAGGCTCTCTCCTGCCCAAGATTTCCTTTTTTATAGCTATATAATACTCCACTATATATACATACAACATTTTCTTTACTATTCATTTGTTGCCAGGCTCTTAGGTTGTTTCCATTTCATGGCTGTTGTTAACGATACAATGAACATGTAAGAGCAATACTCTTAAAGATACTGACTTCAGGGGCACCCAGGTGACTCAGTCAGTTAAGCATCCAACTCCTGATTTCTGCTCAGGTCATGATCTCAAGGTCATGTGATTGAGCCCCACACTGGGCTCTGTGCTGGGCATGGAATCTGCCTGGGATTCTCCCTCTCCCTGTGCCCTTCCCCCTGCCACTTGCACCCACTCTTAAAAAAAAAAAAAAAAAAAGAGTAGTCCCCTTTTCTCCACATCCTTACCAACACTTGTTAGCTCATCTTTTTGATGATAGCTCTTCTAACTACAGTATGAAGTATTATCTGTGGTTTTGACTTACATTCCCCCAGTAATTAATGATGCTGAGCACCTTGTCATGCACCTATCGGCCATCTGCATGTATGCTTTAAAAACAATGTCCATTCAGCTCCTCTGCCCATTTTAAAATCAGATTGTGCTTTTTCAGGCACCTGGGTGGCTCAGTCACTGGGCATCAGCCTTCGGCTCAGGTCATGATCCCAGGGTCCTAGGATCGAGCCCCACATTGGGCTCCCTGCTCCACAAGAAGCCTGCTTCTCCCTCACCCACTCTCCCTGCTCGTGTTCCCTCTCTCATTGTGTCTCACTGAATAAATAAATTTTTTTTTTTTAAAGGTGTGGGGTGCCTGAGTGGCTCAATGGGTCAAGCCTCTGCCTTCAGCTCAGATCATGGTCTCAGGGTCCTGAGACTGAGCCCTGCATCAGACTCTCTGCTTAGCAGGGAGCCTGCTTCCTCCTCTCTCTCTGCCTGCCTCCCTGCCTGCTTGTAATCTCTGTCTGTCAAATAAATAAATAAAATCTTTAAAAAAAAAAAAAGATTTTATTTATTTATTTGACAGAGAGAGAGATCACAAGCAGGCAGGGAGGCAGGAGAGAGAGGAGGAAGCAGGCTCTCCGCAGAGCAGAGAGCCGGATGCGGGGCTCAATCCCAGGATGCTGGGATCATGACCTGAGCCGAAGGCAGAGGCTTTAACCCACTGAGCCACCCAGGCGCCCCAATAAATAAAATCTTAAAAAAAAAAAAAAGAAAGAAAAAAAAGGTTGTGTTCTTTCTATTGAGATGTATGAATTCTTCATGTATTTGAGGATATTAGCCCCTTACTATATATATGATTTGCAAAATTTTTCTTCCATTCAGGTTGTTCATTTTGTTAATAGTTTCCTTTGCTGTACAAAAGCTTTTTAAAATTATTTTTAAAATAATTTCTATGTCCAACATGGTGCTCAAACTTGATGGAGATCAAGAGTCACATGCTCTACTGAGCCAGCCAAGCAACCCCTATGGAAAAGTGTTTTGTTTGATGTAGTTCCACTTGCATATTTTTGCTTTTGTTACCTTTGTTTTTGGTGTGAAATTTTAAAAAATCATCACAAAAATGCACATGGCAAGGAAAACACAATGTTCTCCTCTACGAGTTTTATGAATCCAGGTCTGTTTCCTGGATCTTTAATTCATTTTTTAATTTTTATGTATGATATAAGATAGCTGTCCAGTCTACCCAACCTCATTTACTGAAGAGACTATCCTTTCCCCACTATATATTCTTGGCTGCTTTATCATAAATTAATTGACCATATATGCCTGAGTTTGCTTCTGGGCTCTATTCTGTTCCATCAATCTATGTGTCTGTTTTCACACCATTACACCATTTTGATTACTACAACTTTGTAACATAGTTTGAAGTCAAGAAATGGGATGCCTTTAGTTTTGTTCTCAAGCTTCTTTGGCTATTCAGGGTCTTTTGTAGTTCCATACAATTTTAGGATTGTTTGCTCTCTCTGTGAAAAATGCCAGTGGAATGTGGATAGGGATTACACTGAATCTACAGATTGCTTTGCGTAGTATGGACATTTTAACAATATTAATTCTTCTAATCCATGAAAATATGCTATCTCTCCATTTATTTGTATCTTCAATTTATTTCATCAATGTCTTAAGAGTTTTCAATGTAACGGTCCTTCATCTCCTTGGTTAATTTATCCCTAGGTATTTTATTATTTTTGATAGAATTGTAAATAGTACTATTTTCTTAGTATTTCTGATAGTTCATTATTAGTATATAGAAATATAACTAACTTTTGTATATTGATTTTATATCCTACAACTTTACTGAATGCATTATTAGTTCTAACTTTTTTTAACTTCTTTTAAGGTCTTCTACATATGTCACATGCAGAGACAGTTTTACTTTCTTCCTTTCTGATTTGGATGCCATTTACTTCTTTTTCTTGCTCAACTGCTCCACTTAGAACTTTCAGAAGTCACTATGCTGAATAAAAGTGGCAAAGAAGAGGCACAGCTGGTTAAGCATCTGACTCTTGGTTTGGCCCAGATCATGATCTTGCAGTTGTGAGATCTAGCCCCACACCACACTGTGTTCAGGGCCAAGTCTGCTTCAGATTCTCTTTCTCTCCCTCTCTGTTCTTTTCTTGCTCTCTCTCTAAAATAAATAAAATCTTTAAAAAAAAAATTAAAAGGTGGCAAATAAAAACTTTCAGTTATTCACTGTTGAGTATAACATAAGCTGTGGGCTTGTGATTTACTGAGTTTTTACCATAAATGGATGCCACACTTTGTCAAATGCTTTTTCTGCATTTATTGAGATGATCATGTTTTTTAGCTTTCATTTTGTGAAGTGGTATTATCAGACTGACCTGCAAATGTTGAACCATCCTTGCATCCCTGGAATAAACAGGACTTGATTACAGCCTATGATCCTTTTAATGTATTGCTGAATTCAGTCTGCTAATATTTTGTTGAGGATTTTTGTATACAAGAGGATTCATTGGAGATATCGACCTGTAATTCTCTTTTCTTATAGTTCCATTGTCTGGCTTTGGTATCAGGGTTATCCTGGCCTCTGAAAATAAGTTTGGAAGTATTCCCTCCTACTTTTTGGAATAGTCTGAGAAAGACTGGTATTAATTCTTCTTTAAATATTTCACAGAATTCACCAGTGAATCCATCTGGTCCTGGGCTTTTGTTTCTTTTTTTTTTTTAAAGATTTTATTTATTTATTTGACAGAGAGCGATCACAAGTAGGCAGAGAGGCAGGCAGAGAGAGAGGAAGGGAAGCAGGCTCCCTGCTGAGCAGAGAGCCCAATGCGGGACTCGATCCCAGGACCCTGAGATCATGACCTGAGCCGAAGGCAGCGGCTTAACCCACTGAGCTACCCAGGCGCCCCATGGGCTTTTGTTTCTTGCTAGGCTTTTGATTACTGGTTCAATCTCCTTACCAGTAATGGGTCTGTTCAGATTTTTTACTTCATGATTCAGTCTTGTTAGGTTGTATGTTTCTAGGAATTTATCCATTTCTTCTAGGTTGTCCAATTTGTTGGAATATAATCATTGATGGTATTTCTTAGGATCCTTTATTTTTTTGTGGAATCAGTTGTAATGTCTTCTCTTTCATTTCTGATTTTGAAGCTTCTCTCTTTTCTTCTTGGTAAGCCTAGCTAAAGATTTGTCCATTTTGTTTATCTTTTCAAACAACCAGCTCTGTTTCATTTATCTTTTCTATCACCTTTTTAGTCTCTACTTCATTTACTTCTGCTCTGATCTTTGTTATTTCCTTCCTTCCACTAACTTTGGGCTTAATTCAACCTCTTCTTTTTCTAGTTTCTTTTTTTTTCCTTTTGGTGGGCACCAAAGTTTACTGAGCGATAGTAAAGTGATTAGTACAAAGCTCTCAAAGAGGGAGGGGACCCAAGAGAGTTACCCTTTTTTTTAGTTTCTTGAGGTATAAAGTTAGATTACTTGACATCTCCCTTGTTTCTTAATGTAAGCATTTATCACTATCAACTTCCCTTTTAGAACTGCTTTTGCAGCATCCCATAGGTTTAGTATTTTGTATATTATATTTCCATTTTCACTTGTCTCTGGGTATTTTTCTATTTTTCTTGATTGCTTCTCTGATCCAATTGTTGTTCAAACAAGAGCATGTTGTTTAATCTCTAAATATTTGTGGATTTCCCAGCTTTCTGCTTTTTCTTTTACTTTTTTTTTTTTTTTTAGATTTTATTTATTTATTCGACAGAGAGAGAGATACCACAAGTAGGCAGAGAGGCAGCAGATGGAGCAGCTCTCTGCTGAACAGAGAGCCTGATGCGGGCCTTGATCCCAGGACCCTGAGACCATGACCTGAGCTGAAGGCAGAGGCTTAACCCACTGAGCCACCCAGGTGCCCCTCTTCTTTTTCTAATAAACTTTTTTCTAAAGATTTTATTTATTTGACAGAGAGACAGGGGGAGAGCATGCACAAGCGCACAAGAGGGTGAGCAGCAGAGGGAGAGGGACAAGGAAGCTCTCTGCTGAACAGGGACCCCAGTGCAGGGCTTGATTCCCTTAACCAAATCATCCAGGTGCCCCTCAGTTGTTGCTTTTTGTAACTAATTTCTCGTTTCATACCATTGTAGTTGGGAAAGATCCCTGATATAATTTCTATCTTCTTAAATTTATTAAGACTTGTTTTGTGGCTTAACATATTATCTGTCCTGAAGAATATTCTGTGAGCACTTGAGAATGTTTTTTTCTCTTGATTTTGGATAGAATGTTCTGTGTATATCTGTTAAGTCCATCTGGTCTAACATGTCTCTTAAGGGAATGCTTCCTTACTGATTCTGTTTGGATTTCTATCCCTTGATGAAACTAGGGTATTAAAGTCCCCTATTACTATATTGCTATTTCTCCCTTTCTCTGTTAATATTTGCTTTATACATTTAGGTGCTCCCAAACCTACCCCTTTCTTATTTCAGTTAACAATACCACCCATTTACCCAAGACAGAAATTGAGAGTCATTTATTCACATTATGCACCATCTCCTTGATCCCTCTGATCTCAGCTCCTATCCCCTCTTCTCTGCTTCTATCATTTCTGAGCAAAGAATTTAGTTAAAGGGGCAAGACCTCCAGAGCTCTTTTTTGCCTCCCATGGAGCAGCTGGCTATGTTCCTAATGGTAACTGCTCTATTGGCCTCCAATCACTCAATAACTAAAAGCATCTGACCTACCCTTGATGGACGTGTAGCACGAATGAGAAATAAATCGTTGTTTCCAGCTATTGAGAGTGTGGGTTTGTTTCTTACCCAGCATACCCTGGTCTATCTGGATTTCAACTTATTCTGCATGGACTACAACACCAGCCTCCTAATTAGTGTTTCCCCTCTACTCTATATCCCCTATAAGTATTTCTCCAGGGGCACCTGGGTGGCTCAATCATTAAGCGTCTGCCTTCAGTTCAGGTCATGATCCCAGGGTCCTGGGATCAAGCCCCACACCAGGCTCCCTGTTCTGCAAGGAGCCTGCTTCTCCCTCTCCCACTCCCACTGCTTGTGTTTCCTCTCTTGCTGTATCTCTGTCAAAGAAATAAATAAAACCTTTAAAAATACATATATATATTTCTCCAAATTGCTACCAGAGCTACTTTTGTAAAACAAACATTTCTATGACTAAAATCTTCCAGGATGCCTGGGTAGCTCAGTCGATTGAGCATCTGATTCCCTGGCTTTGACTCAGGTCAGGATCTCATGGATTGTGGGATTGGCCCCATGTCAGGCTCTGCGCTCAGCAGGGAATCTGCTTGAAGATTCTCTCCCTCTGCACCCCGCCCCCCCTTCATATGTTCTCCCTATCTCACTCTCTCTCAAATGAATAAATAAAGCCTTTTTAAAAAAACATTCAGAGGCTTCTCTTTGCCTCAAAATATTCCACATTCCTTAATATAGCTCTTAAAGTCTACCATAAAATCAGGCTCTCTATATATCCTCTCCAGCTATTCAAAATAATGCTATATCTCCATACATACCATATTCTTTAATACTCCTAGGTCTTCACTCAGGCTACTCTATCAACTTGAACTGCCTTCCTACCCTCACACCACCTCCCCCAACTCTGCTTGCCTACCCATATAGGACTCCTGGTCAGCTATCCCTCCCATTCTCTCAACAGCTACTCAAATTTGGCTCTCTTCTCAAGGCCCCTAAGGTCCCTATTTTAACAACCCTTTTCAATACATCAGGCCCCTAACCCAAAGTATAAGTCTCCTTACAACACAAGGAATAGTCCTTCAAGTTCCTTTGTTCAGATATCAAACATTTGTCCCCACCCCTTTCTTCACCTTTTCCTTCTATCTTAATAAAGAAGGTAACAATTCTACCTCTGTTCTGGATTTCATCTTCTCTACATGCTTCAAAACTTCACTCCATTATGACCACTCTCTATTGTCTTGCTCATTCCCCAAATATATAAATATGATCAAGTCTCTCATCTTAAAAAAACTCTTCCTTGAACCCCACAATCCCTCAGTACTATCCTCTGTCTCCACCTCTTTTTTTTTTTTTAAGATTTTATTTATTTATTTGACAGGGAGATCACAAGTAGGCAGAAAGGCAGGTAGAAAGAGAATGGGAAGCAGGCTCCCCACTGAGCAGAGAGCCCAACGCGGGGCTCGATCCCAGGACCCTGAGATCATAACCTGAGCCAAAGGCAGAGGTCCAACCCACTGAGCCACCCAGGCGCCCCGTGTCTCCACCTTTTTGTTATGATCTTGAAAAACAGGGCTTGGGGTGCCTGGGTTGCTCAGTGGGTTAAAGCCTCTGCCTTCGGCTCAGGTCATGATCCCAGAGTCCTGGGATCGAGCCCCACATCGGGCTTTCTGCTCAGTAGGGAGCCTGCTTCCTCCTCTCTCTCTCTGCCTGCCTCTCTGCCTACTTGTGATCTCTTGTCTGTCAAATAAATAAATAAAATCTTTTAAAAAAGAAAAGAAAAGAAAAACAGGGCTTATTTGCCTTTATTTTCCTCACCTCCTATTTATTACTCAACCCAATACAATTTGGTCTCCACCTTCATCACTCCAGTGACCCTACTTTCACTGATGTCACCAATGATCTGAGTGCCAAATCCAATAAGTTCTTTTCTGTCCTTACCACACTTGACCTTTCTACCCCACTTGACATAATTTCCTCCCTCTGCCTTCAAACTCTCTTCTCTAAGGTCCTGTCCACATATTTTATTGGTTGTCCATTTACCTTCCTCACTTCCTCAATTTTCTTCCAAGACTCCACTGCCATTAGTCACAACTTTAACTGTTAGTGTTCTTCAAGGCTCCTTCCTCAGGCTTCAACTTTTCAGTTTCAAAATGAACCTCAGATGACTCAATCCATTACTTCAACTACAGCGTATATACTGTTGATTCACAAATGTCTCTCCAGCCTCAAATTCTCTCTCCAATTCCAACCTCATACACCCAACATCCTTTCAGGCATTTCCTATGTAGTTCCATAGGTACTTCAAATTCAACCAGCCTAGAACCAAACACCTCACCTTTATTTCCAAACACACAACTTTCTTTATTCCCCAACTCATCAATAACATGACCATCCACCCTGGTATGGAATCCAGAAAACCAGGAGTCATCCAAAAGCTCATCCCTCTCAGCACTATTCATTCTCTCTCTCTCTCTCTCTTTCTCTCTCACATGAGTGTACACACACACACACACCCTCAAATTCTAAGTGGTTCTTCCTGCTAAATTTCTCTTGAATCTGTCCATCCCTGTGACTTGCAGGACCATTTCAGAGCTTACATCTTACTTAGATTATATTGACTGCCCTTAAACTGGACTCCCTGATTCCAGTCTATTTTGCAATCCAGTTCCCAATTTGTCACAAGGGATCTTGGATTTATTTATTTATTTAAAGATTTTGTTCATTTATTTGACAGAGAGAGAGAAATCACAAGTAGGCAGAGAGGCAGGAGGGGGTTGGGAGGGGCGGGAAGCAGGCTCCCCGCTGAGTGGAGAGCCCAATGTGGGGTTCGATCCCAGGACCCTGAGATCATGACCTGAGCCGAAGGCAGAGGCTTAACCCACTGAGCCACCCAGTCACCCTGCAAGTGCCTCAGTCGGTTTAGCATCCGCTTTCAGCTCTGGTCATGATCCCAGGTACCTGGAATGGAGTCCTTCATTGGGCTCCTTGCTCAGCAGGGAGGCTGCTTCTCCCTCATCTTCCCACCTGCCCTGTTCATCCTCTCTCTCTCTCAAATAAATAAAATCTTTAAGAAACAAACAAGCCTGGATTTTTTACTGGGGGAGGAGTGGGGGTGGGCCCATAACCCCCATGTTGTTCAAGGATTAACTGTATTTTTTTGTAATGAATAATAAAACATGAACTCTTTAAGGATAAGGACAATGTCACTTTTTTTTTTTTTTTTAAGTTTCTTTGGCATATAACACAATATCTAACAAATGGGCACTTAATAAAGAGCTGAGTGAATGAATGAGTTGGGTCTTTTCATAAATTTTCTTGATATTAGGAATTTGGAAGCAGTTCTATAAACCTCACTTGAAGATCCCTCTTTCTATTATAAAAATACAGAAGAACAAGAAGCTAAGAGAAGATCTTCTAACAGAGACCCATTCTAGGAAGAAAACATGTAAGTGACACTTTAAACACAGACCAATAATAAACAGATAAGTTTTCTTATTTCTAAGCTAATACTATACGATAGGCTTGCAGTACACCAAAGCAGCCTAAATAAAAGAACTCAATCTGTGTTAAGTGAAAAAAGCTGGGCTGGTAAAGTCAAACAGTGGCAAGTGAGTTCCTATAATTATTTTCTTTTTTCTTCTTTTTTTACCTTCTCCCCTCTCCCTGTAATTCTTTTTTTTTTTTTTTTCTTATTTTTAAAGATTTATTTTAGGGGCACCTGAGTGGCTCAGTGGGTTAAGCCTCTGCCTTCGGCTTGGGTCATGATCTCAGGGTCCCATGTCGGGCTCTCTGCTCAGTGGGGAGCCTGCTTCCTCCTCTCTCTCTCTCTCTGCCTGCCTCTGCCTACTTGTGATCTCTGTCAAATAAATGAATAAATTCTTTAAAAAAAAAAAAAAAAGATTTTTTTTAGAGAGAAATAAAGAGAAGGAGAGCATAAGGAAGAAGAATAGAGAAAAGCAAACCTGAGCCAAAGGCAAACATACAACCAACTGAGCCAACTGGGTGTCCCCTCTCTGTAATTCCTCCCTGAAAATCTACCATCTTTTCAGGGGGCCTCATTTGGCAGAATGCCTTTACTGTGGGCATTGAGCAAAACACAAGTCAACAATAAAGGATAAGATGAAACAGAACAGAATCTTGTGGCCTAGAACACATGGATCTGAATAGATCCTATGTCTGTTTCCAGCCAGTCCACTAAACTGAAAAGACAACTGCCATTTCCCAACCAAGACACAGAAAAGCAGTTATGAAAGCAATGTTAATTCCAAAGAGAAAAAAGGAAGAAAATAGAGCTCACAGGAATAAAGCAGCATTTTTCAGAGCCAACATTAACTTCAATGCTGTTGTGTTACTTAACAGCACTGGAGAACATTATTTAGAACCTAGTAATTTGATCACGTTTAACACAGACTGTCCTTCTATGAGACAGGCTATACTTGCTGACTGTGGCCACCAAGCTGGTATAAATAGAACTCAGCTACATGGAAAGTGTGCTCAATATCTACAGATACCTCTTTGTCCCTCTTCTGTATTGTTCAGATTTCCTTTTATTATTTTGAGAGAGAGAAAGCATGTTGAGAGCATGAGAAGGGGGGAGGGTCAGAGAGAAAAGGAGGAGCAGACTCCCTGATGAACAAGGAAGCCCAATGTGGGGCTTGATCCCAGGATCCTGGGATCATGCCCTGAGCCAAAGGCAGCACTTAACTGACTGAGCCACCAAGGCACCCCCCTTTCCTGTATTATTAACTAAATATAGGTGAAGTAAAATACTGAAACTAGCTTAAGAATCCATTAAATGGAGCTTCAGTCTCAAGTGTCCATACTTTTTTTTAAGATTTTATTTATTTATTTGAGAGAGTTGAACAGACAGATAGTGAGAGAAAGCATGAGCGGGGAGGAGAGGGAGAAGCAGACTCCCTCAGAGTAGGGAGCCCGACACCTCACTCAATCCCAGGACCGTAAAATCATGACCTGTGCAGAAGGCAGACACTTAACCGAAGTGTCCACATTTTAAATCATCAGATCTATCACAAAGAATTATTGTACCTAACTTTTTAAGAGATACCTCCAAAAGTTAAGTTTTCCTCTACCCTAAAAGGAAGCAGACTATCAACTCCATTCTACATACAAAGACAATGATTCAGTCCAATTATTGAGATTAAACTCAGAAAAGCGTCAGAGAACTTTAAACAGGATTAAAAATTCAGAGTTTTAAACAGTGGCTTTGATTTGACTTCTCATAAAGCCTATACAGAAATGAAACAGATTTGTGTTCTTTCAATAGTCCTATCTCGGGGTGCCTGGGTGGCTCAGTGGGTTAAAGCCTCTGCCTTCAGCTCAGGTCATGATCCCAGGGTCCTGGGATGGAGCCCCACATCGCATTGGGCTCTCTGCTCAGCGGGGAGCCTGCTTCCTCCTCTCTCTCTGCCTGCTTCTCTGCCTACTTGTGATAAATAAAAAAGTCCTATCTTGTTGGTCAAATATACATAATTTTCAGCCATCACAGTCATTCAAAAAGAAAAAAAATATTTCTGCCTTACCATAAAGGAAAAATACTGCAAGCATAAAACCCTATTTTGACTTCATAACAAAAATACTGACAGGATGGAGAGTAAAACACAAAGATAAATTTTAAACCAAGTAACTCTGAAGGGAAAATAAAAAGATTGGAAAGGGGGTAAGTAATATAAGGCTGAAGATATATGATAATACGAAAGGTAAAACTTTGATGTTACTAGCTAAAAGGGTAAAAATGTAGCTCAGGGTTTCAGTTACTGGTCTTAGAATAGCTCTGGTCCAAATCTAGACTCAAACAATGTTCTCTTGGGAATGGCATTAACGAGGAGAGGCAAAACAACTGGTAACAGCACAATCTAGAACATATACCTCTAGAACATATGCCTCAAATCATCTAGTTTCTTTCTTTCCTTCTCTTCCTTACAGTTAGTAAAGGAATAAGACAAAAATCACATGTTTTAGAGAGCTCTTTTGGCACAAGAGAGATCACGATACTAGCAAATTTAACTTCAGTGTGAGCAGAAACTCAGAATGGAATACAAAGAGAGAAATATGGTAAGGTAAAGACAAAAGGGAACCCAGCATTATGGAAACTGGTTCAAAACACACAGACAAAATAAGAGCTTTAGGATGCCTTGAAAGGGTTCCAGAACATGATACCCAAACCAGTGAAGGTTTTTGTTTTTGCTGTTTTGGGGAAGAGAGGCATTCAGGGAAAACAATGCTTTAGCCAAGGCAGCAAGGTGAGAGAACAGGGAGGGTGAAAGAACAAGTAATTCATCTATAGCTGATGCCTAAGCCTGAAAGCAAAAGAAAGACAGCAAAATATAAGGCAGATGAGGTTAAAACACTCAGGTTAAAAAAAAACAAAACAAAAAACAACCTCTGTACTGGGAGCAAACAGAAGACATTAAAAGGTTATAAGCAGCAGAAAATAATAGATTTTAATCTTCTCTCAGCTGAAGGGTACATAACTAAATGAAAGATTAGGAAAAGCAAGACTAGGACAGGAAGGCCAGTTAAAGCCCATCACAGTTTCTGGGATGAGAGAGAATGGTCTCCTGAACTAAGAAAGTGGTGACGCTGATGGAGAGAAATGGAAAGATTCAAGACAGACTGAGGAGGTTAAAAGTCTACATAACTTGGGGCACCTGGGTGGCTCAGTGGGTTAAGCCGCTGCCTTCGGCTCAGGTCATTGATCTCAGGGTCCTGGGATCGAGTCCCGCATCGCCTGCTTCTCTCTCTCTCTGCCTGTCTCTCCATCTACTTGTGATTTCTGTCAAATAAATAAATAAAATCTTTAAAAATAAAAAATAAATAAAAAATTAAAAAGTCTACATAACTTAAAATTACTGGGTGTTAAAGAGTAAGGACTCAAGTCTAACACCGAGGTTTCTTGGCTTATGCACCTGGGTGGTATCATTAACAGGAAAGAAGAACTCCGAGGAAAAAATTTCCATGGTAAAAGTATTTTTGCTTTAGTTATGCTGAATCTAGGAAACTAGGTGGCAATCAAATGGAGATACTGAAGAGACTACTGAAGAAATGAGCCTAGAGCTCAGGCAAGACATCAGAACTGGAGACAGAGACTCACAAGTTGTCAGCTTATAGTAATAGATGCTAAATAAAGCCATCAGGGTCTATGAGACTGACTGCCTGTGTAGAGCAAGGTTTTTCTAAATGTCATCCAAGACAACTGACCAGAGACATCAGAAACACTTGGAATGTTTGCTAAAGTACGAATTCCATCCCAAACCTACTAAACCAAAATTTCTGCAGATAACACCCAAGAATCCACATTTCATTCATTCAACATATATGTACTGCGTGACTATTCTAGGCCTTAGAAACACAGCAGTTACCAAATAAAAAAGGTCCCTGTTCTCATAGGGCTTAAGTTCTAGGTGTGAAGCAGACTACAGACAAGAAAACAAACAAGATAACTTAAGACAGTGGTAAGTGCTATGGAGATAATAAACAGAAGAATGTGATAAAGCACAAGGGGGAGGTTAATTATTTTGTATAGGTGGTCAGGGTAGGTCTATGAAGGAAGCATCTGAGTCAAGACTTGAAAAATAAGAAGTAAGGCAGGTGAAGATCTGGGAGAATAACATTTCAGGCAGAAGGAATTATAAGTACAAAGGCCTTGGGGCAGAAAAAAGCCACTATGGCTACAGTGTAGTAAGAACAGTTAAGTGTAATACAAGTTAGGTTAGAGAGGTTAGCGGGGCCAGATCATGAAGACTTTTGTAAGCCACACTCAACAAATTCTCCAAAGCAGTGTTTACGCCATTAAAGTTTAAGAATGAGAGGGGCGCCTGGGTGGCTCAGTGTGTTGAGCCTCTGCCTTAGGCTCAGGCCATGATCCCAGGGTCCTGGGATCGAGCCCCACATCAGGCTCTCTGCTTGGCGGGGAGCCTGCTTCTCTCTCTCTTTCTGCCTGCCTCTCTGCCTACTTGTGATATATTCTCTCTCTCTCTCTCTCTCTCTCTCTCTCTCTCTGTAAAATAAATAAATAAATCTTTTTTAAAAAAATAAATAAAGTTTAAGAATGAGAGAGAGGCAGAATTCAACTGAAATCTTAAGGAAAACACACACTAAGAAATGAAAAGGAGAAAAGGAGCCAGGAATCCAAGTGGAAAAGAAATTAGTGTCACTGAAACATTTCAATTTCAAGAGAGGGGGGTCAACACAAATGCTGCAAAAAAACTGAATAAAATAAGGATAAAAAGGATGAATAAGGTCTACCATGTTCTTCCCATTGATTTTGATGGCTGCTGGGCCACCTCCACCAACAGCATTAGAAACAGTAAGTGCCCACTCCTTGTGCAGGTATATATTCACCCGCTACCTACCCACATTATTTCCTGGAAGTTATCAGCTGATTACTGTCCTAGATTTTCTTCTTCCCTTTTCCCAAAGAATCACAGGGGAAGAGTTAGTAAAAAGAACAATTTGTGAATATAGGGAAAAATTGTATTTCAAATATATTAATTATTAAATTTCAATTGTCACTGCCTTGATTACTTTCCTCCTAATTCTCTGTTATGAAACTAATAGAAGCTTTCACAAGTCTAATCCAACTAGTTCTCCAAAGGACAAAGAATAACCTAATGCCCATAAGGCTGATCACATGCCAAAACCATGCATAAATTCTTACAACTGACATATGCAACAAAAACACTGCCCCCACAAAAAACCTGAACTATATAACTTGGAAAATTTGGTCATTTAATATAATGTTGACACCACTTTAATTCCAATGAGCTTTTAGGAAAGAGAAAGTACTTTGCAGGTATGAATATGATTTTGATTATTAGTAGTAATAAATACTGCAGCACAAATATTATCAACATAAAATAGGCCAAAAGCAACCACACAAGAAAGATAACAAAGTGGTAAAACAAACCAGTTAATATACTTAAAACAGTCTATCTGTATTCTGTACATCAGACAAGAACTGCATAGAAGACTAGTATCGACAGGGGCACTTAGGTGCTTCAGCGGCCTGAGCATCTGCCTTAAGCTCAGGTCATGATCCCCGGAAGCCCCGCATTGGGCTCTCTGCTCTGTGGGGAGGCTGCTTCTCCCTCTCCCTCTGCCCTACACTAAGCCCCTGCTCTTGCACTCACTCGCTCTCAAATAAAATCTTTAAAAAAAATCTTTTTTTGTTTTAAAGAAGACTAATAACAAGAGCAAAATTATCTTTAAAAAAATCTAAATAGAATAGGTAGAATAGACAGCTAAATAGCTGACCAAAACTTGACCAGCTTTTCTTCTCCCACTACCGACTCACAATTAATAAATACCAATTAGAAATAAACTGTGTTCGGGGCACCTGGGTGGCTCAGTCATTGGGTGTCTGCCTTTAGCTCAGGTCATGATCTCAGGGTCCTGGGATCGAGCCCCGCATCGGGCTCCCTGCTCTGCGGGAAGCCTGCTTCTCCCTCTGCCACTTCCCCTGCTTGTGTTCCCTCTCTCTCTCTCTGTGTCAAATAAATAAATAAATAAAATCTTAAAAAAAAAAAAAAAACTACGTTCTTTTAAAACCTGCTAATGCTTCATTTATTCTTATATTCTAGCTCTATAGGATAAGGACTTAAGCTGAGATCTTTCAGAACCTTTGATGAAACTATAGTTTTTAACTTGCCTGAAGAAGTTTTTGAGATATTCAATAGGGAAAAAAAAATAGCTGTACATAGTATTAACAGCTATAGAAAAATGGGAGAATCAGAAAAATAGAAGAATCAGAACATTGGTCTCAGGGAAGAAAGGTTACAGAACACTTAACAAGTTTCACTTTTTTCCCAAAAAAATACCCCCAAATGACGGCAAATTGTTTCCCAGGAAAAACAAAACTCTTTGACAATTTAGAAAACTCAGAGTGTGACAAGTAAGCAAGCAATTAAAAGGAATGAAAGATTTTTGATGCTTTTTTGGTTAACAAACTGAGGAATAGAATAAAATGAGTCCTTAAAAAATACCAGAAGTGTTTTGGAGACATGACTACCTGAGGATTTTGCACCTTTTTTCTCATCTCTCCTGGGGTTCCCAATTGGGTAAGTTCTTTTTTTTTTTTTTTTAAAGCAAAGGAAAGTACTCTGGGAAATTAACTTTCAAAATTAGAAAAGTAGAAACAGCTTTCCCAGCATAGGCTCAAACTGAAAAACTCACAAGAGACCCTGAAGAAAAGCAAAAGAATACCTGGATTTAGGAAGCATCCCAGAATCTTTCCTATCATACTTCTCAAGTGAAAATGATGAAATCACACAGACTATTCTAATTAAGAGCTTTTAACATCAATTTTCTTTTTTTTTTTTTAGCTTTTTTTATTTATTTGAGAGAGAGCAAGAATGAGAAATAGAGAAAGCATGAGAAGGGGGAAGGTCAGAGGGAGAAGCTGACTCCCTGCCGAGCAGGGAGCCTATGTGGGATTCGATCCCGGGACTCCAGGATCATCACCCGAGCTGAAGGCAGTCACTTAACCGACTGAGCCACCCAGGCACCCCAATTAACATCAATTTTCTTTTAAGATTTTATTTATTTGAGAGAACAAGCAACCATGGGGGACAGGGAAACACCCATTGAGCAGGGAGCCCAATATGGGGCTCGATCCCAGGACCCTGGGATCATGAGACCCACATCGGGCTAGAGCTGCTCAGTGGGGAGCCTGCTTTCTCCTCTCTCTCTCTCTGCCTGCCTCTCCACCTACTTGTGATCTCTCTCTGTCAAATAAATAAAATCTTTAAAAAAAAAAAAAAAAAGAAAAGAAATCTTTCCTATCTCTGTTTTCAGAAATAAATTCAAAGCTAGGAAGTAATGGACAAACTTCACTGGAAAGATGGAACACGTGCTAAACTGCTAAATCAGCAACCATGGGGGCACCTAGATGGCTCAGTCAGTTAAGTATCTGCCTTCAGCTCAGGTCATGATCCTGGAGTCTTCTGCTGCCCCTCACCCCACTCATGCTCTCTCTCTCTCTCTCTTGCTCTTGCTCTTTCTTTCAAATAAATAAATAAATCTTTAGAACAAAAATAAATAAAATAAAACTAGCAATCGTGGTAAGAACAAAAGTTAACCAACCACTAAAAGACTATTAAGCAAAATGTTTTCTACACAGAGAGTAAGGATACAGCTGGAGGAAAATACTGAGGCCATGGTGTATGAAGGTCTCTAAAATTAGACCCACCAACTGTATTCATGCACACACATTCAAGCCATGAGTCCAGTTATTTTTCCTACTTGCAAATTGGGAGCACATTTCACACAAGGACACTCGGAGTCCCTTATCCAAGGAGGCACAGAGAATCCTTAAAAAACAAACAAACAACAGCATACAGTTTCACAAAATTCTCTCCTCCTGAACTTTCTGAAATCATGCAACCAAAAGGCAACACTTTTTAATCCCTTCTTCAAAATACGCTTTTTCCTGAAAACTTTCCTTGAGTTCATGAAAAGATCTGGCACAGGAATAAGCACTGCATCATTCAGAAATCATTACCTACACTTTGTAGTAATTTTTGTCAGTATTCAGGTTTATCTATCAGAGGTGAGAATGTGGTTTAAGTATCTCTGGAGCATGAGAAAGACTTCCTAGAAATTGTGAGGAAGGATTTAAAAGGGGACAACAGGAGTGCCTGGGTGGCTCAGTGGGTTAAAGCCTCTGCCTTCTGCTCAGGTCATGATCCCAGAGTCCTGGGATCAAGCCCCACACATGGGGCTCTCTGCTCCTCGGGGAGCCTGCTTCCCCCCCGGCACCCCGCCTGCCTCTCTGCCTACTTGTGATCTCTGTCTGTCAAATAAATAAATAAAATCTTTTAAAAAAAAAATCTACTCTTAATAAAAAAATAAAAGGGGACAACAGAAGTTTAATAGAAGTATTTATCAATCTACCTATATTACGTCAGAAATTATTCACAAAATAAGAACTACTAATATATCTCTGATTTTGTCACTTCTTTACACTAATATCCAACCACATCCAACAGATACAAGATCCCCAATTTTTCCACCCTCCCACAAACTGTTCTCTAATAGCCCTGGCAGCTTTCAATGTCCTGGCAAAGGTTTAACGAAAAACTTAAAGCTTTGCCACCAGCATTTCCACAAAGTGTTAAAACCCCTCTCTCACCCCTCTTACCTTCCTAAGCTGGAGAACAGTGGCCAGGACTGCCACAAAGAGAAACCTCATCTAGGCGACTCTAGCCAAAAGGCCAACAAAGGTAACAAATGCACCAACCAAGAAATGAGAAAGGAAGAAATAAATGAGGGATAATCCACAGAACTCAGGCAGGCCTGCTCCTTTTTTCCTCAGACTTAATACAGAATTTAGTTGCTAAAAATGCCCCCCCCCAAATGGATGGGGGGGGGGATCAGAAGTTCCCAGAATGAACCACTCCATCATTGTTAGAGAAAGCTATTCTCATAGTTTTTTTAACTCAACTGGCTCCACATGAATGGGGGGGGGGGGAATATAACCCATACAGCCCACACTGTAAATATTAACATCTTCAGTCTCTGAAAAATTCAAAGGGGAACTAGCCTGTTCAGTGCCTTGGGGCCAAAGAGGTAAGGATGGTAATAGCTGTCTCATCAGGGAAATGAACACACATCAAGGGAAGGGCCTGATGCAGGAGGTAAAAATTCTAGTCACATGAGAGTTTAAAACAATCTTCGTCTAGGACCACCAACACCAAAGATCCCCTGTGCTTCACCCCCTCTGCCTTAGAAGTGCTTCTCTTCAATGAACTGAAAGTACAAGACTTCTGTCAAAAAGAGAAATGCAGCAAAAAACGACAGAAAAAGAATCTCAAATTTTTCCAATGAGTACCTCACAAAATCTTAGTGATAATTCATTCCGCACTTACAAGGACAACCAATAATGACCAAAATTCATAACAAGGAGAAAACTGCTGAGCATCCAATGCATGGCAACTTCTATGCTAAGTGCTGAGGACATAGCAATTAACAAACAAGCCTATTTATTCTCATTAGGCTTACTTTCTAGTGGGGGACACCAAACATAGTAGGTATGTTATAGGTTGCTAAGGGTAAGGAAAAAAATAAAGCAGAAAAGTAGGATAGAGAATTATGTAAAGGGGGGGTTGCGATTTAAATAACCAAGGAAATGTCACTGTTTGAGTGACAGTTGAATAAAGAACTGAAAGAGATGAGGGGACAAAGTTATGCGTTTTTATAATGAAAAAGTAATCCAGGAAGATCTGGGGAGTAAATGCATAGCCCCTGAGGCAGAAGTGAGCCTGGTATGCTCAAGGAAGGGCTAGGAGATCATAGGAGTATGTTGAGGAGGAAAGGGTGTTACAGATCTAGGGCTTTGAAGGCAATTGTAAAGTCTTTGGTTTTTGTTCTGAAAAAGCAAGGAAGCTATTTCCCCTTCAGACTCTTTTCCATTAAAAAATATCAGGCACCCTATTTTTACATACACAAGTTTTTAAAATATTTGCTTTAAATTGTGGTATTGGGGTGCCTGGGTGTCTCAGGCGGTTCAGTGTCTGCCTTTGGCTCAGGTCATGATCTCAGGGTCCTGGGATGGAGACCTGCAATGCATGAGCCCCGCAGTGGATCAGGCTCCCTACTCAATGGGGATTGCTGCTTTTCTCTCTCTCCCTCTGCTCCTCCCCCTGGCTCATGCTCTCTCTCTCCCTAAATAAATAAATAAAATCTTTAAAATAAATAAATTGTAGAGATCTACAATATAGATCCACAGTAGATGCAAAGACAGCTGGAACTGCAACTCTGAAATTTAACTTTTGCTGACAGTTCATCAGACATTTCACAAAGATTCTCTGTCCTCTCAACCCTATGGTAAACAGCAATGGGGGAAGAAAAATACAACTATAAAGTGAACCTAATTAACCTAACCTACCACCTGGCACCCTATTTAAGTCATTTTTATCTTGAAGCTTCCACAAAGGGGGAAAAAGGAAATATTGGAGAAAGGAAATGGGGGAGGCAGGGAGCATGAGAATAAAGAGGAGCCACTAACAACTAATTCAAGTGCCAATTTGACTATCCAAAAATACAATAAAATGCTAGGAATGTGTAATATTCCAGAAGTAGAACCCGTCACCTCCTTCTTCCCCAGTCTCCATGTGACCACCAACATCAGACAGAACTCAGGCTTCTCTATTTCAGTTAAGTCTATTTGAAAAAGATTTATACAAGAACATTCATCCAACTGGGATCTGAATTTAAATTTTCCCACACCAACAAAACACGACTGGGAAAGCGATCTGAACACCCACGCTTATAACAGCATTACTGTCGTTGGCAAAGACAGGAAAACAACCTAAATGTCCATAGATGAATGAATGGATAAAGTTGTGGGGTGTGTGTGTGTGTGTGTGTATACATATAAAACACACATATAATGGAATATTAGTCAGCAATAAAAAAGGAGGAAATTCTACCATTTGTGACAACATGGATAGGCCTGGAAGGCATGTAAGTCAGAGAAAGACAAACAGTATACAATATCACTTATGTGTGGCATCTAAATAAACAAATGAAAAATCAAACACCATGCTCATAGAAAAAGAGATCAGACTTGTCCTTACCAGAGGCAGAGGGTAAGGTAAGGGGGAACTGCAGGAAGGTGGACAAAAGGCACAAATTTTGTTATAAGTAAGTAGGAGGGATGTAATGTACAACATGATGACTATGGGTTGCCACTGCTATGTGATTTATAGGAAAGTTGATAGAATAAATCCTGAGTTCTCATCACACAGACATTTTTTCTTTCCTTTTTTTTCCTTTTTGTTTCTATACAAGAACGATGGATATTAGCTGAACCTATTTCAACAATCATTTTACAAAATATGTAAATCAAACCATCACGCTGTGTGCCTGAAACATAAACAGTAATGTATGCCAACTACTTCTCAATAAACCTGGAAAACATGTGTCATCATTATCCAAGAACAATTCACTGAGTGAACGAATAATTATTCTGCGGAGTCACCAAAATAAGTAAGAGTTTTAAGAGGCTCAAGTGTGAGTTATGAGCCTAATGTAGGCCCAACTTTTAAGCTCCAGAAACATCTCCCTGTATGTTCCAACTCGGATCCCAGCACGACTTGAAACGCTTCAACACGTTTCCCTCCGTTTTTCCAGGGCTCCAAGGTAAACGGAAACCCAAGAAACACATGGAGCTAGTCACCCCCAAGCACTACAAGAGCTCAACAGTTCTTAGGTCCCACCACACAGGCCACAGGTGGCGCCAGCCCCCCCCGCCCTCTGTCCCGTGCCCCCACTCCCCCGCTTCTCGCCTGCGCTCCCCGCACACACTCGGGGCGTCTCGGGCCTCGGGGCCGTCCTTCACGGTGGGTTCCGGCCCTGACCCACTATCCCCAGGCCCGGGTAGCTCCAGCGCGAGGAACCCGGGTCTGGGGGCCGCCGCCCGCCAGCCCGCGCGGCCGCCACGCCCCCTGCCCACGGGCCGCCCGCGCCGCCCGCCCCCTTGGCCGGGAGGTGGCCTCACCTAACGCGGGCCGTAGCCGGGACGGCGCCCGCGTCTCCGCCCGCCGCCCGGGCCCACGGCCGCTCGGCTACGGCTCGGCCCCGACGGCCGGCGGCGGCGCGCTTCTGGGGGCGGGCTCTTCTCGGCGGGGGTTTCCCCCGGACCTAGGCGGGGGAGCAGGGGGGACTGGGGCGGGGGAGGGGAAAGGGGCTTGGGAAGGAAGGGGGAGAGGGGGAAAAAAGGGGGGAACCAAACCCGGAAAGGGAGAAAAGGGGGGAGGGGGAAAATCAGAAGGGGAAGAAAGGCCCTGAGTCCGCCCCCCGCTGCGGCCTGCGCGCTACGTCACCACGTCCGGCGTAGTCGTCAGCGCGTCCTGCGCCCCGCGCGTCTCTGCTTCCTCTGTGTCTCTCGGCTGCTGCAGACGCCCCCTATCTAGGCACGCACTCGCTCCGACTACCCACACGTTCTCCTCTCCCGCGCACTTGCACGGACCACCACACTCTATATGTCTCGCTCCCTCTGTCGCTCCCTCCGCGTTACCTGTGCCTCAAGCCAGCAACCCTGATCCACTGCGATCCCCTCAGTCCCCCTTAAGTCCATCAGGCCTGTAAGAGTCACCCAAGATTTAAACATAATACTAATTACTATAGAGTAATTTCAGTTTACAGAGCACTTTCAAAATAGCCTTACACGCAGGACGGTAACTCCTGTAATAAATATTTGTAGTATAATTGGACAAAGATCATGTGGTAGGTGGATGTCCATTTTTCCAGATGTAAAAATTTAATTCTATAAAAAGCAGGTTTAAGTCCATCTTATTAAAATCACTTGCGGGACACCTGGGTGGCTCAGTTGGTTGGGCAGCTGCCCTCAGCTCAGATCATGGTTCCAGCGTCCTGGGATCGAGTCCCACATCGGGCTCCTTGCTCGGCGGGGAGCCTGCTTCTCCCTCTGCCTCTGCCTGCCATTCTGTCTGCCTGTGCTCGCTCTCCCTCTCTCTCTCTGATAAATAAATAAAATCTTTAAAAAAAAAAAAAATCACTTGCCAACTCCTTCCAAGATCTAGTTCTTTTCCTTAAGAGTCACTTGAGTTTGCAACTTCCCCCGGTCTGTCCGTTCTAGGCAGAATCAATTTAGTTATTGACCAGATGTATTTGGATCATTTACTCACTGCCTCCCTCAAAGAAGCACTGTAGTCTTACGTTGATAGAATTTGGCTATTAAATATTTGCTATGTTGCAAGAACTACAGGCAAAAAAATAAATAATTACAGTACAATGTAAGTGCTATAAATAGAGATATGTTCAATGTGCTGTGGAAACAAGGAGCAATTGGTTGTTAGAGGTAAGGGAGACTGAGTAAGCTACGGAGAAGTTACATGCTGTGTGCCTTAAATATACATGGTGATGTATGTCAGTAAATTCTCAATAGAATGGGGGAGAGAGGATTCCCACACTTTTTTTTTTTTTAATCAGTAAATTTTTACTTTAGTGAAATGCTCTTTATTTTTATTTTTTTTTTAAGATTTTATTTATTTATTTGAGAGAGATCACAAGCAGGCAGAGAGGCAGGCAGAGAGAGGAAGCAGGCTCCCTGCTGAGCAGAGAGCCCGATGTGGGGCTCGATCCCAGGACTCTGAGTTCATGACCTGAGCCATCCAGGCGCCCCGGATTCCCACACTTTTAAACACTTATATTATAGATCTGGCACTGTGTGCGATGCTAGGAATATAATAATATAAGCAACAAAGATGGCCGACTAAGTGATTGCACTGCAGACAGAAATTGTGGGCATGGCATCTAGGAAGGAAGAGTCCAGAAGGGCAAATACTGGTGGAGGTACTCTGGCCCACAAGCAAACCTGTGTAGCAGAAATAATAAACTTTTTTTTTTTTTTTTTAGATTTTATTTATTTGTTACAGAGAGAAATCACAAGTAGGCAGAGAGGCTGGCAGAGGGGGAGGGGTAAGCAGGTTCCCTGCTGAGCAAACAGCCCGATGTGGGGCTCCATCCTAGGACCCTGAGATCATGACCTGAGCAGAAGGCAGAGGCTTAACCCACTGAGCCACCCAGGTGCCCCAGAAATAATAAACTTTTGTTAAGCCCGTGCTCTGTGCCAGTCATTGTCAGTGCTTTACAAAATTATTTAAATCTCAGAACTGTGAAATAATCATTACAGATCTATAATCCCATATTCAAAGTCCATCAGGCCAGCCAAATTTCAGAATTCAGAAAATCCCAAGTTTTAGAAAGGTAAAATGATACACATACTGTATATTTTATAATACCTCCAGGGGTATCCCATAATCAAATAATTTGTATCTCTGGAATAAAAATGTGTAAATAGTCTCAGTACAATTTTTTAAAAGATCATAGATAACCTCCCCTCTGTTCAGGTCACCATGAGAGTTACAAAAAAACAAAGTGGACTATGGGGGTTTTTTGGATTTTGTAATCATGGGCAATCATTTTTACTATTTCTCCAATGAAGAAATGAAAGCACGAGAGGTCAAGTAACTTGCCTAGAGTCACACAGCTGATAAGAAGAAAGAGATAGAATTCTGACCAAGGTCATCTGATTTAAAAACCTATCCTCCTGGGGCACCTGAGTGGCTCAGTGGGTTAAGCCTCTGCTTTAGGCTCAGGTCATGATCCCGGGGTCCTGGGATTGAACCCCTCATCAGACTCTCTGCTCAGCTGGAAGCCTGCTTCCCCTTCTCTCTCTCTCTCTCTCTGCCTACTTGTGATCTCTGTCTGTCAAATAAATAAATAAAATCTTTAAAAATAAATAAATAAAGTCTTAAAAAAAAAAAAAAGAAAGAAAGAACTATCCTCCTAACTCCACCTACCATCCCTGCTATGAGAGCCCAGGCCCTTCCCTGAAGAGCCACTGGTGAGGACCTTTGAAAAACCAGGGATTCTGAGAAATCTCAAAATTTCTTTTCCTAAGTAGAAGAATCCCCAAAGGGTGAGCAAATCTAGCTCTCAAGTCCCTTTCCCTCCTTCAGACTTCCCTCTGAGGAAGCAGAAGACCAGGCTTAGAACACTTACCTTCCTTTCCCTTAGCCTTCATACTGGCTACTTTTGAGCCGAGTGGAGTGGGGATGGGGGGGAGGAGGTGTGGGTTAACAAAGGAGTCTGCATTATGAGCCTCTGGGAGGCAGAAAGGGAGCAGTGAGACTGAAAAGTACCTGGCAGAGGGAAATGAAACTCTCAACTATCTGCATGACAATGACATAAAGTGCCCTGCCAAGGACCCCTCTTGTTTGAGAGTCACTCTTTAACACTCTGTCTTAAAACCTCTCATCTCTCCCTTTACCTCCAGGCTTCCCAGCAAGGCCTTTGATCTGAAGAGGAATTTCATCTCTAACCTTTGTCCCCAGGCCCGGCAGCTTACATGGGTAACCCACTGTCTCCCAACATTGGCCCAGGGACATTTCTTTCCCCAAACTAAACAACTCACATCCCCCACTCTGTACTTTCACTGACTATGTGTTGGAGCCTTCTGCCAAGTTCTACCTGTTACCAGCTTCATCTCCCAAGTCAGATATTTGACTGCTCTATCCCCTGCACAAGGAGTCATGCCAGCTGGACACACTCTTCTTCCAGGGCCCCTGGCGGCCAGGTTGGAGTTGAGGACCACAGCTGTTGAGATCCTGAGCCCCAGTTTTACGGCTCTGTCTCAACCATATCACTAAAAGAGGGCCTCCCCCAGCCATGATCTCTCCATTACTCCTGGCCTTCCTATTCCTGGCTCCGGCTACAGTGGCCATTCCCAGAGCTTCTGACAGCCAGTGTCCAGCATGTAAAGGACCCGCCATGGACTTGGATCACCAGCGGGAGCTGCTTCTTGACCTGGCCAAGAGACGCATCTTGGACAAACTGCGCCTCAGCCAGCGCCCGACACTGAACACGCCTGTGTCCAGAGCTGCTCTGAGGACTGCGCTGCAGCGCCTCCATGGGCCCCCACAGAGGACGCTTCCTGAGGCTGATGGAGAACAGGAATATGAGATCATCAGCTTTGCTGACACAGGTGGGTTCCTGCTCTGTACATCTTCCCCCAAGGATAGAAAAGTCTCCTCCCTAGCCTAACCCCTGACTCCCTCCCCCAAACCCTCCCAACTCTTGCTTCCCAGTAATCTCCTAATCCCAGGCTCCCCCACCCCACCCCACCCCTGCTTTCTCTTATTTAAACTTGACCAATGGACAGCTGGGAAGTGGGTAGATTTCACTTCTTTTGAGACTGCCTGCCTGCATCTCCTTTGGCTCCCCCAAATTTCCACAGGCTGTGGTGTGAGCTCATCCACTTCCTGGGCCTGGCCCCTGAAACTGGGAGCTAGGTAGGGAGTCTGTCCTTTTTCCGGCCCCTGTCTCCCCCAACACTCAGATGCCTCATCTGAGTAAAGAGGGAAAATGTAAAACACCGGGACGATAGTACTCCTCCAGCCTACACCTGCTCCCCCATCTTAATACCTTGGGTCCTCACATCAGAACAACATCAAAATGGGACTCAGAAAGATGGATAAAGGCAAGAAGATAGTTACTTGGGATACTTGGGATAGTTACAGGGAAAGTTACTTCCAGAGAGGAAAGAGAAGTTGGAGAATTTAGTGGGTAGCTGAAGGCCAAGAATTTGGAGACAGGACCCTAGGAACAGAACACAAAGTGATCTCTTTGGCCTCTGAGCTTCTTAGGAGCTCTTCCTTGGGTCTGGAAGGTCCTTTCCATTCCTGGCCCCTTTCCCCCATTCAGCACCGACTCCCCTTTCCCTTCAAGAGCCAGCACTCCAATACAAAAAACCCACCCTGACATAAGGATGAGGGGCTTCCTCTCTGGCGGCTCCCCTAACCTCACCCAGAACGTGAATTCTGTGTGGAAATGACTGTTTCCAGGTTTTCTGTGAAGTCTGTCTTCCCATATATGTTGACCCCTTGAGGTCAGGATCTATCATTTATTCTTCATGTTATCACCAGAAGCTAGTGTATAGTAGAAATTACTAACACTTTTATCTGTTTACATTATTCTAAGTTTTTACATACACTAACTCCTTAAGATCCTTGCAACAACCCAGTGAGACAAGTATAATTGTCATCCCCATTTTAAAGATACTGAAACTGGGGCACCTGGGTGGCTCAGTGGTTTAAAGCCTCTGCCTTCGGCTCAGGTCATCTCAGGGTCCTGGAATCGTGCCCCGCATGCCCCCCCATCCCCCTGCATGGGGCTCTCTGCTCAGCAGGGAGACTGCTTCCCCTACCCCCTCTCTCCACCTCCCTCTGCCTGCCTCTCTGCCTACTTGTGATATCTGTCAAATAAATAAATAAAATCTTTAATTTAAAAAAAAAAAGGGACGCCTGGGTGGCTCAGTTGGTTAAGCAGCTGCCTTCGGCTCAGGTCATGATCCCAGCGTCCTGGAATCGAGTCCCACATCGGGCTCCTTGCTCCACGGGGAGTCTGCTTCTCCCTCTGACTCTGCCTTCCACTCTGTCTGCCTGTGCTCGCTCTCCCTCTGAAAAATAAAAAAATAAAAAAAATCTTTAAAAAAAAAAAAAGATACTGAAACTGTGGGGCACCAGATGGCTCAGTCAGTTAAACATTCAACTCCTGATTTCAACTCAAGTCATGATCTCAGAGTCATGAAATTGAACCCAGAGTTTCAAGTTCAGTGGGGATTCTGCTTGGGAATTCTATCCCTCTGCCCCGTCAGGTGCTGTAAATAAATGAATCAATCAATCAATCAATCAATCAATCTTTAAAAACAGTTACTGAGGGGCACCTGGGTGGCTCAGTGGGTTAAAGCTTCTGCTTTCAGCTCAGGTCATCATCCCAGGATCCTCAGATGGAGCCCCACATCGGGCTCTCTGCTCAGCGGGGAGCCTGCTTCCCTTCTCTCTCTCTGTCTGCCTCTCTGCCTACTTGTGATCTCTGTCTGTCAAATAAATAAATAAATATATTTTAAAAATAAATAAATAAAATAAAATAAAAGCAGTAATTGAAACTGAGGCACAAAGAGGTTAAGTACTTGGGGCACCTGACTGGCTCAGCTGGTAGAACATGCAACTTTTGATCTTGGGGTGGTGAGTTCAAACCCCACATTGGGCAAAGAGCTTATTTAAAAAAAAAAAAAAAGTTGAGTAATTCTTCAAGGTCACATGACTGGTAAGTGGTGGAGCAAGATAGCCTAGCTACTGAGTAGCTACAGAGTAGCTACACTACTCAGCATCTCATGAACATGCTAGATATTCAATAAGAATTGGTTGTGTTAAACAACCAAACCATGCTGTAAGTCAGCTTGAATGCAGTGTAGAATCCCCAGTGATGTGTGAGACCCTATTGTAATTCAAAAGGGGGCTTCTGCCTATGACAAATATTTATTTATTTATTTGAGAGAGAGCAAGAGTAGAGCATAAACTTGAGTTGGGGGAGGGGTAGAGAAGGAGGAAGAGGGAGATAGAGAAACTTAAGCAGGCTCCACGCCCAGCATAGTGCCCAATGCAAGGCTCCATCTCATGAACCTGAGATCATGACCTAAGAAAAAATCAAGTCAGATGCTTTTTTTTTTTAAGATTTTATTTATTTATTTGACAGAGAGAGAGAGAGATCACAAGTAGGCAGAGAGGCAAGCGGGGGGGGGGGGGTGGCGAAGTAGGCTCCCTGCTGAACAGAGCCCAATGCACTGCTCGATCCCAGGACCCTGAGGTCATGACCTGAGCTGAAGGTAGACCCTTAACCAAGTGAGCCACCCCGGCGCCCTGCCTATAAGAACACCAACTCTGGAGCCAGATAAGCCTGGGTTCAAATCCTTGCTCAGTTGCTTATTACTGTATGACCTGAGTTGTTAATAGTTTTCTCATTTGAAAAATGAAGATAGTGAGAGGATATTTGGGAGAATTAAATGAACTAATACGGGTAACGTTCTTAGAAGGTTAAGGTGGGAGAGAGCAAGAAATTGAAGGCTGAGCTCCTGCCATGAGGGTTGTAGTTGTTGGGAATAAATAATTAGAAGGTAAAACAGAATGAAATAATGCTAAAGGAGGGCCCATTGCTTGCTGGGCCAGGGATTATTCATCGGACCTAGTGAGACAGGGAAGTCTTTCAGAAGATTGCAAATGGACTGGTGTTGTAGAATAAGTTTGGCTTCGATGGGTAGAAAACAGTAAATAACATTCTAAACGGAGGGGGGAAATGTAAATAAAAGTCTGAAGGAGTAAATTGCATTTGGAGTTGAAAAGTAGCTTGGACTGGATGAGTACAAGGTGGACAGATGAACACGAACCATGACTTCTTTAAACACCCAGATTCTGGGATTTTGTTTTATTTTGTCTTTGTTTTTGTGCTTACACCTTTGTATCACTGACAGCAGTTCCTGGCAACATTGGGGCAATAATGATGGCTCCTGGTATTTAGTATGCCTGTCTCATCTCATTTAATCTTCAATAACCACCCCCACAAAGTGGAGTTTATTATTCCCATTGCAGAAAAGCAGACTGACACTCAAAGAAGATCATTTACATGGCCAAGGTCATATAGCTTGCAAGGGGCAGAATTCAAATACTGTTCTCTCTGACTTCAAAGTCTATACACTTTCCACATATTTGCTAATCAATGAATGAGTACAACATTCAGACTGAGGGGGCCCGATCTGAGATGACATCATGAGAATGACTGACACTTGGATTGTACCTTTTCTTTTTTTTTTTTTAATATTTTATTTATTTATTTGAGAGAGAGAGCACAAGCAGGGGGATCAGCAGAGGGAGAGGGCAGATTCCCTGCTGAGCAAAGAGTCCGATGCAGGGCTCCATCTCAGGACCCTGGGATCATGACCTGACCTACGCTTAACTGACTGAGCCACCCAGGCACCCCTGGATTCTACCTTTTGCATTTGGATATGCTAGCTTGAAGTTTTTATTCCAATTTAAGCTATCATCCACATAATAGTGTGAAAGCAAGACCTGAGTATTGTTCTTGCTGGAAGTAAGAGAGCTGGGGGCTTTGGGGAAATGGGGGTGGGGGCTTCAGTAATGTACTGGAAGTGACTTATACGGGCTCATGAGAACAAATTATGAACATCTCCCAGCTCCACATCCAGTGATGTCACATGAATAATTTGAAATTGGCCGTGGTGGGAGAATTTAAACCACAGAAATTGGCAAGCACTACGAATCGGGATTTATTTCCCTCTGGAATCCAGTTGCTAAACATTTACCAGCATACCACTGCCTGTGACCTAAAACTACAAGTTATCTGCCTCCCACACATCTAACATACAATGCTCACACAGGGACAGGGTCACCATAACAGATACTCCTGTTCAGTACGGGAGACAGGGGAGTGGGGGACGCAGACCAGTGACTGATCCATGAAAGTTCTGATATCCAGCCAGGCACATATCTCAAGTCTCCCCTAAATCCAGAATTCCCTTGGTTAGGGCTTAGTTCTACTTCTAGGATTTTTCCCGCTTCTTAAAGAGAGTCCACCAGTGTTCTCCTTGACTTCTAGAACTGTTTCAGCCCTTGGCTCCACCCTCTGAGATGTCTTTCCTTTTAGATTGGAAATGACGGGTGTCTGTGGCTGAGCGGTTTTCTCAGCCTGCTTCCGGGCCAAAGAGGTTGGGGGCCCAGAGACCTCTTTTCACTTTGAATCATCTCTGGCTCTTTTAGTCCAAACTTGTGCTGCTTTTGCTACTAAAATTCTCTGTAAAACCCTGTGGGCCTTCTAAATAACAAATTGTAATCTACTCAGTTAGACAAAAAGGCACTCAACTTGATATCAAGACAGACCCCTCTTTAGGTTGCAAGTCAAAGTGTTATGGACTGATAGATACTCTTAAGATTCTTAGAAACCCTTTTGTCTAGTTGACAGGATCTATAGAACATCATCTTAATTTTTTTTTTTAGTTTTTAACAAAGTGTTAGATCTTAACAAAGGGTCTTATAGTTGTCCCATTATTAAATGTTTTGATCTTCACTCTGAGGCCATATATTACTGGCAATTCCCTGGATTTGATTTTTGCCTCAAGATCATTTCTTACTTTAAGAATCTTTTGCCAGACAAAGAGGTGAGGAATGAAAAAATATCTTATTGTTCAATCTAGCAAGTCCTGTTGGAAATATTTTCTCTAAATTCTGCTTGAAAATTGAACAGTTCCTTTTTTAGTTCATCTCACTCCTGAAATGCTTTATCATAGGCAGCTAAAATAAGCCAATTGGCACTTTCAGCATTCTGCCTGGAAATATCTTTAGCTAAATTCACAACTTTGTTAGATGCCATTTCTAGCTTCCAAGTTACCACAGATGATAGCCAATACATAACACAGGTTCCCCTTTCTCCAGGATCTGATAGCAATTTCTTCACTGTTCTTCCTACCTTCACTAACAGTCTCCTCACCATCCTTCCAACCTCTGCCTGTCACCCAGTCCCAAGGCCAAGGCTACAAATTTTACGTCTTTGCTTTGGAGCACCCAAGCACTCTGTTACTTATTTCTGTTTCAGTTACCTATTAATATAACTAATCGGCACAAACATAGAGGCTTAAAACAAGAAATTCGATATTTCTGATGATTTTTGTGCTTTAACTGGACTTATCTGGACAGTTCTTTATGTCCATCTGAGGAGTAGCTGAGAGCACTGAGGTAACTGCCTTCAGTCAGGAGCTTAGATGGGGCTAGAATATCTAAGATGGTCTCTGATCCTCAAAGTCTCTCTCCACATGGTTCCTCCTCATCCATTAGTCTAGCCCAAGTTTCTTTAAAACATGGTAACTGGCTTCCATAAGAGTGAAACACCATTATGTAAGTACTTATCAAGTGTCTGCTTGTACTGTGGTTGCCTATGTCTCATTGGCCAAGTCAAGTCACATAGCCATGCCCAGACAATGTGGAAAGGTATGGCACAAAGCCATCAATATTGGGAGGTGCTCTTCACTGGGGGCCAACAATGTAATAATCTACCATAGCCCCTGATGTTTATTTGTTCTGCCTGCCATAACTAGGGTAACTTAAGAAATTCTAATGGTAGGGGTACCTCGGTGGCACAGTTGGTTAATTGTCGAACTCAGGTTGTAATCTCAGGATCATGAGATTGAGCCCTGCGTCTGACTCCATGCTCAACATAAAGTCTACTTGGGAGTTTCTCTCCCTCTTCCTCTGCCCCTCCTGCTTGTGCTCTCTCTCTTTGTCTCTGTCTCTAAAATAAATGAGCAAATCTTTAAAAGAGAGAGAGATTCTAATGGTGGGGTGCTTAGTGACATAACAAGATAAGTTGAGCCAATCAGACTTTTCATCAAGGATTTGGAAATTGGGACACTGGAAGATTATGTCACTTTAGTTTAGAGGAGCTGAGTAAAACATTCTGTAGACTCAGGAACTGGGGCCACCATTTTAGGACCTGAAGAAACTGTCAAGCAGAAGAAGTAGATCCACAGGAAGAGAAGAATGGAATAGACTTATTTAGAGACACCAAGATGGGAGACATCATGTTGAGTTTGAAAGCTGTCAAGAGCAGCGTTATTCCTGACTTTCCAATTCACACGAAGCCTAGTTGAACTTTCTGTTCATTCAGCAATTGTTTATTGAGCTTATTATGTACTAGGTACTAGAGAAACTGGTAAACAGTACAGGCACAATCTCTACCTTCATGGAGTTTACGTTCTAGATGGAGGGGTAGCGGGGAGGAGAAGAGGGGAGGGGAAGCACATAGTAAACAAATGAACAAAAAAACAAGATGACTACAGAGAGTCATAGCAGCTATAAAAATAGTTAAGCAGGATGATGCGTTAGAGAGACAGAGGTGGAATTAAAGGCTGCTTTAGATAGATTTGTCAGAGAAACCTCCACAAGAAGGAGACATTTGAGCTGAATGCCAAAAAGAAGCCAGTCAATCAAAGATCTGGGAAAGACATTTCAGACAGAGGGAAGCACAAGTGCAAAAGCCATGAGGTGAGTCCATGTTTAGTGAGTTCAAGGAGCAGAAAAAAGACAGTATGGGTAGAATATAGTCATTAGATGGCAGAATGCCTAATCATACAAGTTTTCTGTGTTAAGAGGCTTAGATTTTATTCAAATAGCAATGGGAAGCCTTTGAAGAGTCTGAAGCTGAAGAGATTAAGCTGATCAGATTTACATAATAAAATGCACTCTGGCTGATATAGAGAGAACGGTTTGGAGGACAAGAGTGGACCACTTGGGAAGGTATCGTTATAATTCAAGAAAAAGGTGATTGTGAACTAATGTAGTAAAGGAGACAGGTATAAGTGAAATTATTTTATGAACTGGAGATAGAGTTGGCAGATCTTGCAGATAATTTTATTTTTTTATTTTTTAAAAGATTTTATTTATTTATTTTGAGAGAGTATGCACAAGCGGAGGGGAGGGGCAGAGGCAGAGGGAGAGGAAGAATCTCAAGCAGACTTCATGCTGAGCATGGATCCCAATGCAGGACTCCATCTCATGACCCTGAGGTCATAACATCAGCTGAAATCAAGAGTCAGATGCTTAACCAGCTGAGCCACCCAGATGCCCCAGATCTTGCAGGTAATTTTAAAGTGGGGGATGAGGGTAATCAAGGTTTTGGCTTAAGCAATACCTTTATAGGGAATTGGGTTGGAGAAGGAATAGGTTTGGGTTGGGGAGATAAATCTAGAGTTTATCTGTGAACATGAAAATTTTGAGATATCACTAGATAACCAAATAGAATATCAGCTCAGCAGCTGGAAATAGAAGCCCTGAGGATCAGGGAGAGGTCAGGGCCAGGGATATATATATATATTTGGGAGTCATCAGCATACAGATGGAATAGAAAGCCATGGGAACTGACGATAGCCTTCTAGAAATGAATATACAGAGTGAAAAGAAGGGAGTTCAGAATCTTCAACATACAGTGGTCAGGCAGAGGAAGAGGAGCTGTCAACAAGAGACTAAGATAAAGTGGCCAGAGTCACAAAAACCGAGAGAAGGAAATATTTCAAGGAGGGAATGATAAATGTGTCAAACACTGCTTAAAGATCAAATAAGATGAATATAAAGAGGTGAAACCATTGGAATCGGCCATATGGAAAGAGTTGGTGATCCTGACAAGAGCAGTTTCAGTGGAGTGGAGGGAACAGAAACCCAATTAAGGTGTTTCGGTAGGGGCAGGAGAAGGATGAAGAGAGAAAATTGGAGAAGAGTAATTGACAGGAGGCATACATAGATTCATTGTGGTGAAAGACTGGATATGGGCAGTGAGGGGGTGCTCACAGAGTTTCTAGTGGTGATAAGGAAGGTAGTGGTGCCCCCAATTCTAAGAACAGAAAGAGGGGTGGATAGCAAGGAAAAGGATTTCCACTTAGGAAAAAATTGATTTGAATGTGCCGGAAGGACATTCATGTGACAAAATTAAGTAGTTAGAAATTTACACCTGAAGCTTGTTGATTTCCAGATCTATATGTCCAGTCCAGAGGTGCAAAATGGTCTGGACTAGACATCCAGATTTGGGAATCACTGCCATAAAAAGCATGTTGGCTGACCATGAGTGTGGGTAAGAACTCCTTTCAGTGTAGAGCAAAAGGAAATGAAGGTCAGAGACAAACTTTGGAGAACTCTTGCACTGAACAGATGGCCAGAGAAAGAAAATCCAACAAAGAAAATCAAGGAATAATCGTAAGAGTTGTGTCATAGAAGCCAAGAAAGAGACGATTTTCAAGAAAAAAAGGGTGGTCAACAATACCGAGGGCTGCAGAGTTCCAGTATGCTGAGAATAACAAGGTAGCTGATAGAATTGACACTCAGAAGGCCATGGTGACTGGGGCTTCTTGTGTTCACAGGCCTCTCCAACATCAACCAGACTCGTCTTGATTTCCACTTCTCCTCTGACAGAACTGCTAGTGGCATGGAGATCCAGCAGGCCAGCCTCATGTTCTTTGTACAGATCCCTCCCAATACCACCTGGACTCTGAAGCTGAGGATCCTTGTGGTAGGCTTACGTGACACCAACCTCACCTTGGCCACTCAGCACCAGCTGGAGGTGGATGCCAGTGGCTGGCAGCGGCTCTTTCTGGGTCCTGAAGCTCAGGCTGCCTGTAGTCAAGGCCACTTGACCCTGGAGCTGGTGGCTGAAAGCCAGGGAGCCCAGAGCTCCATCATACTGGGTGAGGCTGCCCATAGGCCTTTTGTGACAGCCAAGGTCAAAGTTGGGGGCAAGCACCGGCTTCACCGGCGAGGAATCAACTGTCAGGGTGGGTCCAGGATGTGTTGTCGGCAAGAGTTCTTTGTGGACTTCCGTGAGATTGGCTGGCACGACTGGATCATTCAGCCCGAGGGCTATGCAATGAACTTCTGCACGGGGCAGTGCCCACTGCACGTGGCAGGCATGCCCGGCATTGCCGCCTCCTTCCACACCGCAGTGCTCAACCTCCTCAAGGCCAACACGGCATCAGGGACTGCGGGAGGGGGCTCATGCTGTGTGCCCACGGCCCGGCGCCCCCTCTCTCTGCTCTACTATGACAGGGACAGTAACATTGTCAAGACTGACATACCTGACATGGTGGTCGAGGCCTGTGGCTGTAGTTAGTCCGCATGTGGATGGGCAGCCCAAGGTGGGAGTAAGCAAACATGCCCTCACAGAGGTACCCTTCCTGGAGAGGAGGGAATGACCCCATTACTGCTTCTGTCCAGAAGGAGGACTCCCTCTTCCTGGGAAAACTGTGGAAATTATCCCATCTGTGGCTTGAGGAGATCTTCATCTAAGGAGAGTCACTGTACCATCTTCGTGACCACCAGTTTCTCTCCTAGGGCACAGTCTATCCAGCAAGCCTCCCAGGCTCAAGTGCCACCCCAGGGACTCTGATCCCATCTGCAACCGTGAGCAGTGCCATCTAGATCCCAGGCAAAGCCATCCATAGCCCATCCTTAATCCATCCCATAATCCTCGGTACTTCCCTGCTCTTCCCACTTGATGGCCGTCACTCCAGGAGGAGTTGACCCAGCTCCTTCCCCTGATTTTCTGGATTACCAGAGAGCTCCTTTCTTAGATTCACTGAAGATTAGATCCCTGCTGTCCAAAGTTACTCTTCCCTGTATCTCGAGCCCCTTATTGGCCCTGGTGGGTTGCTAAGGCTCTCTTGGCACACCCTCATCCATTCTTTGTCCTTCTCTGCTCCACTCTATGCCCTTAAGGGCTGACTCACCTCAGCTCCTTTGGTCCCTGGCTTCCTGCTGAATTTGGCTAAGGGCTGACACAAGCAGGAGATCAAAGGATAGGGGGAGATAGAGGTCAGGATATTTCTTATTCCTGTTCCCTCTGCCTAGGTGCCATGTATCTGTGTGACTGTGGTTGTAGTCTGTCCCTACAGCTCCTATCTGGCTCCCCCTGGCCCCAGTTCTACCTAGATTCTGATATCACTGCTTCCGCACTAGGGGCTTTCCACTCTTGCTAGTCTCTGGGAGCCTCAACATTCATCCTTCATTCTCTTAACCCTGCCTACACATCCATAAATAAGGTCTTCATTAAGTCTTCTTAGTGATGCAAACACAGACAACTGAATGGTTCTTTTGTCTCTTGCCAGGACCCTGGCTGAAACCGAGGATGACCCAGTGTCTACCTACCTGGCCCACTTCTGCTCTCTCTCACCCAGGCTCCTCAGGGCCGAGCTATTATGTCTATCCCACATTTCATGCCTCTTCCTTTCCTAGGCTTCCTCCTCTTCTTTCTTAGGCCTCTTCCTCTGCCCCAGAACCATCTTTGCTGGTCTCAGAACCAATAAAGACAGGTTTTATCTGCTCTTCTTTTCCCTCCATACTCACTCTAAGAGATGAAACAGATCATTGCTCAGTCAGCAAGTAGGCTGACATCCTAGGAGCACACATGTTGGGGGAGGCAGAGGCAGGGCTCAGAGTTGGCTGGTGGCTTTCCCTCACTGACCCCTAGGCCTCCATCCAGGAGACCTGCCCAGAAGCTGGAACTGGCCAAGAGTCACTTGCATAGGACAGGGAGAAGAAAAAGAAGGCATGGAATGAGGAGGGGCGGTATTTGCTCTGAGACTCGGTCCCCTCTAGACCTTTGCCCTTCTTTCCCCATCATCCCCTCCCTTTGGTTGGACAGCCCTGAACCATGGGGTCGATATTGTCTGCAGCCCAAGGCCGAGTTTGCGCAAAACCCACGTGTCCTTTGGGTAACATGATGTCTGTGTTTGCTCAGTGTATAGCTCCCTCCTCCCAGGGTCTGAGGTCCCTGGAAGAGGAACCGTAGAGGAGAAAGTCTGAAGGGGGTCTTCTTAGGCGACCTGCATATCTGAGACGTGGGACTTCCTGAACAACCCACAGAAGTCATGCCACCTTTGCCTGGAGGAGATCTTCATCTAAGGAGAACATCTAAGGAAGTCTTCTGTGCCCCTTCCTCCCCCTCCCACGGTGTCTCCTCTCCTTATAAGCCACCCCTTCCCTAGATCTGACCTCTCTCCCTCCAACTCCAGCTTCAGTCCCCAGGGCCAAGATTAAGGTGAGGTGAAGTAAGGCAGTCACTTTGGGTGACAAATTGTAAGGGGATGCCAAGAAATTCATCAACTGAGATAAATAATATCTCAATGCTATGTTTTTAAAGCAGCAAAATGAATGCCAAAAAGATCCATCATGAGCAAAACAAAAAATTTTAAAATAAACACAGAATCAGTATTAACTCCCTTTCTTTTTGGCTCTGCCTGTTGTAAAAGGGAAAGAGTGGGTCTGTCTTCTTCCAAACCTTGGCTTCCAGAGCCTCTTGGCCCCTAACTCTAGACTGTGTCAGGCTTCTCTCATGTGGGCAAGATAACCACTCGGGCTTCTTCTCCCTTCTTACCCGTCCCCCGAGCCTGTCCCTCCCCCCCAGCACCCAACCAGGTTGGTAGGGCGGGCCTGTGAGGCAGATGGCTGGGGTATTTATAACCTGGGAGAACTTCTTGGGGAAAGTGACTAAGATGCTAAGAGCATATTTATAGCTGGGTTCTGACGTAAGTGTCAGTGGGGAGGTAGGGCCAGGCCAGGCACAGCAACAAGAGGGTAGAAAGAGCCGAAAATTGGGGGCACCTGATAGAGGGTAGGGGAGAAGAGGAGTCAGTGACTCCTGCAAGCACTTGATGCTGCTTCCCTTGACTCTATCTCCTGGCCCCAACAGATAAGCTCTCTGAGACACCACTATGGGCAGAAACTTCTTTGCAGTTTGATGTTCCAGACCCCAGGGGTAGAGGACTCCTTCTCACCAGCCTCAACCAACAGAGAGGTTGCTCATAACGGGGAAGGAGAGGACTGGACAGAGAACTTGAATATGTTTCCGCCTGGGGAAAAATGTAGGAAGGACAGGAGGGTCTAAAAGTCTCCTTGTCCCTTCTCTACCCCAGCGTCCCCCGCCCCCCAGCACACAGTACCCTGGGTTTCTAGGACGTGCCTGTCACCTGTCATCAAGCTCCATCGTCACGTGTCAATGGGACGAGGTCTAAAACCAAAGGTAGCGGTGATTTGGGGCCTGACAACAGCTCTGCTCTTTGGTAGTGGCGAGAGGGGGGAGCACGGGGACTGGCTTCTCTGTTTTCTGTGGGAGAGGCAGGGTTCCCAGAGGGAGAGGTTGGAAAGCCCTGTGCCACTCCCTACTCCTCAGAGCAGCCCATTCCTTGGGAAGCTGGTCAGCACTAAGCCAGCGGCCGTCCAGTGGCGCTACACTGCCACATGCTGGACACTGCCAGTACTGATCCCCAGTCCCCAAAGCGCCACCTTTCTCCCCCAGGTGCCAGATCTGGGAGTCTCTTGGCAGCCCCCCCACTGGCTACACACGTGGGAGCTTAATAAGATGGAGTCGCGGCCTGTGTCCAAATCACAGTCTTCTAGCTTCTTGAAGAAACTGCGGGCATAAGGAGAAAGGACAGCATTAAGTCTACCATCTTAAGTTCAAGGTGGAGGAGCCATGGCCTTCCCATTTTGTCAGTGAGGAAGGGCTGGGATTGGAGCTAATGTCACCCCACTTATCTTGCTTTGCTCTTCAAAGTCCTTAAACCTCCCATGTCCTGCCCCCTTTCATGGAGGCCTCCAGCCACTCCTAGGATGTCCTGAATTTACATAACTCTCACAGTCCCCTTAAAGAGACCCAGTATGTAGGTATGGGTGCTCCCAAGTCCCATGCCCTTCTGCCAGCCTTGATAGACTGTGTCCTGCTGTAAGATTGCATCACTGCCTCCCCTACCTCTCTGGGTTTCCCCCGACATCGTAGGAACATGCCCCCCCCACCCCCACCACGCTCTAGCCCTCTTCCACGCTGTGCTCCAGTCCAACTGGACTCTGGGCAGCCAGCATAAGCAGGGTCAGGAGGTGACTTCTGTGCCCCATGGCACTGCCACCTTGGCCTGGGCAGGAGGACTCCCCCCGTCCCAACCCCATTGCTAGGAAGAGAGAGACCAGAGTTCTTCAGGCCCAGAGACCATGGAGAAATAACCAGTGGAACTAACAGCTGCCTCTAAGAACTGCTGCAGCAAAGGTGTCTGGGTAAGCTAGAAGGACTAGAGGTTTGGGGGGGAAATTGCCCTCCCCACCTTGCCCCTATGAGTCCCTCCCCCAAGCCCCAGACCTTGGGGACTGAGCATGTGAAATCATTCTCTTTCTTGCATCATGCGTGTTAACACTGCACCCCCACCCCCTTACCCATATCTCAAACTCAATGACCAGGCCAGATGGTGAAACCCGAGCTCCCCGGGGGTGGAGGGGGGGACCTCCGCCCCCTGCAGGGCCCTGATGGGCAGTACAGCCAGCCAATCCCGGGGCTCAGAGGGTAGGTCGGCTGGCTGACCACTAAGTGAGGGAGCCCCGGTTGTGGCTCTAAAGAGGCCCCAGCCATGAGCTGTGAGGGTCAAACTGGCAGACTGCGCTAAACACAGCCACCCATAGGACCATCCACATACTGCCTTCCTGAGTCCCAGGCAATAGAAGGCAGGTGGCTCTACCCTTGGCCGAGGCTAGGTGTGGCACAGCCACTGCTGCCCCTGTGCCCTCATTGGCTTCCACGCAATCAGATCAACAGAAGGAGCACCTGCCATCCGAGGCTCCTGACCCAACCCAGGGCCATTCACCGGGAGCATGGGGCTCCCTGATGTCCAGCCCCAGCTGGTGCTGCTGTGGGCACTGGTGTGGGCACAGGGGGCAGGGTCTGTATGTCCCTCCTGTGGAGGTCCCACGCTGGTGCCCCAGGCAGAACGCGCTTTGGTACTGGAGCTAGCCAAGCAGCAGATCTTGGAGGGGCTGCATATGACCAGTCGTCCCAGAATAACTCACCCTCCACCCCAGGCAGCGCTGGCCAGAGCCCTCCGGAGACTGCAGCCAGGAAGTGTGGCTCCTGCAAAAGGGGAGGAAGTCATCAGCTTTGCTACCATCACAGGTGGGTGAAGGAGGGGCAGGCAGAGAGCAGACAGGGAGAGGGAGGCGGAAGGGGAGACCGACAGAAAAGTCAGGGTGTGGGAGGAGGCGGAGTTGACTGGTTATGCAGGACGGAGCACACAAGGCAGTCCCTGTGTCTTCTAAAGGGGCTCAGGAAAGCAGCGGGAGGGGGTGGCAGGAGTCTCAGAGGAGAGCTCATCGCTGCTCACATTCCTCCATCCCTTCTCCATCTCTCCGGCAGATTCCTCCACTTCACCCTGCAGCTCTGTGCTCACCTTCCACCTGTCCACAGCTCAGTCCCACCACCTGTACCATGCTCGCCTTTGGCTGCACGTGCTCCCCACCCTTCCTGGCACGCTTTCCTTGAGGATCTTCCAATGGAGCCCAAGGAGCAGGTACCCAGGGTCCCGCAAACTCCTGGCTGAGCACCAGATGACGGCCCCCGGCTGGCATGCCCTCACTCTGCCCCCTAGTGGCTTGAGGGCCGAGGAGTCCACTGTCCTGAAGCTCCAGCTGAACTGCGGACGCCTAGAAGGCAACGCCACCTCTGCCCAGCAGCTCCTGGACACGGCGGGAGACCAGCGGCCCTTCCTGGAGCTTAAGATCCGGCCCAATGAGCCTGGAGCAGGCCGGGCCAGGAGGAGGACCCCCACCTGTGAGCCTGAGACCCCCTTATGCTGCCGGCGAGACCACTATGTAGACTTCCAGGAACTAGGATGGCGGGACTGGATCCTGCAGCCTGAGGGGTACAAGCTGAATTACTGCAGTGGACAGTGCCCCCCACACCTGGCTGGCAGTCCTGGCATTGCTGCCTCCTTCCATTCGGCTGTCTTCAGTCTCTTCAAGGCCAACAACCCTTGGCCCTTGGGTACTTCCTGCTGTGTCCCTACTGCCCGAAGGCCTCTCTCTCTCCTCTACCTGGACCGGGATGGCAATGTGGTCAAGACAGATGTGCCAGATATGGTGGTAGAAGCCTGTGGCTGCAGCTAGCGAGAGGACCTGGGGATTTGGAGTAAAGAGATCGGTTAGGGGTTCCCAGGCAGAGGGCGTCTGTGGCGGGAGACATTAGATTCCTGATCCACACCCACACCTAACAGGCTGGTGGTCAGATGACCAGGGTGATTCCTAGGGGACCCAAATGGGCACTTGTTTGTCCAGACTCTTGCCTATTCCAGGCTAGCTGATGTGTAGGGAGATGGGGAAAGTGTGTTCTCTAAAGGAGTCTCCCCAGAAAGCACGGTTTCCTACCCTAAGCCCTCTGAGAAGGCGGCAGAGATGAGGGAGGAGTGGAGGAAAGGAGAAGGCAGAGAAAAATTAGTTAGTCTCTCACAAGAAAAGAAAGTCCTCAAGTGAGGGAAGCAGGCTTGGGACAGGGGAAGCAGGCGTATCCAGGCTAGGAACTATGGAAGAGCTTCCAGGGAGGGTCAAGAAGGAGATGGGCAAGGGGCTAAGAGGAAGTAGGTTAGGAGAGCCCAAGAAATGGGAGCTGGGTGAGAGGGGTACTGAGCCTAAGAAGTTCCCTGGTTTTTCCCAGTTTTGGGGACAGGACCCATGGGGGAGACAAATGTTTATATATTCCTAATAAAAATAAGGGGGAAAATCAACAAGTATGAGTCATAAAGAAGTGCTGGGGTGATAGTCCAGAGGAATAGTTTTCAAGGTGAGGTCTGAGGACCTCGGGAGGTCCCTGAGACCCCTTTCAGGAGTGTTCACAAGGTCAAAACTATTTTCATAATACTAAGATGGTATTTGCCTTTTTTATTTTTATTATCTCAAAAGTATACAGTGGAGTTTTCCAGAAGGTATGTGGCATGTGATTACATCATCTTTTTGACATCACTGTTAATGGGATATGTGCTTGTATATTGTGTTACAAACTGTTTTCAGTTTTAATTTCTAAAATAGTAAATTGACATGAACCACATAAACAAAAATTCAATAAATTTTAAGAGTGTAAAGGCAGGGTGACTGGGTGGCCCAGCGGGTAGAGCATTTGACTCTTAATCTCCGGATTCTTAGTTCAAGCCCACTTTGGGCAGGGAGCTTATTAAAAAAAAAAAAAAAAAAAGGCACCTGGGTGGCTCAGTCAGTTAGGTGTCTGCCTTTGGCTCAGGTCATGATCTTGGGATCCTGGGATGGAGCTGGACATTGCACTGGGCTCCCTGCTTGGTGGGGAGTCGGTTTCTCCCTCCTCTGCCCCTCCCCCCTGCTCTTGCGCTCACAGAATCACTAATCTGGAGACCTGGGTGAGGAGGAAAAACCAGTCTGCTTTAAAAGAGCTTCTCTGAAAAGAAAGGGCAAATGGCTAGGACAGGACCACTGGTCTTGCCTGACCTTCTGGGTATAATTGGTGTCCAGGCCAAAGTCATATGGGGGAGAGAGAGTCAACTAGGACTCCTTACTGTTCCTCTACAATTACTACCCATATTGGTAGGGCCTCAGAGCTCTTCCTAATTTCACCTTTTCCCCTTGATCCTCAGCCTTAACAGTTAACCTACTAACTCTCCAGGCCCGAGGAGGTGGTTCTTGGAAGCAGAGCTAGGATGGGAGAGGCCTGTCTTCCTAGCAGAGCTAGGAAGAGGAGGGGACTCCTTTTTTTTCTCCCCTTTCTCATAAAGATCAAATGGACTGAAATAGCTGCCCCTTCCCCTGCATCCACAAATCCGAAGGGGCAAGGCACTCCCCTCTCAGACACTGCCGTTCTGTACTAGCAGCCTCTTCTAGTGAGGCTTTCCGTTTCTTTGGGCTCATGCAACCCCCTTCCTGGGCTCCTAACTGGGCTTTGGTGGGGTGACCCTTAAAGCCTCCTACTTCAGCTCCCAGGGCGGTCTCTGGGAGACTTCGAGCGTGTCATGTGCCAGAACGGCCAGCAGAGGGAGCAGACAGCCTGGAATTGCAGACAGCGGGGGGCACCGAGGTGCGGAGGTGCCCGCATTCTCCAGAACTTAGAGATGAAGGAGAGCGGGGGTTCTCCGCGGAACAGTGCTTCTTTTCGGTCGCGTCCCAAGGTTCCTTAGTAACCTTGTGAACCGCATACTCTGCACCCAGAGCCTCAGCCACGGCTCGTCTCTTGTATGCGCTATAGACCCTTCACTTCTAAGTCAACTCTGTTCCAGTCCTCTTTGCACCAAACCCCAAATCTGTCCTAACCCCTTCATGTTCCACTGAAAGAGTGAGGCCAGCAGTGATATACTAAAGGATGGCGGAATGATCAGAGAGCCCCAACCAAAATCAACGACGCTACCTCCAATAATATCTTTCTCGGATGAACGTCTTCGTCGCCCCCCACCTCCCAATATATTTTTTTTAGTTTTTTCCTAGCTTGGGGATTGGGGGTAGGGTGGGGGGGGGCCCTCTTCGTGGGCAGCCGATCCAAGGATCCATGCCGGGATTTACTGCCCACCACCAGCAGCGTGTCGGGGGGGGGGTAGGCAGCATAGGGTCCCTCAAGGGAGGGGGAGGATCCTGGGGGTCCTGGGGGTGCAATAAGCCCGGCACCCCCTCTCTTGCTTTTAGCTACCCCGCCTCATCCTCCAGAACGGCAAGAGGGAGGGAAGTAGAAGGGAGGTGAGAGGCGAGCGGGAAGAGCGGCGGCGCGCCAGCTGCTTGAGCGAGAAAAAGTTTTTGCAAAAGGGAAAAAAAAGTTTGCGCTTCTCGCGGGTGGTCCCGGCTCGCGGCCCGGCGGGCTGGGCCGGCGGGAGGGCTGGCGGCCAGGTTAGTGGGGGGTGGGGGTGGCACTGAGGCTGCGCTGCCGTGGCCCTGTCCGCCCCCCCTCCCCACCGCACACCCCCCAGCCCAGACTCTAGCCCTGGACCGCGCATCCCGAGCCCTGCGCCCAGAAGGAGGTGAGAAGGGGGGCCGGCGGGGGACCACCTGGGAGCAGTGGGGGAGGGGGCCCGAGGGGATGCCCTGCATGCGAGGGACTTCGCTCAGCCAAGAGGGAGACCTGGGGCACAGAGGCAAAAAGGGGGTGGGAGAGCCTGCGTGAGATATAGAAAGTTTGAAGAATTTTTTCATTTGTATTTCCCTTTCTCTGTATCTTTTTTTTTTTCTTCTGACAGTCTCTGTGTTTCTGTCTCAGACAACCGTGGATCTCTTTGTCTGTCTCCGCCTCTTCCATCTATTAGAAACATCTCACTTTCATGAGTTTGGGATGAAGAGGCTGGAGGGACTGCTAGCTGGAGGTCTGCGTGGTAGAGAGGGAGCTCCAGGTGTGTCCTGAGCGCCGGCAGGAAGACGTCAGTGTTTCTACAAGGAGGGAACAGCTAAGGAGAGAGCCCTAGGTGGGGTGGAGATGGGTGTGTGTGAGGCGACAAACCGGTGGGGGACGGGCAGTCTTGAACCCCTGACCTGTCTTGTGACAGATGAGCTTGCCGGTGCATGTGTTCCCTGGGAAAGAAGTGTCTTCCGGATAAGGAAGGGGGCTGGAGGGGCCAGTGTCTCCTTTAGGCCCTAGAAAGACTCCTCAAGGAATCTGGACTCCTGAGTCCCCAAGGACTGTGGTCAGGGTGCTTAGGAGGAGCGGAGACCTTGTCTTGACCCTCTGACCTCAGGACCACCAGGACAGCTGGGCCAGCCGCAGGGAGACCCCTACTGGGACTGGGCGGGACCACTGGCCACTGACTGCCTGTGTATCCCCGTTGGAACCCCCTCCCCAACGGGAGCGGGGGGGGGGGGCGCCAAGGCCCCTCCTCTGGCTCAGACCACCCTGCCTGCCCTGGCTCCCCGCTCTGAAGCCTCTTTCAGGCCCGGTGACCCCGAAACAATCCGCCCTGGGCAGCTAGCTTCGGGGAAAGGATTAGGGAAAGGGGATCCCAGAGTGACTGGGGACTTAAGGTTTTCGGGGCTGGAGAACTGGGGTCTTCATACGATAGGTCTTTACTGTTCAGTGGAAAGAGAAGGCGGGGCAATTTCCTGGGGGAGTTGTAAGGGCCGGAATTAGGGTGGTTTTCCCTATGGAGGCGGGGTCCGGAGACACCCCCCCCCCAATTATCTCTCCGGAATCCCCAACCAGGCGGTACAGACCCCGCCCTTGACGTCACTGAGGGGTTCCCGGGGGTCTGGAGGGGTTAACCCTTGGGAAGCCAGCTGTGATTATCAGGAACCTAAGGTGTCCTTACCCCTTTCTCTGGCCATACACACCTTATTTTATTTACCCAGCCACTTTCTGTCCCCATAGTTTCTGGATTCTTCTTTCTTTTCCACCCCGCCATGGGCACCTCTACGCTTCAACAGTGCCCCCCGCCCCCCCGGGCGCCACTGCCAGCTTTCTGGATGCACTGAGGGGAGGAGGGAAGAATGTGTCCCGCCTCTCAACTACCCACCCCTCCCTCCACCGCGGCTCGCTCGACTGGGCTCCCGGGGCGGGCGGGGGAAGCGGAGCCGTCTGCAGCCAGAGCCTGCGGCGGCGACTTGGGTGGGCCGAGGAGGCAAGGGGGCGGGGAAGGCGGGACCGGGAGAAGGGGGCGGGGCCTACTCCTGGGAGTTGGGGAGCGGGGAGCGGGGGTGCGAGGGGGACTCTGGAAAATAGGGAGACACAGAAGATGATTCAGGGCTCCAGCAGGGCAACCCTAGGGCTCCCTGCCCCATCTTGCGCACTCATCCACACTCCAGAAAAACTTAACTGAAGCTGGAAAAGTTGGCGAAATTTTCCTGTCACTAGTGTGACAGGGAGACGTGGGTGGGCTGTGGCACGCGTGGGCGAGGAGGGATGTCGCCCCATTTACATCGCGGCTCTCCTGCGGCTCGGCAGTGGCACAGGAAGATGACTGAGCAGGCACGTTTGGGGGTCTCTTTAGTGTCTGGGGGGTAGTTTGCGAGCCCCTGCCTCTTTCCCCTGGGTGAGTCATAGAGGAAGGAGGAGGAAGAAGTGTCCCCCCCATCCAGCTGCCAGCCAGCTGTGCCCCCCCACACACACACAAAGTGCCAAGGTCGAGTTGGGAGGTCTTGGATGCAGGATCCAGCTCTCCGCTGGGAAAGGAGGAGTTAGGAAGGGTACAATCCAGGCTGCGGGGCTTGGGCTGGGTCATGGGGTCCGGGTTCCTCTCCCCATCTTACCCCGCCCTCACCCTAAATCCCAGCATCCCGGGATCACCCACCGCGCCGGCCGGCCCGCTCCCGGTTGTTCTCCACCCTACCCCGCCCCACCCCACCCTCAGTCCCGGGAGACCAGAAAACCTGGGGTGGAACAAAAACTGGAGTTTGAGGAGGAAAGCGAAAGGCAGAACCCTCTCCCTCACAGCTCTTCTCTGATGGATGATGACTTTGTTTTTTCATTCTCTCAAAGCCTTCTCTTACAGTCCTTTCCTGCACCCCCAAAACAGACCAAGTAAGTGGGCGCCCAGATTCAAACTACCCCAGGATAACACCAGTTTCCACTCTTTGTACTCAACAGACCCGGGAGGCTCCCCTCAGAAACCTTATCCCATTTCATACAGTTTTCTGCCTTAGAAAAAGATCATCTGCGCTCGCTCCTGGCCCCGCCAGCCTCTCCTTCTGGGCTGTGGCGAGAGCTCCCTCTGCTGGATACTGGAGAGGTTGTAGAGGGCCTGTTGCTGGACAGGAACGAATGAAGGCAAAGGGGCTCATCATGAGTTCCCCCATCCTACCCCTCAAAGCTGGCCTATGGTCAAAGCCAGAAGAAATTGAGGGCTATGGTATAAAATCACTTGAGGCTCATACTGGTTCAGTTAGTCCATAACACTCCCCCCTAAACACACACACACACACACACACACACACACACAGAGGCACTTAGGCCACCCAGGCAAAGAACCCACTCAATTCCCACAAAGATCCTCGAAACAGCCTCAGCCTCTTTGGGACTCTCCTTTTCCTCAACCTGGATGAGTGATGCTCACTTCACTTTGATTTCCCATGGCAGATGTCTTCGAGGTTCTATACCTGAATTAGTTATCTCATCTTATTTCCCTCCTGCAGAGTCCCCACACTCTCCTCTCAGACACCATGTTCAACTCGATGACCCCACCTCCGGTCAGTAGCTATGGCGAGCCCTGCTGTCTCCGGCCCCTCCCCAGTCAGGCCCCCAACATGGGGACAGAAGGTCAGTGCAAATTCCAATCTCCAGGCCTTGAGGACTGGCAGCTGTCTCAATTAACCCCAGGGAATCCCTCTTCTATCTCCTACCCCATGCCAGTCTCTAGTCCACAAGAAGATTTGAGGTTCTATGTCTTATAGGGTTGGAATATGGGATCGGGCCTCTCTTGGTGGTTCAAGGTTTGGCCTTATGTGTCCCTCATTCCCATTCCCCATTCTGGCTATCTCTCTTTTCTAGGACTGCCTGGTCTGCCCTTCTGCCACCAGGCCAACCTCATGTCTGGCCCCCACAGTTATGGGCCAGCCAGAGAGACCAACAGCTGCACTGAGGGTGAGGCCTCAGGCAACATTTCTTCCCTTCCTGCCCTTCTGGAACTTGCTCTAAAAGAGAAAGTTGTGTTGGAGGTGGGGTGGGGGGAAGGCAGGGGATCTAACTTGGAAGAGGAAATGTTTGGAGACTGGAGCAAGGGGTCAGAGCACGATCAGGAGGTCACAGATGGGGTCGGTAGGGCAAAGCAGAGTCAAGTGTCATTTTTTTTGTTGTTGAGAATCAGGACCCATGGGTTGGGTGTATGGAGACAGGCCCCATTTACCATAGCTGTCTCCCCTGTTTCCTGCTCCAGCCCCACTCTTCCCTCCTCCCCGAAGTGCAGTCAAGTTGACCAAGAAGCGGGCCCTCTCCATCTCACCTCTGTCAGACGCCAGCCTGGACCTGCAGACAGTCATCCGCACCTCACCCAGCTCCCTTGTGGCCTTCATCAACTCACGCTGTGCATCTCCTGGGGGCTCCTATGGGCACCTCTCCATCGGCACCATGAGGTGCAGAGAGCCTTGGGCTAAAGACCTGACCAAACCCCATTAAAAGCCTCAAGCCCTCCGAAGCACCTGACCCTATCCAAATCCTTATCATTTCAAAGGTGTTGAAACCCCCTTTGGTGGTTTCCTGGGCCTGCCTCAACCACGTCCCATACCATCTTCCAGAAACACTCCAAAATAGCCCAAGGACTCCTGGAATTCTTTGAGATGATAGTCCTAAGTAACTGCCTCTCCTCCTCCTCCTCCTCAGCCCATCTCTGGGATTCCCACCCCAGATGAATCACCAAAAAGGGACCTCACCTTCCTTCGGGGGCCAGCCCTGTGGTCCCCATGACCCCACTCAAGGTGGGATGATGCCACATGCTCAGTCCCGGGGACCCCTCCCAACTTGCCAGGTGAGAGTCCTACTGCCCCCCAATTTCCCCCAGCTCAGGGCGGGTGGTGAATTTTATGGGGAAAGGTGAGGAAAGGACAGGGGATCTAAAAGTTTTCAGCCACAGAAACATAAAGGGGTATGGCTGCTGGGGTTCACTCCTTGGGGTTTGAATCAGACTCTTCCAAATTAGATACTGCCTTATGCTCATCCCAGTGCAGTTTGAGGAGGAAGTCTCTTCCAAACTCAGGGGTTCCAGCTGCTTGGGTGGGGGCATTCGGGGCAGGAAGACCTGGCTGGGCTCTCTCTTCCTTCTGCCCACTTCTACCTTCATCACCCTCACCTCTTCTCTTGCGGAAGCTGAAGTCTGAGCTGGACCTGCTGGTTAGCAAGTGCCCAGAGGAGCCTTTGGAGGGCGATATATCCAGCCCCAACTCCACAGGCACACAGGTAAGGGGGGGGGGTGACTTTAACTCTGAAACCTGAACTAAACAAAAGCTATCACCCCAGTGACTCTAGGAGGGCCTCTTCTGTCGTAGGATCCCCTGCTGGGGATGTTGGATGGGCGGGAGGACCTGGAGAGAGAGGAGAAGCCAGAGCCTGAATCTGTGTATGAGACTGACTGCCGCTGGGATGGCTGCAGCCAAGAATTTGACTCCCAGGAGCAGCTGGTGCACGTGAGCCCCAGGGGGTAACAGGAATGCTGGCTGGATCTTATAGGACATTCTGGTGGGACACTGTGGAGTGAGGCTAAGAGCAGGGGGTCCCAGAATACCGAAGTCAGAGGCTGAGTGGCCAGCTGGGTTGGTAGAAACTCGGGAGCTAGCTCTGTTTTAGAAACATGGGAGAACAGGGGGGCAGGCTGTGATGGTCTTTCTGCCGCCTCTTCCCCCATGAGGTGGAGACTTGGAGGAATCTGGGGGCGTGGGTGGCAGAGAGGTCCAGGGAAGGTCTGGTTTGGGACTTGGGGGCAGAAGGGAATCTCAGAGAGCCTCTGTGTCTCCTCCTTCAGCACATCAACAGTGAGCACATCCATGGGGAACGGAAGGAGTTCGTATGCCATTGGGGGGGCTGCTCCAGGGAGCTGAGGCCCTTCAAAGCCCAGTATATGCTGGTGGTCCACATGCGCAGACACACGGGCGAGAAGCCACACAAGTGCACGGTGAGGCGCCCGCTTCCCAAGCCCAGGGTCCCTCCCTAAACCGGGGCTCCCCACGGTCAAGGCAGAGCTCATGACTTTCATGGATTCTAGGCACTTTTTGCCACCATAAACAAATATTTTTAAACTATCTTATGACTGGGTTAGTATAAAGATGAACATATTGATGTGGTATATTAGGACATTTTCTTGGCCCTAAAAGCTATTTTTCCCTTGCTTTTAAAAGAAATTGAGATATTTCTGGGATGCCTGGGTGGCTCAGTTGGTAAAGCTTCTGCCTTTGGCTCAGGCTCAGGTCACAATCCCAGGCTCTGTGGGCATCCAAAAGTACTCTGGGCCCTAGACACTGCATCTGCTACTCGACCTAATGGAGAAACTTGGTGTCAAGGACATAAGACACTCCCAGACTGACCCCATCCTGAGCCAGTCTAAGATCCCCATGCAGGGAGATCTGCTCTGGCTTGATGGGGAAATGTTTGCTGCCATACCTCCTCTGGCTTTCGGTTTGCCCAGCTCTTGCCTACCCTTGTCCCTGAATTTTGGGACTTGCTCTCCCATCTTGAGTTACAGTCTCTGATGGAATGGTCCCTTTTGAGATTTACAGTTCTTCTGATCTCCCTGTCCTTCTGTCTGAGAGCTCTCTTTTGACCCCAACATCCCCTAGTTTGAGGGGTGCCGGAAGTCATACTCACGCCTCGAAAATCTGAAGACGCACCTGCGGTCACACACGGGTGAGAAGCCATACATGTGTGAGCACGAGGGCTGCAGTAAAGCCTTCAGCAATGCCAGTGACCGAGCCAAGCACCAGAATCGGACCCACTCCAATGAGGTGAATCCCCACCTAAGAGACCCTCCCCACTTGAGAAGCCAGCTACTGGGGAGATTCCCCCATAAGAAATCCCTTAGCCCAGCACCCACTCCACAGAGGTGAGTCCCTGGCCCCAACCGAACTCACCCAGATAAGGGCATTCTGAAACCATGAACCTCCATGTAAACACCACACTCCCTACCTTGAACTAGCCAAAGGATATAACTAAATAGACCCATTCGACCTTGAGGGGACCCGCAGTCCCTTAACCCCTGACTTTATGAGGCCTCACAGACCTGGGCTGTCAGTTTTCCTAATCTTTCCCTTGATCCTCTCATTTTTTACTCCAAGGGCCCCACTCTCTCCTTAATTCCCTGGGTGCTGTGTGTTCCTCCCTGCCCCCTCATCCCCAACGGATGCCACTTCTTCCCGTTCCTTCTGCACTCTCCTGCTCTGATTCCTTTGCCTGGTGTCTTCACTGTCCACCCAACAGAAGCCGTATGTGTGTAAGCTCCCGGGCTGCACCAAACGCTACACAGATCCTAGCTCGCTCCGGAAACACGTCAAGACGGTTCATGGTCCTGATGCCCATGTGACCAAGCGCCACCGAGGAGACGGCCCCTTGCCCAGGGCACCGTCCCTGTCCACAGTGGAGCCCAAGAGGGAGCGGGACGGAGGCCCCGTCAGGGAGGAGAGCAGACTGACCGTGCCGGAGGGCGCTGTGGTGAGCTGACCCAGGCAACCCCTGCCTCCGTGCCCCGCCTGCCCCGCCTTCATCCTTCCAGTCCCCTCCATATTCTTCCAGGTCCTCCTCTCTGGCCAGTCCTCCAGTCTCTTATCCCAGTAGTGCTTCTTGGGTTACCCCAAATGGAGAGATTCTAGTATAATTAATTACTGAACTGGTTCAACAAACTCTTATATGGGGCTTAGTGTATTATCCTAATTTATGTATAGTTTACATGTACAATTCACACATAGTATGATTATACTGCATGATTATAATGTCATATACTCCTCACAACAAGTTCGTGAAAAAGGAACTTACTCTCCACATTTTCAGATGATGAAACTCAGGCATATAGACAAACGGTCCAAGGTCACAGGACTGGGTGCGAATTTGAGCCCAGGCAGTCTGTGCTCCAGCCTAGGCCCTTCTCTTCAACATCGCTCCAGTTTGCCCCCGACCTGCACCTGCTCAGCCCTCCCTACATCTGTAAGCTTCCCCTTGGTCCCAGCAGTCACTGGGACACAGGCTTGAGCCACTCACCAGTTCAGGGAACTGTGGGGCCGTGGGGAGGGGCTGCCCTCAGCTCTCATTTTCCAATCCCCCACCCTTCACTACCAGAAGCCACAGCCCAGCCCTGGGGCCCAGTCGTCTTGCAGCAGCGACCACTCCCCAGCCGGCAGCGCAGCCAATACAGATAGTGGTGTGGAAATGACTGGAAATGCAGGGGGCAGCACTGAGGATCTGTCCAGCTTGGATGAGGGGCCTTGCATTGCTGGCACTGGTCTGTCCACTCTTCGCCGCCTTGAGAACCTCAGACTGGACCAGCTACATCAACTTCGGCCGATAGGGCCCCGGGGCCTCAAACTGCCCAGCCTGACCCATACTGGTGAGACCTGGGTGTGGGGGTAGTTGTTGGGCTGAGACCTGGACCTTCTCTGAAGTTGGAAGGAGGACTTCCCTCCTAAGGGTTGCCTACAGCACCTTTGTACAATTAGATAAAGACCCCCCTTCCTCAGACACTTGCCTTCCACCTATGAGGTAACTGTGCTATACAAAGTATAACATGAATTCTGCTTCTTAGGGCTGTGCAGTGTGCAACATGTACAACTGTTCACAGGCTGCAGTTCTGAACCCCTGGTGACGCAGACATAGAAAGGGCATGGGAGGAGACAGAACTGAGTGGTCAGAGTGAAGGAGCCTATCCCTGGGATTCCAGGACAGGGGCATCCCATGGGGAAGGCAGGGTGAGATTCAGAGGGTTCCCTGACCACCTTGCTTTTTCTTCTTATCACCTGTAGGCACCCCTGTGTCCCGCCGCCTGGGCCCCCCGGTTTCTCTTGACCGCCGCAGCAGCAGCTCCAGCAGCATCAGCTCAGCCTATACCGTCAGCCGCCGCTCCTCCCTGGCCTCCCCTTACCCCCCTGGATCCCCACCCGAGAACGGGGCATCCTCTCTGCCTGGCCTCACGCCAACCCAGCACTACCTGCTCCGGGCAAGGTATGCTTCAGCCAGGGGAGGTGGTACCCCCCCAATGGCAGCACCCAGCCTGGACCGGATGGGGAGCCTTCCTGCACCTCCCTGGAGAAGCCGAGCTGAATACCCAGGATACAATGCCAACGCAGGGGTCACCCGGAGGGCCAGTGACCCGGCCCGGGCTGTTGACCGCCCTGCCCCAGCCCGAGTCCAGCGGTTCAAGAGCTTGGGTTGTGTCCACACGCCCCCCACTGTGACAGGGGGAGGACGGAACTTCGATCCCCAACTCCCAACCGCTGTCTACTCACCACAGCCCCCTAGCATCACTGAGAATGTCACCATGGATACCAGAGGGCTGCAGGAGGAGCCAGAAGGTGGGACCTCCATAATGAGCAATGGTCTAAACCCCTATATGGACTTCCCACCTACTGATACTTTGGGATATGGGGGACCTGAGGAGGCAGCAGCTGAAGCGTATGGAGCTAGGGGTCCAGGCTCCCTGCCTCTTGGGCCTGGTCCACCCACCAACTATGGGCTGAACCCCTGTCCCCAGCAGGTCTCCTATCCTGAGCACCCACCTGAACCATGGGGTGAGTTTCCTTCCCACTCTGGGCTGTACCCAGGTCCCAAGGCTCCAGCTGGAGTCTATAGTCAGTGTCCTCGTCTTGAACATTATGGACAAGTGCAGGTCAAGCCTGAACAAGGGTGTCCAGTGGGTTCTGACTCCACAGGACTGGCGCCCTGCCTCAGTGCTCACCCCAGTGACGGGCCTCCTCGCTCACAGCCTCTGTTCTCCCACTATCCGCAGCCTCCCCCTCCCCAATATCCCCAGTCAGGTGCCTATACCCAGCCACCCCCTGATTATCTTCCTTCAGAGCCCAGGCCTGGCCTGGACTTTGACTCCCCCACTCACTCCACAGGACAACTCAAGGCTCAGCTGGTGTGTAATTATGTTCAGTCTCAACAGGAACTGCTCTGGGAGGGTGGGGGCAGGGGAGATCCCCCAGTCCAGGAAACTCTCTACCAGAGTCCCAAGTTTCTAGGGGCTTCCCAGCTTAGCCCCAGCCCTGCCAAGGGACCAATGGCCACGTATGGACCTGGCTTTGCACCTAACTTGCCCAATCACAAGTCGGGCTCCTATCTTGCCCCTCCACCCTGCCATGAAAATTTTGCAGTAGGGGCAAGCAAGACCCCCCATAGGGCAACAGCACCACCCCGACTTCTGCCCCCACTGCCCACTTGCTCTGGGACCCTCAAGGCAGGGAGCACCAACCCCAGTTGTGGTCATCCTGAGGTAGGCAGGCTGGGAGGGGGTCCTGCCTTGTATGCTCCTCCTGAAGGGCAGGTGTGTAACCCTCTGGACTCTCTTGACCTTGACAACACTCAGTTGGACTTTGTGGCTATTCTGGATGAGGCCCAGGGGCTGAGTCCTCCCCCTTCCCATGATCAGGGGGACAGCTCTGAACATACCCCACCTCCCTCTGGGCCCCCCAACATGGCAGTGGGCAACATGAGTATCTTACTGGGATCCCTGCCTGGGGAGACACAATTTCTCAACTCTAGCGCCTGAAGAGTGAGGAATCCAGCAACCACAGATCCATTTCCTAAGGGGTTTCCATCCCCTCAGAGAAGTTGGGAGGAGGAGCCAGAGCCCCATGGGATGCCCCAGAGATGGGAGGTATGGGTTGGGGCTGTATACCTTCTGTATATGTTCTGGGGAGGAATTTGATAATGACACTGTTTCTGGATAATAAAGGAACGGCTTCAGAAAGCACCCTGCTTTACACTTTACTGTCTTGGGGGTGGAGGGGGATGGTGGTGACAGTGAACAAGAAGAGAAGTAGAGGTTAACCCACCCACTTCCCTTTTTTGGGAGGTTCCCCCACCCCATCCCAACCCCTCAGGTCATACTCACAGAGACAGTCATCTGGGAGACACAGGATTTAATGGGATGTCCTCAAAACAGAACATCCACTATTCCCACCCCCACCAAAGGGTAGCCATCAGAGATCAGCGGAAACAAGTTTTTGTTTTCTTCCTCGCCCCAGTCATGGGAAAAGGCTGGCGAAGTCAGTGAGCATGAGTTGTACTAGCTGCCCAGGGTAGAGGGCATGGGCGGCTGGGTCAGATGTCTCCTGCTCTGGCCGAAACAGGGTTGGCCCAAACACAATTCCCAGGTTGTGTGGGGTCATGCGGTTCTTATCCGAGTGTGCTATCACCCTGTAGGCAAAGACCAAGAGGAAGAGTTATAAGGTAGCAGCTTCCCCACTTCAAATAAATCTAGCCCTTTGAAGGGATGAGCAGGAAAGGGTTGAGGTGGTGGCTGTAGGGAACCTAGCAGAGAGCTGCAAGGTGGGACCAGCAGAGAAACCTTCAGGATACAACTTGGGAGAGACAACCCAGGAGATGCCTGCCTCTTCCCAGCCTCAGAGACTGCCCCTAGTCTCCTTGGCTCCCAGGTTGGGCGGCTCTAATTCAAACAGCTTTCCTCTCTCAGAAGTCACTGCCCAGGCCCAGTTCAGCCAAATAAGCCATGAGCACAGTCCCAACAGGAGACAAAGAGGCCTGGGGAAGGGAGCGGTGAGAGGGCCCTCATTTCTCTCACAGCATCCTTGGGCATCTCTTGATCTCCATTTTCCTCACTTGATGTCCTGCCCAGAGGTAATCTGTTTCCTCCCTCTGCCCACTAAACAGGAGAGAAATGTAGGTGTCCCCTACCTTCCCAGCACCTGAACACAGTCCCCGGCACATGCCCCACTCCCCCCTCCCTCCACATGCAGAGAAGTCCAGTCTCCCTGACCTGCATAAATGTTCCAGGAGGCACTGCAGAGTGTCACGGTTGGGCTTAGGCATTGAGCCTATTAATTCTCGTATTTGAGAGACACGCTGATCTGATTCGGAGAGTGCTAGAGAGAAAAAGGGAAGGGAAAGGCATGGAGGTGAGGCTAGGGAAGGTGCTAGGGCAGGGTGGGTAACTTGCTACTCTTTTCCAGGGCCATGGAAGACACCACTAATGTACCACAGCTTGCTTTCCCACAGAGCCCAACTGCAGCTTTATTATTATTTTTTTAAGGTTTTATTTTTAAGGGATGCTTGGGTGGCTCAGTCATTAAGCATCTGCCTTCAGCTCAGGTCATGATCCTAGGGTCCTGGGGTCGAGCCCACATCAGGCTCCCTGCTAAGCGGGAAGTCTGCTTCTCCCTCTCCCACTACCCCTGCTTGTATTCCCTCTCTTGCTGTCTCTCTCCCTGTGTGTCAAATAAATAAATAAAATCTTTTAAAAAAACATTTTATTTTTAAGTAATCTCTACACCCAACATGAGGCTCAAAGTCACAACCCTGAGATCAAGAGTCGAATGTTCTACCGACTGAGCCAGCCAGGAACCCCCCAACTGCTGCTCTAGAATTCTTCTTTAGTCAGCCTTCTGAACATTCACACTCAAAAGAATAACTGGAGTTGAAAGTTGTTTCCCATCTCCGTGCTCAGGATGGGATAAAAGGGTGTAAGGGAAACTATTCTTTACTCTTCATGCCCCACCTCCATACCAAGGGTATTGCCCAAAGTTCTCATCCCTTACCAAGGGCAGCACGAAAATGTGGCAGCAGCAATGGGGGCACCAGAGGCTGGGGTAGCTCCCTGAGAAAAAGCTTCAGAGCACCAGTGACCACGTGGATATCATCCCACTCAGCACTGTCCAAATCTAATCGGCCTTCTGGGAAGAGAAGGAGGTACAGAGGGGCTCAGGGCTCATGAAGGGCCAGAAAGATCCAGAGACTGAGAGGTCAGTTAAGGCAGACCACAGAAACCTGGGAGGAGATCCAGTTAAGGCAGACCACAGAAACACCTAGGAGACCCACCATGGGGCAAAGCAGCAGAAGTGGGGATGGGGACAACCCACCCAGGAGCAGGACATAGAGGAATCCAGAAGGAGCACAGAGGATGTCAGATGGTTTAAGGGTCTGAGGGGACTTCCATGTAAGTACCTTGTCCTGGCTGTTCTGGGAACACATACCTCCCATCGGAGGTGACCGCCCGCTCTGCAACATGGATGAGAAGGGATCAAGAGCTAAGACATGCAGCTCTGGCCAGACCTCACTGTTATGTCAGTTCCCTAAGAGACTACCTTGGATCTGAAGCATGAAATTCGAAGTCCCACCACATGCCCACAAGCTTTCTCACCTCTGTCCACCAGGAAGCGAAGCTTCTGGACCACCGCCAGGTTTCCGCTCACCCGGTAAATGCCATCCACATCTAGACCTAGGAGATGAGGCAGGAAGCAAATAAGGATTCCTGCTCCAAACTGTGTAAGGGGAGGACTGGTGAGAAATGCAGGGGTGGAGGGTAATAAGGCAGAAAAAAGACTAGGGTGGGGGGGGTGGGGAATTCTCCGCCTTGGCCTGTTGGAAGGGGAGATTGTGGGGTCTCTGGAAAAGTGACCTCTCTTATCCACAGCAGCAATGCAGAGCCGCACAAAGCTGGGCACGGTGTCCCCTTCCCTCTGGCACAGTGATTCCAACTGGCAGCCGAATACCTGGTCTGGAGAGGCACAGGGTAAGGTGGAAAGCCAAAGGCAGCCTCACCCATGAAAGGTCTTCTCAGCACAGGTTTTCACCCCAAAGTTGAGCTGGCCCTCCCGACCACCTTTTCTAGAGCCCTGCCAGGAGGTACACCCTTTCTCCCCCAGACGACGCAGTAGAAGAGCAGAAAACCGCTAATTTAGTTCCAGGAAGTTCTACTGTGAGTCTCACTTAAGTTTTCTCATCCACGAAGTGGGCTAATGCCCAGATCAGGAACATAAAGGTGCTTGCAAAAATACTACAGCAGGTACTAAGGAGAAGGGGGTCCACTGGCCCAGCCCACCTCACCTCGGAGCAGCCCACGCTCCTGCAGGCTTTGCAAGGGTGGTCTCTTTGCGATAAGTCGCTTCAGTTTATTCCGAACGCGGTTCTGCTCTGTTCCTTCAGGACACCGACCTATATGAGCAGGTGGAATGAGGGCGAGAGTTGCGGTGGGGAAGGAGCCGGGAGACGCGCCCCCGGGCCCCGCCCACCCGAGCCCCGCCCCTCACTGGAGCTCCGGCGGCCGCCGATCCGCAGCAGTGGCTTGGACACCGGTTCCGAGTCCTCTTCGTCGTCCTCCCCACCGCTCAGCTCCTCCAGCTCTGCGGGTCCCGAACCTGACTGACGCAGTTCCAGGGGGTTCTCTCGATCCTAGACCGGGAAGGGCGAGGTGGACCGAGTCGAAGATTGGAAGAGAGAAGAGAAATCTGCACCCCCTGCTCGACGCAAGGAGAGCCTAGCCGGCTGCTAGGTTCCCACGTCCCAGCTCCACCACAGGGTGGTCTACACTGCGACCACCTTGCCCCCTACCACCCCAGAATCCTACTGTTCCTTCCCCACTCCCTCTACCCTGCCCGGGCCGAGCCTTTCTCCGGGCTCTGCCCCACCGTCTCCCACCCATCTCACCAGGCGTTCGATGACCGCCCGCAGCGCGCGGTGCCAGGCTCGCCACTCGATCTCCTGGTCTGATTGCAGCAGGAACTCGTGGCCAGGGACCGTGCGGATCTGAGGGACCAGCGGAGACAGGGCTTGCTTGAGTCAGCCGGGAGAAGCACAACAAGCTGGGAGGCGGAGCGGGAGACCGGTGCGGGGGGAAACCGGGCGCACCTTCGGGTCGGGTGTAGCTTGGGGTACGCGCGGGAGGCACTCACGTGCAGGACGTTGCGGCGGCTGGACAGGTGGCGGCCGTGGGCCAGGGCTGCTCCGCGCAGGTCCACGCTGCTCTCGGGTCGGCTACCCGCTGGTCCCTGGCAATCGGGAGAAACTGAGGCCACGGCGCTGTTCCCTTCGTTGCCTCCCTCCCACCCGGGGGACCGCGAGGACATTGGAGGCTGTGCTTCTTCCCCTACTCCCCCCTGCTCCACCTTCGCCCCACAGTTGGCCCGAGGCCGTAGGAGTCGGGCCTGAACCCCTCCGGCACGCCCCCTCCTCCCCTCCCTCACACTCACCCAGATTGAGGAGGGCGCGGCGGGCGGCGGCTCCCGGTAGAACACCAAGCTGTTACCGGCTAATACCACCCAAGACGAGCTCCAGTTCTTCCTGCAAGGCAGAGGGGGCAGTGGAAGTGGTGCAAAAGTCAGTTGGAATCGTCGGGGGCAGGCGTTCTCCCCGCACTCGGCTCTACGGAATCCAGCCGCCCAGGCCCCCCGCGGTATTCCCGGGTCTCCTCACCTGAGCTTTCGCCCCCCCTGGGCGATCTTGGTCACGTTGAGCAGGCCCGACTTTTCCACCTCCTGGGGAATGGGGCGAGGGGTATTATTTATAAGCCACCCAGAGCCCCCCACAGCCTCCAAGGCTGGGATGACCCAGGAGTGAGGTCCTTTATAGTTGGGGTGGGGGTAGGCTGCCTAAGAGAGGATACCCAGAGAACACTCAGAAAGAGGAAGATGTTTCTAAAGGAGCAGGAATTGGGGGGTGGGGCAGTGAGGATCTTGGCCTGCACAAGGAAGTGAGTGACTTACGTGGGGGTCGTCCAGGACCTGGGGCAGAGGTCGAGAGGGCTGCAAGGCTGAAGGCTGGTCTGAGGGGTGGAGCTGGAAGGTGTTGGGGCAGATGTAGGGTGAACCCTGGGGGAGGGGATTGGAGAAACAGGTGGAGGAAACATCAACTTAGGAGTCCCCCTATAGGGGGACAGGGGTGCGGATGTGGGTGAGAGGCAGGGGGTGGGATGGGTAACAGATGAACGTCTTGCATAAAATAAAGTAGTAAAAAGATGGCTCTTCCTGCATGTGATCAGGAGGAGGGGGGAATCTCACCTGGGGGCCAAGCAGTTCCGGGGTCACCTTGTCAGATTCTGAGCCCTTTGCCTGAGGTTGCGGGACACCATTGTCCCTATTCAGGGTCTGCATCCCCTCCATGGAGCCAGTGTTCTGGGGAGTGAGGTGAGGAGCAAAGCTACAGCCAGCTGCCACCTCAACCTGCTCTTAACACCCTTCTGGGCAATTTTCTGATGGCAGTCCCGAGAGAAAACACGCCGCTTTGGGGTTCAGTAGGGGAAAGGAGGAGGTGGAGGGGACACAGGAACAGGCAGGAGGTAAAGTCTCACCATCTCCCGCACTCGAGTGCGGCGCGGAGGCTTCCAGGACTTGCAGCCGGTCAGCGAATTTATGTAGAAGCAGCGTCCAGAGTTAGGGTCCAAGTGTTGCTCCCAGGAGTCCAGCCTCTGTAGTGGGGGGCACGCAGGGCTTGTGGGAGGAGACCGGGGACAGCGGCGAAGGTCCACTAGGTTGCAGTACACAGGGTGCTCTGACATGAGGGGTTGGGGTCTTGCCTGACAGGAAAGGGGGAAGAAAAAGGTAGTTAATTCTGTCGGTTCTCTTCACCTAACCACCTCCTCCTCTCTCCCCCACAGTTTTCTCACCCCCAGCTCCTGGCCGGGGTGACCCAGGTACTGGGGAAGAAACTCCAGTCCCCAGCTGGGTGCTTTTTTTTCTTTCTCCTTCAGTCATTGCTTTTCTCCTCCTCACTTCCTGTTGCCAACTTCCCTCCTCCCCCACCCCGCCCCTACCCCAGGGCCTCAGGAAAGGGGAACCGGCTTTTTGTGTGTGTGGTGGTGGGGGGGGGTGTTGAGGAGAGCGCCCTACCCACACATTCTCCAGAGTAAAAAGAAAGAGAGGGAGAGGGGGTCAGGGTCCCCTACTGGGGGAGTATGAGAGAGGAGGGGCCATTTTAACCCACCAGCAAGTAAGAGAGAGGGGAGGAGCTGAGTCTTCAAGAGCAAGGGAGTTACATCTCTAAGTGGGACTTGCTGGTGACCTGAGCCAGCAAGATGGGACACAGGAAAAGCCCTGCCCTGGGCCTGGAGTCGGGAGGAAGAGAGAAAAACATAGCTCTGTGGCTTTCTCTCAGTCCCTCTGTCATCTGCCAGGTTCTGTGTATCCTCAGGCTCTTTGCTACTTACTATCCCTCAGCTAGAATTCCTTCTCATTTCTTAGTTGGGTTCAGGCTAGTTCTTCCTCCTCCTCATTCGGTTCAACTACGTATCACTTTCTGGGGGATGCTTTCCCAGATTACCTCCACCACTCTCTACATTCATGCTTGTCCCTAGCACTTACCAGTACCAACAGTTACTAGTTCCTGTGTTTGTCACCCCCATGGGAATCCCTTGAGGGCAGAGATTCTGCCTGTCTTCTTTACCATTGTGCCTAGAACAGGGCCCAGCAGTAAATAACTATAATAAATAACTGTTTACTCTTTACTCCACTCAGAAGGGCTGTGACTCACCGTGTTGGCACTGGCCTCTGGCAGTAAGTCTTCCTGAGAGAGGGATCTGCTACTTGCTCCTTCCTGGAAGGGCTTCAGGAGGGTAGGCCTCAAATTGCTAACACTGACGCTTCTACACATTTTGGGGGGAAGAGGAGGAGGCCGCTTAGAGGTGGTCTGGGTCCTGCCTGGGGGTTCCTGAGACAGGCACAGCTCCTCCGCGGAGCCATGAAACACCTTTGGCCCTGGGAACAGAGAAATGGGAAGAGTGGGGGCAGGTGATCAGAGGGGTGATCTTGGCTGGATCCCTCATCCTGGGGATTCACAAGGAAGGCAAGAGCGGGGGAGGCTGTGCAAAAGTTCATGAGACCTAGAAAGTGTAAGAGTAGAAGGAGAGGCAATGGGGACACTATGCTGGATATGAAGAGTAGGCTGATCAGAGGGAAATAAGAGAAGGGGGTCAGCAGATGCCTTGAGGGAGAGAGAGCCTTCCAATAATTCCTAGAAGCCAGGGAGGCGGGAAGGGGAAGGGAGTACTCACCAGGTGTCCAGAGGGATTGGCTGGGGGCGATGGTGGCTGGGCTCTGGCATGGGATAGATTCCTCTGTCATGTAGGCAGCTGGGACAAAGATGGGTCGAGAAGTGGGGGGTGCTCCCAGGCGCCTTGCCAGCCACCAGTCTGAGTTGGTCTTTCGAAGCAGTAGAAACCTGTCCCCTTCAGCTAGGGACACTTGCCGGCCATCTGCCCCAGTGTAAGTGAAGGCATAGAGGGCACAGAGCTGGGATCCCCGAGAAGGGCTTTGGGGCCCCAGCCCAAGGCCCCCCCAGGTACTCGACCACCACCGGCCTGACAGCATTGTAGTCAGTACTGTCACCTGTGGAAAAAAGGGGTGTTGGAAATCCAGCAAAGGATGCGACTGGCTGCTTTCAAGCAGAGAGACATGGTTCTAAGAGCAGCGTAGGGAGATAGGGAGAAACGTAAGGACAGGAATCTCAGAATGAGAGCAGAGGGTAAAGCAGAGAGCCTGGGTGGGGGTCATCTACAGGTTTAGGAGACTAAGAACTCCCCAGTGATATGACTGGTAAGGAAGTATATAAGTAAGGTGAGAGAGGATGTGGTCAGCAGAGCTAAGAGGCAAGCAGGGCAGGAAATCAGGGGAGAGAGGCTAGCTCGGTGATCGTCCTCTAAGAAACTTTCTGGGGCCAGTCACAAAATCCACGGGCAGGAGGAGCAGGTCCTGGGTAGTGGTAGGATTTTTGAGCTGGACAGAGGAAGATGAGGAGAGAGAATCAGGCCCGAGACAACACACAGGCAAAGAAACAGGAATTAATGAGAAAGATAAAAAAAAGCTTGTGACCTTTATTAAATGTACACAGGCACCAGTGTTTCCGTCCCCAATAGCCTCAGACCCAAAGCTGCGTGCTTCCTGTGCAGACTCTGAGAGACACCGAGACAGAGAAACCAGAGCCAGAGAACTGTAAGACCAAAGTAGAGAGAAAGAGAAAGTGGCTGGGAGAAACACAAAGGGGTTCCAAGTTAGAGGAAGAGGTGAAAATACCACCATCCTCTCAATCCAGGGTATGTTTTGGGAGCCTAGAGGTCTTGAAACAATACTCTGTACAGAGCCTCTGAGGCGGAGTCCTACTTTATTGTGTGGGTCCCTTCATTCATTCTCTTAACAGGGATTGGCTGATCACCTCCTGCATGAAAGGAATGGTGCTAGGTCCTGGAGATAAGAGAGGGGAAGGAGTTAGACACAGCCCTTGCTTGCCCTTGTGGAGCTTAAGGATAGATCTTAACTAATGACACAATACATGTATTAACTACAATTGAATCAAGGACTCTGGACAAATATTACAGTGTGCTGTGACCGCCCATAGGGGTGGATGGGGGACTGATGTTGGCTTTTCCTTGGTGGAAGGTGGAAACTGACGTCCACTGTCCATTGCCAGGCCTTTAAAACATACCCTGATGCTTCTCCCTTACCTAACCACTCTTGTTTTGCCCTTCTTTCAGTTTCTCCACTGCACAATGTGAGGCTCTTCGTCTGGCTTTGGAGAGGTCGGGTTTGAACTGCCCCTCCACCTTGGCGACATCCGAGAGCCAGCTCTCCCGTCCTCTGACATGATCCGAGGACTGGTTCCCAGCATCAGATTTGGCCTCATTGATCTTCCTTTTTAGAAGGCTCCACTTTTATTTATCATGTAGAGAACCCTACCCCTCAAATATTCCTTCCCACCTCCACAGTAGTCCCCAACTTCATCCCATTCGTTCTTCATTCATTCATCTGGTGTTTGCTAAGTCCTCACACTTCCTCCTCTTCTGCCTTCTCTGCCAACTCTTGCACTTTATCCTCTCCCTCTTTATGGCCTCCTTCCCCTAAGCTTTTAAACATATTCACGTCTCAGCCATTTTTAGCCAAACCCCCCTTTTCTATACGTCTGGGTTACCACCCTATCCTTTTCTATTCCTCTTTACAGTCAAACTTCCTGAAAGTGTTGCCTACATATAGGAGTCTCCATTTCTTCTCCCCTCACTCCCTCACCTCTGCAAAGCTCCTCTTCCCCCGACTTTACAGGAATGTTTTGCCGGCCTTATATTGTTTGGCATCTCAGCAGCAGCCAACACAATTGACTATTCTCTCCTACAAACACAAAGAAGGTGTCCTTACCTTCTTACCAGTCCCTTCTCCATTGCAGAAGGAAGGACTTTGCTTGTTCCTTAAACCCCAGAGGTCTGTCATAGATTTGTGCCCTTTGAACTCTATACACCCTATATATATAGTCTTATTTTCTCCCCAGCTTAAATGACATGTATTGCTGAGTACACTATCTCCAATCCAGAACTTTCTCTGGAGTTCCAGTTTAATCCACTGTCCACTGAAAAGTACTTGGATATTTCACAGTACCCGAAGTAGCACAAATGTAGTATGTTCTAAACTGAACTTGTCAGCTTTCCCCACAAGCCTGTTTCTCCTTCAGTACCACTATTTGGTTAAATTTGAGTTCAATAAATATTTATTGGATGCTTGTTACCATATGTGCCAGGCAGGAAACATGTGCTGGGCATTGTTGATTAAGAGGACAAATATGGCTCTCGCCCTCTCATAACAAATACAGTGTGATATCCATTATGATAGGGAAAATACTATCATCTGTTCAAATACATACAGTACCAATTGTGCATGCCAGAAGGCTGGTGGCCAACTGTAACTTCTTTTGTTTTCTCACCACTCCTATTTAACCAATTACTACATCTTTTCATCCTTTCATCTCTATAGCTATCATCATCCTTAGTCTGGATGATATAGCCTCCTAACTGGTCTCCTTGCATATGGTTCTCCTCATCTCCAGTCCATCCTGGCATAGCACCCAGAGCGAACTTCCTAAAGCACAGAAATGCCTTGCCATATCCCTGACTTAACCTTTCAAAGGCTTGGGGTGCCTGGATGGCTCAGTGGGTTAAGCCTCTGCCTTTGGCTCAGGTCCTTATCTCGGGGTCCTAGGATTCAGCATGGCATCAAATCAGGCTCTCTGCTCAGCAGGGAGCCTGCTGCCCCCCCCCCCCGCCTACTTGTGATCTCTCTCTGTCAAGTAAACAGATAAAATCTTAAAATACAAACAAACAAACAAATTTTCAAAGTCTTCTCAGAGTCAAGTCCTCAGAGTCAAGTCCAAAATTTACAGTATGGTTTACAGAGACTTTCTCCCTTGAGCCTAGCCTTTTCATGCTCCCTACCACAAACTCCATATTTTCACCACACACTAATTCCTCAGATTCTTAAAATGCACTGAGGTCTCCAGTCCTTTGCCTATATATTTTTCTGCCTCTGCCTGAGATACTTCCTCTCCAATCCCACCAATCTTCACCAGCTAACTCTTACTTACCATTCTGATCTCAGCTGAAAGGTCATTTGCACAAGAAAGTCTCTCTTAAGCGCTTAGAATTGGGCTGGGGCCCTAACTAGGAGCTCCATAGCAAGTTTTACATCATCCTATTGTGATTTTCATGAAACTTTAAAGATTCGTTTATTTTCTGACTTCCGAGGAAGTCTGTGAGCTTTGCCAAGGAAGAAGCCTTTATCTGTTCTGTTGATGATTGAATCTTTAATGCCTTGTATAGTGCCTGGCACAAAGTAATCTCTCTGGGCCTCAGTTTCCTCATCTATAAAACAAGAATGAGAGAACTGAGCTCATTGTTTGCATTTTGTTGAATATTCTGCATTTTGTTAAATTTTCTTATAGCTCACAATTTTATGGGACAGAAATTTGGATAGGGCTCAGGTGCGTGATTCTTCTAACCCAGTGGCATTGGCTAGGCTCATTTAGTAATATTCGCAGGCAGATGGGTTGGTTTGGAGGGCTTCACTCCCATGTCTGACGCCTTGATGGGAATGATTGGAATGCTGGGATCCGCTGGAGCTGTGAGCTAGAGTGTCAACCTGAGACCCCTCCAGCATGGCAGTCTCAAGGTAGTGAAACTTCTTACATGACTGCTCAGAGCTTCCAGTGTTCCAAGAAGCCTGGGCAGAACCTGCAAAGCCTCGTTTCAAAAGGTGCAGAATCTCCAGAGGGTTTTTTTGAGAGTTAAAAGTACTTAGAACAGTGCTTAACTCATAAGTACTATTAGTTATTCTTTTTTTTTAGTTTATTTATGTTAAATTTATTTATTTAAGTCATCTCTATATCCATCATAGGGCTGGAACATATGACTCCAAGATCAACAGTCCTGTGCTCTTCTGACTGAGGCAGCCAGGCGCCCAGGTATTAATTATTGCTAAAGGGATGCGAAAGTGAATAAGAAATCTTATTTTCTCAATTCGTGATATGTACCTCCTCGTAAAATAAATACTTACTGCCAAACTCTTGGCCTTCTTACTTCCCTTCAATCTGACCTTTTCCCTACACATGCTCCCTCACCTTCAGGGAAACTGTTTAGTGCAGACAGGCATTAAATATTTATCAATATTTAATGGTCACATGTTTTATTAATAAGAAATCTACATTAATTTCCATTGTATCACTAAAGTAAGTTCATCATAATTCTCAACTGTATAATTCCTATTCTTGTGAACCCGAATCGAGAGTCGGCCTTTGGTAGTAGCCCCTGTCATGACAACGCCACTTCAGCAAGACGAGAGAAGGCCTGGGTTTCCGTCACCACCGCTCAGCTGCAGTAGAAGCTTCAACTGCGTGCCGAGCCCTCCGCGGAATCCTTTCCTCTGGCCCGCCCACCAAAAAAGTGCCACTCTAGCACAGCCTCTGCTCCCTCTTCATCTCTATGATATTATTTTCCTGTTTCCTGATGTTGCATGACGGGAGAAATAGTCTACTTTCCTCCAGCGGTGCCCGGGGAACGACCTAGTTCAGAACTCCATTTCCCGGCGTGCATTGCTGCGTACTCTCAGCCCGCTGGCAGGAGGCCGGTTCCGGTTGCATCAGCGTGGGACCCACGGCGAAATGAGACTGTTCGTGAGCGAGGGCGCCCCGGGGAGCCTGCCGGTGCTGGCCGCGGCGGGCAGGGCCCAGGGCAGAGCGGAGCTGCTTATCAGCACCGTAGGCCCCGAAGGTAGTCGGGCTGGTGCTGGTGGGCGGTAGATGAGGGGGGCGGGACCGAAAAACACGCTCGACATCCATCCCGCAGTTGTCTTCTCCAAACCTCCACCGCGACCATGCACTCCCGTCCACCTCAAACCGCCCCCCCCACTATTCTTGGTCAGCCCGTCCCTACCCTCCTCGTCACATCTTTCATTAATGGCTTCCCTCAGTTAACCCTCGGTATACCCCTTCCCTCATCTCTAGCCTCTACTTCCATCCCCTCCGCCAATTTTCCCGCATCCCACCTCACTCCAGTGAACCTCTCTCCTTTACATCTTTTCCCACACCCGTCGCGCACCTCCGACCCCCATACTCTCTCTAGTTATTCATCACAACCCCCAGGCATCCCTCATTCACTCCTTTCGATTTACCTCTTCTTTCTAACCATCTGTTTTGGTACCTCTTAAAAGTAGTTTTCTTGTCAGTTCTCCCAATTCTTTAGATCACTCTGTTACTCTCGGTTGCTTCAGTGTTTGGCTGCTGCACTGTCCCAATACCACCAACACCGCCCCTCTGCAGTGCCCATCTGTTGCTTCCAACTGGCGGTCTCAGCTGAACACCTGCTAGTCTGTCCAGCTCATTCTGGACCCACCCCCTTTCAGTAGTCCTATCCAGAAATCTTTCCAGTGTCTTTCTTCTGCTTTTCCCTGAACAATGAGATGTTGTTCTTCTAAGTTAAAAAGTTTTTGTTTTCTTTGTTTTTTCGCTCCCTTTCCTCTTCTGCATCAGAGTGCGTGGTCCCGTTCCTGACACGGCCTAAGGTGCCTGTTTTGCAACTCGATAGTGGCAACTACCTCTTCTCCACTAGTGCGATCTGCAGGTCAGTATTGGTCCTTAAGGCAGGGAGACGGATGAATAAAATCAGGGCTTAGTGTCCGCTGTGTGGCTTTCTTTGAAAGCACTACTTCACTGTGGGAAAGAAATAACCTAGACAGATGGGCCCCTCTCATTCCACCTTCTGTTGCTCTCTTCCTGGGCAGATTCTTCTTTCTGTTATCTGGCTGGGAGCAAGACGACCTCACGAACCAGTGGCTGGAATGGGAAGCTACAGAGCTGCAGGTGGGCCTGAGACATGAGGGATGGCAGGCAGGCCCTTGCTCTTTATGGCCATCCTGATCTGTGTCCCCTACATTTTAGCCAGCTTTGTCTGCTGCCCTGTACTATTTAGTGGTCCAAGGCAAGAAGGGGGAAGATGTTCTTGGCCTAGTCCGGAGAGCCCTAACTCACATTGACCAAAGCTTGAGTCGTCGGAGCTGTCCTTTCCTAGCTGGGGTGAGTTGGGCTCTGAGATGGGGATCAGGGAAAATTATATGATAGAAGAACTAAAATGGAAGGCTATATTCAAAACCCACACTGCCGCTTGTTAGCAGTGTAATCTTGAAAAATCACCAGACTCTAATCCTCAAGTTTTTTCATTTTTGAAATGAGGTAATATTAGTAGGTACCTCAATGGGCTATTGTGAGGATTAAGTGAGGTGACTTAAGGGGCTTAATGAAGTACTTGACACGTAGTGTTTAGGAAATGGTGGATAAAACGTAGAAAATAAAAGATCAAAAAAAAAAAAAAAGGAAATGGTGGATATTAATGTATGCACTGGGAAGAAACATAGTACTTTACCTGTAGACCTTTTCCTTTTCTTTCCTCAACAAAGGAGACAGAATCTCTAGCTGACGTGGTTTTGTGGGGAGCTCTCTACCCATTACTTCAAGACCCAGCCTACCTCCCTGGTGAGAACTCTGCATATCACTTCATCTCCTACCCTAGCCCAGGAGCTTGGTGGGGGAATTATAGAATGGGCAGTACAAAATTGAGGATCCACTTTGAGGCGTAGCTTGACAGGGCAGTTACAGCATAAAGATGGTTGAGGGAACTGGGGAAGAGAACTGGAGACACTTCATGAAGAAGGGAGGAGGTCCATTCTTGCCTGCCCATTGCGGATCTGGCTGATTCCCTCTTTTCTCCCATGCCCACAGAGGAATTGGGTGCCCTGCACAGCTGGTTCCAGACCCTGAGTTCTCAGGAGCCATGTCAGAGAGCTGCAGAGACTGTGCTGAAGCAGCAGGGTGTCCTGGCCCTCCGGCCCTACCTCCAGAAGCAGCCCCAGCCTGGCTCCTTTGAGGGGAGGGCTGTCAGCAATGAGCCTGAGGTTTGGAACAGCAGTGGCATGGGGGTGGCTTGGAGAGGGACTTTGAGCATCACCATTAACTTTTAGTTGTTGGAGACCAAGAAAAGTTTCTTTAGTCTGCGAGTTTCCTCACCTGGTGAGAGATTGTGTCTGCTCTCTTCACAGGAGGAGGAGCTGGCTACTCTCTCTGAGGAGGAGATCTCCATGGCTGTAACTGCTTGGGAGAAGGGCCTGGAAAACTTGCCTCCACTTCGGCCACAGCAGAATCCTGTGTGAGTAGGCACCGAAGAGCAGGCTTTGTTTGTTTTGTTCTGTTTTTTTTTTTTTTTTTGTTTTTAAAGATTTATTTATTTGACAGAGAGAAATCACAAGTAGACAGAGAGGCAGCCAGAGAGAGAGAGAGAGGGAAGCAGGCTCCCTGCTGAGCAGAGAGCCCGATGCGGGACTCGATCCCAGGATCCTGAGATCATGACCTGAGCCGAAGGCAGCGGCTTAATCCACTGAGCCACCCAGGCGCCCCTCTGTTTTGTTTTTTAGGTGGGCTCCACACCAGCATGGAGTCCCACACCGGGCTCGAGCTCACAACCCTGAGATTGAGACCTGCTGATATTAAGAGTCAGATGCTTAAGCTACTGAGCCACCCAGGGGCCCCGGGGCTTGGTTTCTTAAGTGGAAGTTACTGATAGTGCTGATATCTGTCTGACAGTCCCCTTCACTGACCTCTTTAATTTCCATCTTTTCCTTTGGCACTTTGTACCTCTCGCTTATATAGTTATATAATAGAATGTAAGTCCCCTAAGGGTAGAACCCCAGGCCTGCTCCCATTTATGTCTGCCCTGAAAGGAAGCACACTCCTGATGAAGAGTGAGCACCACACAGCGGTGCTGCAGAAGTGCTTAGGGGCTCGGGGTATAAGGATGACTGGGTGGAAGGCCGGTCATTCATGAAGGGGCTGATTTCTCAGCTGGATTTCAGAGCAAGTGACGGCATTCAGTTACAGGGAGTAAAGTCAATGAATGCAGGAGAAATCAGTGAGCTCTCTTCTAAGGAAATGATCTAGAAGACATTCTAGGAAGTAGTTGGAACTCGTAACTGGAGGAGTGAGATTAACAAAAAGAATCATCTGAATCTTTGTTAACAGTAGAAACCACGGGAATCTGTGAGCTCTCAGGTTGGCCGAAGTTGAAGGACTCAGTAAATGGTGGGAGCGAGTGACTGTAGGCTGAGAATGGTTGGAAAGATCAAAGGAGCCCTGGCAAAGGGTCAGTGTCCAGGAGGGGTGAATACAGGGTGTGTGCAGCCGAGCTGTCGGGTGTGAAGCAGGGGAAGAGCAGAGTGGATGAATGACTGGAGACAGCAGATTGAGTGGCATGACTGGGCCTGATCTGGGAAAGGGTGGGGGCGATGGCTAGGAAGGCAGTAGCTGATGGCTGTGGGCTTGAGTAGGGCCACAGAGATGACTGCCATGGGCTACGGAGGGGGATGTTGGGTAGGGAAAGACTGGGAAGACATTATGCGGTGGCAGCCTTCGAGTACTTGAAGCAGTGACTGAAGGTCATGCTTCCAGCTGGGAAGAAGGGGAGAGGGCAGTGCTGGGAAGGCGTGCTTGGGTGGCATTGGGAGTTGGGGGGGTGTGGTGGTTGGACAGAACCAGGAAGAGGGGAGTTGGTCCCTGAGAATGAGCTGGCAAAAAAGAAGCAGTCATGATAGCGAAGTGAGAGGTCAGTGTGGAATGTAGGTGCCTGGCTTTGCTTACTGTGGCAGGGCCCTGCACTTTGACTTGGGGTGGGGGGTTCTCTTGGCTTTTAGGGGAGTTCATGATCCTGTGGTTTCCCGTGAGGAAAAACTTCTGAGATACCTGAGTCTGCAATGGTAGAACGGATCTGTGTCTGGGTGTTCTGTGTGCTCTTGGTCCCTCTGGCTTCTTCTCCATGGACTGTTGTCTTTTTCTTTCCCTACCAGGCTGCCTGTGGCTGGGGAGAGGAATGTGCTCATCACTAGCGCCCTCCCATATGTCAACAATGTCCCACACCTTGGAAACATCATTGGTTGCGTGCTGAGTGCTGACGTCTTTGCCAGGTGGATCCAGCTGCTGGGGGAGGGACCTTTTGAAGGAATGATGGGCCCAAGGGAATAGAATGCCTCAAGGGTGGGGGTTCAGAGGATTCTGGGGACATGGAGGGGGCCAAGATGGGATCCCTGTGATCACCATATCCCCTTCCAGGTACTCCCGCCTCCGCCAGTGGAACACCCTCTATCTGTGTGGGACAGATGAGTACGGTACGGCGACAGAAACCAAGGCTATGGAGGAGGGTTTGACCCCCCAGGAGATCTGTGACAAGTACCATGCCATACATGCCAACATCTACCGCTGGTTTAATATCTCATTTGATATTTTTGGTCGTACCACTACTCCACAGCAGACCAAGTAGGTTTCCTGTAATCAGGCAGGAATGGAGGGTGAACACTGGGTCTGGGGGCAGTGAGAATGTCCTGGAGACAGAAGGAACCAAAAGTATTGTTTAGACATCCACCCCCATCTCTGCCCCCAAACTTAGGATCTGAATAATGCCCTGAAGTGGATCCCAAGCATGGGGATTCCATAGATGCGGAAGTTGCCCAGGGGCTGAAGGAGCAGTGAGGAAGGGAAGAGACAGGACTTAGACTCGTGGGAACTATGAGCCTTCCCTCTGCTACCTCCCAGCTCTTCCTGGCTGCTTTGGAGTTTGAGGGACATTCCTTCCCACTCCCATGTGGGCTTATAGCAGATGCACTCATTCTTCCTCTGCCTGATACTCATCCTTAATAAAAACTGTGTAGTGGGCAGGTTGTCAGCTTAATAGTGTTAAGCAATTTAGCAGATGGACTGATGAATTTTGATTCTGGGACATAATAAAAAAGAGTACAATCCTGTCCTTTTAGAGATTTTTGGTAGTGAAGAGTACAAAACTGTTAAGTTTATATTTGACAGACATAAATTAACTTCTAGAGTGATGAGGGAAGAGATTGTGTAGGGGAGTTGGGGAGTACATATGAGGGGTCTGGGTCATCCATGAGGACTCCCTAAAGATGACTAGATGGCCTTGGCCTTGAGGGGCCTTGATTCTTGGGACACTGGGACTGATGTGGGGCCTGGGTGGAGTAGCAGGAGGGCGGGGTGCACTCCTTCCTCTGACTGCCTCTGACCTGGCCCTCCCCTCTGCCTGTATCACCTTGCCAGAATCACGCAGGACATCTTCCAGCGGTTGTTGACCCGAGGTTTCGTGCTGGAAGACACTGTGGAGCAGCTGCGGTGTGAACGCTGTGCCCGCTTCCTGGCTGACCGCTTCGTGGAGGGCGTGTGTCCCTTCTGTGGCTACGAGGAGGCCCGGGGTGACCAGTGTGACAAGTGTGGCAAGCTCATCAATGCCATTGAGCTCAAGGTGTGAGAGGAGGGTCTCGTGGAAGAAGGAGGAGGGAAACAGTCTCTGTTGTTCAGAGACTGTTCAGAGGTCCCATTTGGAGTTTTTATTTTAGCATTCAGGTCCTTTCATTGGTGCCTTTTTATTTTCTTTCTTTTTTCCTTTTTTTAAGATTTTATTACTTAAATTTATTTTAGAGAGAATGAGCAGAAGGAGGAGCGGGAGAAGCAGATTCCCCACTGAGCAGGGAGCCCAAGGTCTGGCTTAATCCCGGGACTCTGGAATCATGACTTGAGCTGAAGGCAGCTGCTTCTTTTTTTTTTTTTTTTTTTTTTTAAGGTTTATTGTGATTTTTATTTGCATCTCAGAAGTGCACTTCTGTAGTGCAAGGAGGGAGCTATGTGTCAAGCAAACATCCATTGACAGGGAATTCCCCCCCCTTCTAATGTTTATCTTTAGTAATTTTTTTTAAAATTTTTTAAATTTATTTTCAGCGTAACTATTCATTGTTTTTGCACCACACCCAGTGCTCTATGCAATCCGTGCTCTCTCCAATACCCACCACCTGGTTCCCCCAACCTCCCACCCCCTGCCCCTTCAAAACCCTCAGATTGTTTTTCAGAGTCCATAGTCTCTCGTGGTTCACCTCCCCTTCCAATCTCCCTCAACTCCCTTCTCCTCTCTAACACCCCTTGTCCTCCATGCTATTTGTTATGCTACACAAATAAGTGAAACCATATGATAATTGACTCTCTCTGCTTATTTCACTCAGCATCATCTCTTCCAGTCCCGTCCATGTTGCCACAAAAGTTGGGTATTCATCCTTTCTGATGGAGGCATAATACTCCATAGTGTATATGGACCACATTGAAGGCAGCTTCTCAACCAGCTGAGCCAACCAGGCACCCCTCATCAGAGCCTCTTTTTACCCCATCTCATCGCTCAGTTCATTGGACACTTACTGAGCATTTACTACGTGCTCAGCATTGTGCTAGGTGATAGACAAGATGAAGGCGTGCTTCCTTACCTTTGCTCCTGCTTCAGACCACCTGATCTGCGTGGTCTGAAGATTTTATTTATTTATTTGACAGACAGAGATCACAAGTAGGCAGAGAGGCCAGCAGAGAGAGGAGGAAGCAGGCTCCCTGCTAAGCAGAGAGCCTGATGCGGGGCTCGATCCTAGGACCCTGAGATCATGACCTGAGCCAAAGGCAGGCGCCACTGAGCCACCCAGGCGCCCCCTGATCTGCGTTTTTTAATTAGTTCTTTCTCTCTTCCATAAACAAGTCTCCTCTTTTCTGTGCTTACTCACTGGCTAACTTAGTCATTCACTTATACAGCACATGTTTTTTGAGTCCCTATGATAGGGTGGTCACTGGGGACTGCTGGGGATGTAGCAGTGAATAAGACAGATCTTTAGCTAGTGTGGGGACGAGACCAACCCTAAAGACAATAGTGTATATATAAGACAAACTGCTGGGAGGCTGTGACGGTGGCTTCTGGGGAAAGGTTTTTAGCCAGGTGATTAGGGAAGGCTTGTCAGAGGACGTAACATGTGAACTGAAAGTTTAACTGAAGAAATGAGAAGGAGCAAGCCAGGTGATGAGAGGTTTAGAACATTCCAAGAAGAAGGAGCAGGAAATGCGAAGGCGTGCAAGGCAGCAAGCAGCTGAAAAGGCAGAAGGGAGAAGGCCAGCGTAGCTGTAGCACAGTGAGAGGGAGGCTGGATTGAGATGAGGTCAGAGAGGTCAGCGGTGACCAGATGACCTGGTAAGCCAGGGTGGCAGCTGGATGGTAGGCTGTTCCATGGAAAATGGATGGGAGGGAAGCAGGAGAGAAGGGGAGAGACAAGTTTGGAGGCCAGAGTGGTAGCTCAGAAATGGGATGATAGGTTGGCCTAGGTTGGTAACAGCAGGAATGCGAAGGGAAAAAGGATTTGACACAGGTTTCTGAGGCAAACTCTGTAGAACTGGATAGATGAATTTAGGCTGAGGGGCCGTCACAAAAACGGCGACTTGGAAGTTTCTAGCATGCACTTCTGTTGTGGACAGCAGCAACATCTACGAATGTGGGCAGGCTCGGATGAAGGACAGACACCCGGGTTCCCCTTGTGGTGCCTGTCAGACATCCACACAGAGGCATTAGGTAAGCAGTTGGAGATAGGCTTGGAGAGTTCAGGACAAGGTCCTGAGAGAGTTCTCATCACCTAGCTTCAGAAGCCTGGAGCCTGGCTGGCTCAGTCGGGAGAACTTGCACCTCTTGATCTCAGGGTTGGTCCTGAGTACATGCCCCACGTTGGGCATGGAGTCTACTCAAAAAAGAAAAAGATTCAAAAGCCTAGATCAAAACTCACTGGGAAGCTTTCATTGATTGGCCCTCCCTTCCCCCAAACTGTTGAGTCCTCTTGCCGTCATCCGCCAGTGTTTGCATAGTCAGCGTGTGCTGAGAAAATAACTTTTTTTTTTTTTAAGATTTTATTTATTTATTTGACAGAGAGAAATCACAAGTAGATGGAGAAGCAGGCAGAGAGAGAGAGGGAAGCAGGCTCCCTGCTGAGCAGAGAGCCCGATGCGGGACTCCATCCCAGGACCCTGAGATCATGACCTGAGCTGAAGGCAGCGGCTTAACCCACTGAGCCACCCAGGCGCCCCAGAAAATAACTTTTTTTAAAGAAATATTTATTTATTTGCCGGGGGGGTGCACACACAAGCAGGGGGAGTGGCAGGCAGAGAGAGAGGCAGACTGCCTGCTGAGTAGGAAGCCCAATGTGGGACTTGATCCCAGGACCCTGAGTTCATGACCTGAGCCAGAGGCAGGTGCTTAACCAACTGAGCCACCCAGGCATCCCCAAATAGCTATTTCTTGACGTTTTGCTTTGGAAAGGCCTGCACTTGTTTCTCATGGGACCTGCTCTTCCTAACATGATTGTAACTTCCTTGGGGAGAAGAACTGTGTGTCTCCACTCCTTCCTTCCCTCACACAGCTGCTTACAGTGCAGTGCTCTTTACTTAGCCTGTGCTCAAAAGAATGCTTTTTCCTATTCTTTGCAGTGACAGGACAGAGTCGTGAAACTCTGAGCAGCAAATGCTGTGCTCTGTGGACTTGAGTCTTCAAGTTCACAGAAGGCCCAAGAAAGCATGAAGCTCAGTGAGATGCCTTACTGGGGAGCTCATCCCTTTGTGCGTCCCTCCTTGCTGCACAGCTCCCTTTGGCCTGAAGTCCTGATCCTACCTCACCTTGGATCACCCCTTCCCTTGAATTTCTTTTACAGAAGCCTCAGTGTAAAGTCTGTCGGTCCTGCCCTGTGGTGAAGTCCTCTCGGCACCTGTTCCTGGACCTGCCTAAGGTAAGTGGGCCTTTGCCTCAAGCTAGTCTGCATAGCCTCTTTGGCTTCCTCTGCCTCAGCCACAGATCTGTACCAAGCCATGCATGAATGTTTTTAATTTCCCTTTTAAAAATATATAGGCTTACTGTAAAAAAGGCATAACAGATTAAAGGGGACAGAATGCAAGGCCCAGGCCCATTGCCCAGAGATACTAACTACTGCTCATTTTTCTTTGTGTCTATGCAAGTAAACATGCATATGAAACTATTTTCCTGTTTTTTTCTTTTTCCTAATATAAATTAGATCATGGCATTCATATGGTTCTGCACTCTCTTTTTTTACTTTATAATGTGTTGAGTGGATTTTCCGCATTAGTAGGTTTGCCTTCTTTTTTTTTTTTTAAGATTTTATTTTTTTATTTGACAGAGAGAGAGAGTAAGAGAGGGAACACAAGCTGGGGGAGTGAGAGAGGGAGAAGCAGGTCTCCCACCGAGCAGGGAGCCTGATCGGGGGGCTCTATCCCAGGACCCCAGGATCATGACCTGAGCCTAAGGCAGACGCCCAACGACTGAGCCACCCAGGCGCTCCAATTTGCCTCCTTATTAAGTTTGGAAATAATTTCAAGTTCACAAAAAGAGCTGCAAGAATAAAGAGTTGCGCCATAAAGAACCTGGTGTGCCCATTACCTTGCTTTACTAGGTGTTCAGATTTTGCTCTTTTTAGCACATCCTTGCTCTTTGCACATATGTGTGTGCATACATAGCCTCTTTAATCTTTCTCTTTTTAAATACTTATTTATTTGTTGAGAGAAGGGAGCATGTACACACTCAGTGAGAAGGGGCAGAGAGAGGGGAGAGAGTCTCAAGCAGACTCCGCTGAGCGTGGCGCCCAATGCCGGGCTTGATGCCATGATCCCGAGATCACTGCCTGAGCCAGACCCTTAATGGACCCTGCCACCCAGGTGTTCCATGTCATCTTTACTCTTAAATAGTTAATTATGTTTCCTAAGAAAAAAAAGACATTCTTGCATAGCCATAGTAAACAACTGCAAGAAATTTAACATTGATACAGTTGTCTGATCTACCATATTTCGGTTTTGTGAGTTATCCAATAATATCTTTTGTAGAGTTTTTTTTTTAGTACACAGTCTAGTTCATGGTCATGTATTGCATTTAATTTTTCTCTTTAGTTTCCTTTAATGTGAAACAGTTCCTCAGCCTTTCTTTATCTTTTGCCTTTTCACAGTGTTTAAGACTGTGGTCTCTGCCCTCCCCCCTGCAGTAGAATATTCCTTATTTTGGTTTGTTCCCTGTTTCCTCATGATTGAATTCAGGTTGTGCATTCTTAGTTGGAATACTACCTAAATGATTGTGTTCTTTCCAGAGGTACATGATGGCCATTTCCCCCTCACTGGTGATGTTAATTTGTCTAGTCAAGGTGTTACTCATTTCCTCTACTATTCAATTAACATTTTTCCCTTTGCAACTTATAAGCAATCTGTGGGAGTATATTTTTAAAATATACAGATACCCCGTTCATTATTAAAGGTGCTCTATAGATTTAGCATCCATTTATTTAGTCATTCTTTTTTGTTTTTGTTTTTTGTTTTGGGGGGCGATTTTATTTATTAAGAGAGAGCCAGCAAGCACAAGCAGGGGGAGTGGCAGAGGGAGAGAGAGAAGCAGGTTTTCCACTGAACAAGGAGCCCTCTGCAGGGCTGGATCCCAGGACCCCAGGATGATGACCTGAGCTGAAAGCAGACACTTAAGCAACTGAGCCACCTAGGTGCCCCTTAGTTAATCATCTTATATCCTGAACCGCTTTTCATGAAGCTTTTCCAACTCTACCACTCCTACACATGTACCCTTCTCTTTTGCTCATTTATTAGTTATCCATTTTCAGTGTGGGCTCATGGATTTCTGTTGTTTTCAGTGGTTTGCAAATGGTTCCTGTCATGAATAATTTTCATGTCCACATTGTCCCCTCATTTGGCTGGTGGGAGTCTTTTTTTTTTTTTTAATGATTTTATTTATTTATTTATTTGAATGAGAGAGAGAGCATGAGAGGAGAGAGGTCAGCAGGAGAAGTAGACTCCCCACCAAGCAGGGAGCCTGATGCAGGACTCAATCCTGGGACTCCAGGATCATGACATGAGCTGAAGGCAGCCGCCCAACCAGCTGAGCCACCCAGGCACCCTGGTGGGAGCCTCTTTTTTTTTTTTAAGATTTTATTTATTTATTTGACATACAGAGATCACAGGCAGGCAGAGAGGCAGGCAGAGAGAGAGGAAGGGAAGCAGGCTCCCCGCTGAGCAGAGAGCCCAATGCGGGGCTCGATTCCAGGACCCTGGGATCATGACCTGAGCCGAAGGCAGAGGCTTTAACCCACTGAGCCACCCAGGCACCCCTGGCAGGAGCCTCTTTAAGATCATTTCTCTGTGTGTTTTTGACATCTCCCACCTTTTAGCTAAGAGCTTCCTTATTTCCTGGCATAACAAGGTATCTAGGTTCATCTATTACAGCCTAAGAATCAACCATTTCTCCACAAAGCCCTGGTTCATTTTAGTAGAGAATGGCATTAGAGACCCAGATCGAGGCGTGTGGTCATTGCTACTGGGACGTCTTTGCTTCTGGTCCCTTCCCCCCAAAAGTGTTAGGCATTCATCTGAAGTTCACACTAACTCCGGTGATTCTAGTCCATCCCTGCAGAGGTCTTTCCCCACTTCCCTTATTTCGTGTTTGTATCTCCCTTCTAACACAGTAAGTACCTGGCTCCTGACCTTTACTCCTTTCCTTGATCCTATAGTACACCTAAAAATAATTTCAGAATTGCTTCATAGTTTCCGGTAAATTGTGATTATAAATAATGCTGCAGCAGATAACTTTGTGCTTGTGAATTTTTATACTGTTGGAAGTGTGTCTGCAGGATCAATTCCTTGAAAGTGATTACTTGCATATGTAGTTTATTGCCAGATTTTCCTCTGTAGGTGTTTCCTTCCAGCATTGTGTGCACAGTAGAGGTCTTGTCAGGCTTCAGAAGCTATGGTATTTATGTGCGTAAATCACATGAACCATTCCTTCCAACAGATTTATCTTTGTTTTTCTCCTTATAAAAGTGAAATAAGCTTGTTTCTAAAATTCCAGGTAGAAATATTGTATAAAAGTGGATGTCCCATGTAATTCCATCTGATACATATTTTTCTTCACGGTTTTTCCTGAGCTTCTTGTTCATCTGTATGCTATTATTTTTAGAATTTATATTCTGTAGTATTTTGTGGTTTGCTTTACTTAATAAACGTGTCTTGAAGATCTTTACACGTCAGAACGTACAGGTCTAACTCACTCTTTAATGGCCTTAAAAGTATTTCGTTGTTGGGGCACCTGGGTGGCTTATGGGTTAAAACCTCTGCCTTCGGCTCAGGTCTTAATCTCAGGGTCCTGGGATCGAGCCCCACATCAGGCTCTCTGCTCAGCAAGGAGCCTGCTTCCTCCTTTCTCTCTCTCTGCCTGCCTCTTTGTCTACTTGTGATCTCTGTCTGTCAAATAAATAAATAAAATCTTTTTTAAAAAATGTGTTTCGTTGTATTGATACACCATATTTCTTCAAACCTCTACTGAACCATAGGAGTTGATTGCAATTTTTTTGCTATGATGAATAGTGTCTTCCTTATATATGCATCCATGCACTTTTGTGTATTTTTTTTTAAAGATTTTATTTATTTATTTGATAGACAGAGATCACAAGTAGGCAGAGAGGCAGGCAGAGAGAGAGGGGGGAAGCAGGCTCCCCACTGAGCAGAGAGCCCAATGTGGAGCTCGATCCCAGGATCCTAAGATCATGACCCGAGCTGAAGGCAGAGGCTTAAACCACTGAGCCACCCAGGCGCCCTCACTTTCGTGTATTTTTATTGCAAAAATTTCTACTAGTGGAATTGCTGTGTCAGAGTCACTAGTCTTTTAATTCTATATTGCTAAACTACTCCAGAGAGGTGGTACATGTTTATCCTTACTCGAACTAGTATGAGACTCTCCTAAATCAGCTCTCTTTCTCTGCCGTCTCAGCTGGAAAAACGACTGGAGGAGTGGTTGGGGAAGACATTACCTGGCAGTGACTGGACACCCAATGCCCGGTTCATTATTCGTTCTTGGCTTCGGGATGGCCTCAAACCACGCTGCATAACCCGAGATCTCAAATGGGGAACCCCTGTGCCCTTAAAAGGCTTTGAGGACAAGGTAAAAACCCTATGCTTTATTCATATGTCCTATTATTCTGCCTTTTGGTTGAGACCCTGAGCTAGCAGAATAGACTGTTGATTATGTCTTGCTTCAGTTGGAAACTGGGTTGGTGAGGTTCTCCCAGTGTTCCTTCATCCTAGTCTCTCTCCTTCCTCCTGGCCCTCCAGGTATTCTATGTCTGGTTTGATGCCACTATTGGCTACTTGTCCATCACAGCCAACTACACAGACCAGTGGGAGAGATGGTGGAAGAACCCAGAACAAGTGAGTTCTTTTTTAGCCTGTCCATGGGAAGGGTGTGTGCATTGGGTGGTTAGGGGTGGATATCTGATCTTTCTTGGGCCTTTGAAAAAGATCTCAGGAGTTTTGTTTCCCAACTGTATTCTGTAGGTGAACCTGTATCAGTTCATGGCCAAAGACAATGTTCCCTTCCACGGCTTAGTTTTTCCATGTTCAGCTTTAGGAGCTGAGGACAACTATACCTTGGTCAGCCACCTCATTGCTACAGGTACCCTGGAAGACTGAAGATGGGGGGATTTCTAGGGAATGAGGGCTGAGGCCTTCCAGAATGAAGATCCTGGAGAGGTCCTCGATCTTGAGTTTGGAGGTGAAATGATACAGGAAGTTAGAACATGAGAACTTAACCCAGAAGAAGGGAACAAGAACCTAAAGAAAGCATAAGTCTGAAGCTAAAATTCTGTAGTGAGTAAAAGCAAAGGGAAAAAAGTCGAAAATGGAGAGGAAGGGATCCCCAAGTTCTTTGCAGGCCTGCTACTCAAGAAATGTTGCTGGACACCCATAGTTGAGGTTGAGGGAGAGGAGGAGTTAATGGGTCAGAGAGGGAAAGTTGTGATTTGAGTACATGGTTCTCATTCTACTTCTCTGTCCAGAGTACCTGAATTATGAGGATGGGAAATTCTCCAAGAGCCGGGGCGTGGGAGTGTTTGGTGACATGGCCCAGGACACAGGGATCCCTGCTGACATCTGGCGCTTCTATCTGCTCTACATTCGGCCTGAGGGCCAGGACAGTGCCTTCTCTTGGACAGACATGTTGCTCAAGAATAATTCTGAACTGCTTAACAACCTGGGCAACTTCATCAATAGGTGGGACTTGGGTGGGGGTGTGTCAGAGTTAGTGGATGAGCTGGGGGCAGAGCAGGGTGGAGTGGTGGCTAGCTCTGCTCCACTAGGCAGGAGAGATGGGAGAGACGGGGGTGACGAGGCGGGAATGAGCAGGAGCTGTGAGGGATTGGGTGGACAATGTGGAAAGTGGATTTCTAGCAAATCGTACCCCATCCTGGAACATAGTAGGATACGTTTGCTTGGGTGAAGTCAGTTGTATGGGTGTGCTTTAGCAAAGTTGGTCATAAAGTGAATTTTTTTTTTTTAAAGATTTTATTTATTTATTTGACAGACCGAGATCACAAGTAGGCAGAGAGGCAGGCAGAGAGAGAGGAGGAAGCAGGCTCCCCGTGGAGCAGAGAACCCGATTTGGGGCTCGATCCCAGGACCCTGGGATCATGACCTGAGCTGAAGGCAGAGGCTTTAACCCACTGAGTCACCCAGGTGCCCCCATAAAGTGAATTTTTGAAAACTGGTATCATTTTAATATTCTTTATAGAGTTGGAAATGTGTTCTCTCCTAGCAAAAAAATTCACTTGCAGACCATTAGACAAGTTTGGCAGAAGAAAAGGGTTATTTTAGTGTAGAGGTGGGAGACGCTTCCTGTATTTTGGGGGTTTTGTTACTCGAGGCTCACACTCCATCAGCAGCCCCACCTCTACTCTTCTGCTGGCTGGTTCCCATTCTCTGCGGCCCCCGCCCTCTCACATCTGGCTGTCAGCCGTATTGCGTAGACCGTCTCTGAGAGTATTGGATAGCAAGTTACCTGTATTTCAACTTGATCGTTCTTTGCACCACTTTCTTAAAAATCAGATGGACGTTGCTTCAGTTTATCAGGTTTCTTATTCTTAGTGGGGAGAGGGAACAAGGAATGGATTTGTTAAGCTTTGCTTTCTAACTGGAGGGAGCCAGGAGGCGTCCGTCCTGGGAGAATGGAGAATTAGGAAAATCAGGTCAGATTTCTAGGAGGAGACTGGGCAGTAATTCCTTTTTTCTCTTCCTTTTCCTTATTCCCCTCCCAGAGCTGGGATGTTTGTGTCTAAGTTTTTTGGGGGTTATGTGCCAGAGATGGTGCTTACTTCAGATGATCGGCGCCTGGTGGCACATGTCACCCTGGAACTCCAGCACTACCACCAGCTGCTGGAGAAGGTCCGGTAAGCAAGGAGGCATTTGGGTCTCACTCATCTTCCCTGAGCTGTGCCAGCCAGTGAGAGCCCCCCGCTGGTCACTCTCAGGCTTTACACTGTGGCCTGGCCCCTCCCTTCCCAGGATCCGGGAGGCCCTCCGCAGTATCCTAACCATCTCTCGCCATGGCAACCAGTACATTCAGGTGAATGAGCCTTGGAAGCGGATTAAAGGCAGTGAGGCTGACAGGTAAGTTTGGCTACAGGAATAACATGGCAGTGGGCCATGTCCTCCTGGGAAGTCTAACATCTCTTCTTCTGCAGGCAGCGGGCCGGGACTGTGACAGGCCTGGCAGTGAACATAGCTGCCTTGCTGTCCGTCATGCTGCAGCCTTACATGCCCACGGTCAGTGCCACCATCCAGGCCCAGCTGCAGCTGCCACTGCCGGCTTGCAGCATCCTGCTCACAAACTTCCTGTGCACCCTACCAGCTGGACACCAGATTGGCACAGTAGGTCCAAGGGCTGGAGGGGCTGGCCTCTGAGCATCCCTGCCTTTGCCGTGCAGCCTTTGGGTTGAGGTCAGAGAACTTGGACATAGGACTCTCATAGCTGTTCTCTGAACCCTTACCCCACGCCTCCCCACTCTGCACTTACGCTTGTTTCTGATAGAAAGCCCTTGGTATTGCTCACAAGCCCAGTATCAGCTAGCCTATGTGCCATCATCGCTCTTTACACCAGAGCTCAGGACCTGGCACGTAAACTAATTGGTCTTCGGTAGGTGTTTGGAAGAAACATCACAGTCCCCTGGTCTCCATAATGCCGATAGGCAGTAAGCAGGGAGTATACAGGATAGCCGTTTCCCCTTTGACACAAGAGGAGAAAGTCCACCTCTGTACCCTTGTCAGCCCAGCATCCTCAGTCTTAGACCTTGCTGATAGTTTGGACTTTCAGAGTGTGTGCCAGTGCTTTATCTGGATTCTTTACTCAAGTCGGCAGCTATCTGCTCATTTGTTTCTTCTAAAACTACATAATGTAGGGCGCCTGGGTGGCTCAGTGGGTTAAGCCGCTGCCTTCGGCTCAGGTCATGATCTCGGGGTCCTGGGATCGAGTCCCGCATCGGGCTCTCTGCTCAGCAGGGAGCCTGCTTCCCTCTCTCTCTCTCTCTCTGCCTGCCTCTCCATCTACTTGTGATTTCTCTCTGTTAAATAAATAAATAAATAATCTTTAAAAAAAAAAAATAAAAAAAAATAAAACTACATAATGTAGAGTCTCAGAATGCCAGTGATTGGGGACAGAGAGGCCCTCTGTATGGTCTGGCAGGGTTTCTCCCTCATCAGTGAATGATTATGGAATTCTTTCTTCACAGGTCAGTCCCTTATTCCAAAAATTGGAAAATGACCAGATTGAAAGTTTGAGGCAGCGCTTTGGCGGAGGCCAGGTGAGAAAGCCAGACTGCGCTGTCCTCCCAGCAAGAGCCACAGTGTCTGGGTCCCTAAGTAGCTCTCAGTACTCTCCCTCTTCTGGGCCTGCTGCTTCCTTCCTGGGAGTTAACAGCAAGAGCCCTTGCAGTGAAATGTCATCACTGTCCCCTCCCACCCCCCACCCCTGAGCTGTGAGGTGAAACTCGAGGCCAGGGCTGTTTACAGAGCAGGTGCTAACAGTTGTCCTTCTCCAGGCCCAAGTGCCCCCCATGCCAGTTGTCGTAGAGGCTGCGGCCACAGCTGCTCCGCGGCAGGTACAAGTGCTCATGGATGAAGTGGCAAGACAGGTACTCAGCGGAAGCCCCGAGGGATTGCGGAAACACGGACTCCTCAAAAACTTCTCTCTGGTCTCACTACTCTTCTTCCCCCACCTATTCTGCTCTTAGGGCAACATCGTCCGAGAACTGAAAGCGCAGAAGGCAGACAAGAACCAGGTTGCTGCTGAGGTGGCTAAGCTCTTGGATCTGAAGAAACAGTTGGCTCTAGCTGAGGGGAAACCCCTTGAAACCCCGAAAGGAAAGAAGAAAAAGTGAAAGAGGCTGGCTCATAGAAAGTTACTTTAATGGATATGGACAGTAATAAATAAATTTACAATCTCTATATACATGCTGAGACCCTTTCCTGTTGTCTACCCCAAGCTTTCCCGCCTCCTGAATAGATGGGGTTGAGGGTCACATCATTGGCACTGGAGAAAGATGGTCAGCAGCCACTTTTGCGAAAGGTAGGTGGTGGCCCGAGGGGGAAAAGATGGTCCCAACTCTTCATGCTTGGTGCAGATTAACCATTCGGTCAATGAGAGCTCGGCGAGTCGCCTCTACCTCCCTGGTCAGGCGCTCAATTTCCTGCTTGAGTCGTTCATTCTCTTCAGCTAGCTGTGCCACTTTCCTTTCATTCTCTTGTTCTTTCTCCTTCATGCGTTGCTTTCCAGCCACAGCTGGGGACTGACCACTCTGTTTCCGCTTCCTGGGTTTTCTCTGGTCTTCTTCTTCTTCCTCCTGAGCCAGGGAGCTCTGACTGGAATCTGGAGAGCGAGGGCTCTGGGAGCTGTTTGTGACCTCTGCTGGTCCTGGCTCCTCAGTCAGCCAAGCCAGAGAGGCAGGGTCAAGAGTGGTGAAGGTTTCTGATTCTTCCTTCAAGGGAATGAGGAAAAGGTAGGATAGGTATTAGTTGAGAAGCGAAGGGCAATGCCCCCCACCTAGCTTTAGTCATCACATTCTCACCTCCTTGTTTCCAGAGGGGGAAATGTAGGTACCCCCATTTTCATCTGAGGACAGCACTTCTTGCAGGTCCTCGTACCAGGCTTCCAGCTCCCAGCTGGACAGTGTCCCGAAGGAAAAAGGCAAGGACTCAGCTGCCATCTCTGCAGTTTGATCACGTTCTGGAAAAGGACATACTCAGGATGAGGGGTCGGGGGGAGAAGAACTCCATAAAGCAATCAGATAGTCTATATAGGTTGGCAAACTTGCCTGGTACCTGTTTGCAGATACAGTTTTATTGGAACATAACTACATTCATTTATTTACATATTGTTTATGGCTGCCTTCATGCTGTAAGAGTGGAGACCTCAGCATCCAAAATATTTACTGTTTGGCCCTGTCAAATGTATCAATTGGTCTATATCAATATTCCCTCTTTGCTGCTTTTTGCCTGGCATTTGAAGAAGCATGGGTCTACCACATACATTCTTAAGGGATCCTGGTAAAAGTCCTGAGCCTCCCTTGAGGAACTCTGTTGGTAGTTTCCAGGGGGCGATTATCAGACCATCTTGTGTTCCTTTCTCCTCCTGTGAGGGGAGTCCTCTGGGTGAGTCTAATCTTGATGGGGGCTGAGGTGTGGTAAGACCAAAAAATTAACTTTGCTGGGGATGACTGCTCACTCAGCCAGCTTTCAATTAGGACATGCTCTAAGAATAGTGATTTGGTCACCTAGATAGGGGCAGGCCAGGAAGATGGATGTGGCCTGTCAGCAAATGTCTGCTCAGATTCAAATCCTCCTCTCCTGTTTTCTTTAGCTGTTTTCATAACTTAGTAGGGCCCCAGTACAGGGACCCTAAGCAGCATCTCTTAAGAATTGGTTTTGGGAAAGGGATGGTAAAATTACCTGCTCTCAAGTGTGGTGATGTATGAAGATACACTTCCTTCTGGAACACTGTGGGGATCAAAGACAGATGTTAGCCATTTTTGGAAGGAGAGAGGCAGCTCTTTTTATTTCCAGCCTCCTGCTGGTCTTTCCTCACTTCCTGTCTTTGAGGGTGTGGACGGTCAGTGGTCCTTGCAGTCATTTCCAAGGACAGAGGAGAGCCTGACCTTTATTTTTAGTGGCTGACATTTGTAGTCCCAATTACATAATAGAAAAGTCATGGCCAACTCCATGGCTTCAAGGTAGGCCTCAAACCTGCCAGGGTAAGGACTGGACTACAGGGAAGGGAAAAAATCAAGTGGTATTTCTCTAATTCCACTCACACCCTGACATATTCTAAATGCACATTTCTAGTTTCGGTGTCTCCTGGGACCTCCAACTGTGTTACATAATTGCTTATTTGAATCTCCTTTTGGGTATCTAAAAAGGCGTCTCAGACTTAATATGTCCAAAGACAAATTTTGGTCATCTTCCCTTCCATGGTCTTCCCAGGTCAGTAAATCAGTAAATGGCAACTCTACTTGCTTAAGTCAAAAGCCTTAGCACTGTCCCTGATTCTTCAGTCACACCCCACAAGTCAAACCACCAGCTAGATTTTAAAACTTATTCTTCAAAAACCCACAACCCAGTTGCATTGTTTTCAATCTGGATCAAGTTATTATCCTCTCCGTTGGATTACCCAGTTTCTGCTCTTGCCACACTTCCCCAAGTCCGTTCCCAACAAAAAGCCAGAATGAGCCTTTAAAAACCTGTCAGGTCCTGTCATGTTCAAAACCCTTCAATGACTTCCGATTTCACAAATATTAAAGGCTAAGGTACTTAAAATGGCTTCGCAGACCTCACACAATCTACTCTTCTCATTGACCACTTTCCCCCTTAAGTCACTCTAGTCCAGCCACCTGGCCTCCTGTTTCTTCCCGTTCCCATGCCCCCAACCTAGGACCTCTGTTCTTGCTGTTCCTTCTCCTGGAAAGCTCTTCCTTTCACATACCTGCGCGGCTTACTCCCTTGCTTCTTTTTAGATCTTTCAAATGTCACCTCATTTAAATGCGAGAGAATCCCTAGCCATCCAAGGTAAAACTGTAACCCCACCCTGAGCACTGGCTACCCTTCCATGCTTGGGTTTTCTCCACTGCACTTGTATTTGTTCACCGTGAACCTTTTCCCACTGAAATGTAAGCTCTGCTAGAGCAGAGATTTTCTTGTTCATGGATATATCCTGGGCTTGAAATGCATGGCACACAGTAGGTGCATGATAAGTAATTTGTAAGAAAAGCACAGACAAATTCTCCCTGGTCTCTTACAGGGAAGGGAGGAGGAAGCCTAGAAGCCAGAGCAGCAGCTGCTTATCCCTAGGGACTGGAGATGCAATATCGCCCAGAGTGTTTCTCTTCAGGGCTGTCCTCCCTGGGGAAACCTCCTTGCCTTCCAGTGTGTGGGATGCTGCTTTCATCAGCACTGGAGTCCCAGACCAGAGGGCTGCAAAGCCAAACAGGGGGCTGGCCTGATGCAATGGTTACACACACAGATTATTAGTTGGAGACAGGACAAGGGGAAAGAGGCAGGGACCTATCTCAGGGGAAGAACCGTACACTGGGGAGACCCCAAATGGCTTCCCACACTTAAGAAATTCAGGATGCTCTCTTGTGCAGGAGGCCCAAGGACCTCTGGGGGAATGGGAAAACCCATCTCCGCTCTCTATCCATCGGCACCCCTCCCCTCAGTCTTGGGTCAGTCTCCTTAAGGTTCTCTTCTTCATTAGGGTGTGGAATGGCTGTCCTGTGGAGGATCCAGGAGCCCCAGCTATCGACGTGGCCACTCTGGCCCTCACCCCAGCTAGGGCTGAGACAGGACTGGGGGTGGGGTAGGGGTAGTGGCATTTGGTGGTGGTAAACGGGAGTCAGAATCATGAACTATGGTCTTCCAGGCCTCTCGGCGTGGAGGAGTGTCCTGTTGCTCCGCCTTCCACCGGACAGGCCCAACGAGGAGGGCTGGGGTCAGCAACGTAAGATGATAAACCTTCCGAGGGCATCCGGACCCCTTGGCCCAATGGCACCGAGCAAGGCCCATGCTCCGGGCAGGGGTGGGGGTGACACTACCGTCCGAAGGAAGAGAGGTCTGTGAGCACCACTCCTAAATAAAGGATGCTCCCCATCCCTCCCTTGGACTGTCGCTGACTTCATCGGGGAAGGGGTGGGGCTACATCCTAAAAAGCATATGCCCCAACTTTGAGGGGCCAGCCAGTGTTCCCCAAGAATAGGAGGGTAAAAAGTAGATGGGGGATCAGTACTCGCCTCTCTCCTCAGGTTCCGGATCTGATTCTGGCTCTGTGGCTGCCACCCGCTCATCTTCAACATGATATTACCTGGGTCTCAGACTCAAGCCTCTGACCTCCGTAGCGCCGAACACTGATCTTTTAAGAAGGTCTTGCCCTCCTCTCAGGGGTGGGTCCAGAAGCTTACCAGTCAGAACGCGGCACGCCGGCGCTGGCCCCGCCTCACCCCTTACATCCGCCACTCAGAAGCCCGCGCGGCACCGCCCCCAACGCTCCCTCCCGCTTGGTGGTAGACGCTGTGTTGGACCCGGAAGTGGCTTTGGGTCACGAGGCTTCGCGGAGGAGGTGAGTGAGTCATGCGCGCGCGCGGAGGGGAGAGCAGGAGGGGGAGGGGAGGAAAGGGGGGCGGGGATGATGCAATGTTTGGCAACCGGTGTCTCCGCGCGCACGCGCAGGGGACTACAAGGGTGGTGGGAGGCGCGGGGGGTGGTGGTGGTGTAGGGGAGAGGAGAGGGCGGGGCGCCAGCGCCCGGCTCCCAACGGCCTCAACGGCTATCAACCGTGGCTGCCCCTTTGCTGCCTAAGAAGCCTCAGGGCAGCTTGTCTTGCTCAGGAGTTCTTATTACGCCCACCTGGCATTAGCCCCTGTTGCACCTTCTCCATAAGGGACTCCCATTTTGCTTGGTTCCCTCCCATTTAATAGGCACAAGGTCTTTTAAACCAGCCTCCTTTGAAAGTTTGCATCCAGCCACAGGACTGCCTAACGTCTTCTCGAGTATTCTTCTTGAGAATCTCGAGGTCTTTTAGCCCCTTAAATCCCCCAGAGGGACCGAGGAACTTGAATACTTTTGATAGTCATTTTCAGCTCCTCGCAGAAAAGCACCCTTAACTTCTATCTTGGTGAAGTTTCTAATGCGCCCTCAGCATGCCAGAATTCATGTCCCTTGCCCAGTGGATGCGATTCGCACTGTTTCCCCACGCGTCATCCCCTCCACCCCACGGTGCTCTGGTGCTCTTCACCAAAAGATCAAGACCCGCCCTTTTCACCCGACAAGACGCGCAAGTCCTGTGACTCCCGGCCGTGAGGAGCCAGTGCTCAAGCCTCCTGCCTCCTAGGTGCTTGGGCTGCATTAGCGCCCTGTTGCTTGGGACATTGGGTGCACTTGCGCGCACAACTGCCTTGGACTGGTTTGTCAGGAGCCCAGATTCTAGCCTCACCTGCCCCCCCACTTGCCCAGGGATCCTAGGCCAGCCACCTAATTTCTCTCTGCCTCAGCCGTTCTTGTTTGTAAATAAAAGTAATGAGTTGTGAAGGTAAAATGGGAGAAGTATGAACTTGGAGGGTGCTTCAACAAAAGTGAAAAGCACCACTTAAAATGCAAAGTATTAAAAAAATGCAAAGTATTTTTCTTGAGCCATTAGGTAGAAAAAAGATGCCGTGTGGCGGCCAGTTACATATACTGTCATACCCTCGTGGGGGCAGCCAGAATTAAATAGTATCTGTCACAAGGTCGGTTGTGGCTGGAAGGCAGGTTTAGGTGGTGGTGTGACAGTGACAGGTCCTTGGCTAGGCCTGCTCCGTTGCTCCAGACCTCCATTTCCCCTTTTGTAAATGGGGGTGGGGGGTGTGTTGGACCAGATGGTCTCTCCTGGCCCGAAGACATGACCAGGTTGTCAGTGACAGGCAAAGGTCATGTGACTTGACAGGCTGAGGTCGTGTTGTGACATGTTGACCTGGGGAGGCGGGTCAAGTCCCAGCACACTAGCCGGGAAGCCTTTGGGGCGGGGCAGGGCAAGTCGCGACTTTCATCTTTTGGGGCCGGCCCCTCCCGGACCTGACATTCCTGGCTCCCCCAACAGACTGTGGCTTTGGAAGGGGCCCCTCCCCGGGGAGGGCTAGGATTGGCCACCAGTGGCCTGGGAAGAGGCTCAGATTCCGCAGAGGGGGGGGGGGCCGCGGGGGGGGTTTGTTCTCTAGGGGATTAATGGGGGGTTGTGGGGGAGGGGTAGGCGCGCTCCCGCATGCGCACTGCGGCCCCTCCTGTTGGCTCGTCGTTGTCCGCTGGGCGGGGGCCCGGCCCCGCCCCTCTCCCGTCCGGGCAGCGGCGGCGGCGGCGGCGGCTGCGGCGGTGGCGGCGGCGGCGACGACGGCGGCGGCAGCAGCCTGCGCGGTGCCTTCTGGGAACGGAATCCCCAGGGCTGCCCCTGGCCCCCATGGCGCATGCGCGGGAGGCCGCTCGGTGATCCGCGGCGGCGGCGGCGGCGCTTCCTGCTAGGACCGGCCGGGGCCGTACCGGAGGCTCGGGCTCCACCGACCCTCCTCCCACTCCCTCCCACTCACCCTCTGGGCCGCGACTGCGCAGGGCGGGGCCGGCCGAACCATGGGCCGCGGTGAGTGCAGGGCCCGGCCCCCCCCACCCTGCCCCTCCCCCTCCCCTCCCCTCCAGTCCCTACCCTCTGCCCCCTCCGCGTCCTCTCGGCCCCTTTCCCTGGCCTCATCCCCACTCCCCCGCCCTCACCTGCCCCCGCCGTTTCTCCCTCTCAATGCTTGACTTTTGCCTTCTTCACCTCCCTCCCCACAGTGCTTCGCCCACCCTCCGCCCGCCCTCTCCCCAAGTTCCTTCCTACTTCGTGCGCCTTCCCCTCCTCCTCAAGCTGAGTGAAGCAGGCTGGGTGACAGGGCGCCTTGTTATGAGAGGGAAAGTTTAGAAGCCGCCTGTGTAGGGTAGGAGCGATGGTGAGGTTGGAGAGGATACTTGCAGGGTTGGGGGGGGCGTCCCCACATATCAGAGGAGAGTCCCTTTGGGAGCCAGTCTGAAGCCAGTGGGGTAGGAGGTGCTGAATCCCCCTGCTGAGGCTTGGGGAGAAATCAGGAGCTTCTCGACTCTGGGAGAAGACAGCTATAATTCCAGCCTTTCTTAAGAAAATCCAAATGAACTAGATCAGTGATTGTCTAATGGAGCAGGCATGGGGGGTTCCGTTGGTACCACCCCAGAGGGCAGTTGGGCAATTGCCTGGTGAGCTGTGGGGCAATCTGTACTTTTTATATGATCTTCCTGGGGGTAGGGAACAGCAGGGGCCCAGACTCTAGGAAACTTCCTAGTGTCTTGGCGTTATGGGAATTTGCCCATACTCCAGGGTGAAGTCTTCTGGCTCTGATGGGACAAAGGGGCCTTGCCCTTTATGTCTAGGGATTGGGCTCTGATTCCCTGGTCCCTGGGAGTTGAGGCTTTGATCCTCTGCTTCCTAGGGCCTGTATATGGAAAGGATGGTTGTGGACTCAGCCAGCAGATCCCTGAGATCTGTGTGTGCACTTACCTCATAGGGTTAAGGATCTTACCCTTGAGAGTGTCCTGGGCAGGTTTCTGACAGTCTCTTCTCTTTCCTGTGTTGCAGGTGTGGGCTAAGCCGGAGGCCCCGGCTTTAGACTGGACCCCACAATGTTTGCAGAGATGTTCAGGTAGCCACAGTGGGATGGCAGCGAATTCTTCATTTCTCTCCCAGCTCTCCAAGGGTTTCTCCATGCCCCTGAGTTCTTTTGGGTCCCCCCACAATCTTTGCCTTCCTGGAGTACTCCCTCAGGTACCCAGTGCAGTTTAATCCTCCTAATGCCCACATGGATGTCTGTGTTATCAGGCACGTGGGAGCTGATTACACACAATGAATGGGGGCAATGAGAGCAGTGGAGCAGACAGAGCTGGGGGCCCTGTGGCCACATCTGTCCCCATCGGCTGGCAGCGCTGTGTTCGAGAGGGTGCTGTGCGCTATATCAGGTATGGCTCCTCAGAGTTCCAGAGCTCTATCCCCAGGCCCTTCATTGCCTGCATTTTCTCTCCCGCTTCTCCTCTCAGCGCCCAGCTCTCTGATACCCTGTTGCTCTCCTCTGTTCTTCCTTCGTCAGCCTTTCTGCTCTGTGTATGTCTGGCCCTTTAACTATGTTCTCCCTCTTTCTCTTTCCACATTCTTTATCCTGTGTCCTTCTTAGGAAGGTCTTTGAATAAGGAACTGTCCTTTAGGTATGGTTTTCTGATTCAGTGTCAACTAACTCCGTCTTTTCTGACCCTGTGCTCTCCCAGCCCAAGTGGCACAGAGCTGTCTTCCTTGGAGCAAACCCGGAGCTACCTCCTCAGCGATGGGACCTGCAAGTGCGGTCTGGAGTGTCCACTCAATGTCCCCAAGGTCAGAGTGGTGAGGGGTGTCAGAGAATACAGGGATAAGCCAAGAGACTTAATACAAGTCACCGACCGTGGTAGCTCTTCTGCCAGTTTCCACTCTCTCAGGGGCCCTGCCCATGACTCCCACCTTACAGGTTTTCAACTTTGACCCTTTGGCCCCGGTGACCCCGGGTGGGGCCGGGGTGGGGCCCGCATCAGAGGAGGACATGACCAAGCTGTGCAACCACCGGCGGAAAGCCGTTGCCATGGCAACTCTGTACCGCAGCATGGAGACCACCTGCTCACACTCTTCTCCTGGTGAGGCTTCTTCACTTTATGGATAACTGAGGAAGACTTAAGGGCCTGGAAGAGGGATGGTGGGAGGAGCTCTATGAGAGGGAGCAAGGAGAAGGGTGGAGTGGGGAGTTGCTTGAGAGGAAGGCACAGGGAGGTTGGGAGTTTATGGGATATGGGATGGAGAAGACAAAAGAAAGTTGTTGGAAGGGAAGCCACAGGCTGACCCTTCATTTCTCATTTATTGCAGGAGAGGGAGCGAGCCCCCAGATGTTCCACACTGTGTCCCCAGGGCCCCCCTCTGCCCTCCCTCCCTGTCGAGTCCCTCCTCCAACTCCACTTAATGGGGGTCCTGGCTCCCTTCCCCCAGAACCACCCTCAGTTTCACAGGCCTTCCCCCCTCTAGCAGGCCCTGGGGGGCTTTTCCCACCACCAAGGCTTCCTGACCCAATCCCCTCTGGAGGCAGCAGCCCCTGTTTCCTCCCAAGGGGCAATGCTCCCTCTCCAGCCCCACCTCCTCAACCTGCTATCAGCCTCAATGCTCCCTCCTACAACTGGGGAGCTGCCCTCCGCTCCAGCCTGGTGCCCCCTGACCTGGGCTCTTCTCCAGCCCCCCATGCCTCCTCCTCACCACCTTCGGACCCTTCTCTCTTCCACTGTAGTGATGCCTTAACGCCCCCTCCTCTGCCCCCAAGCAATAATCTCCCTGGTCCCCCTGGCCCCCCTGGTCCTGCCACTCAGCCACCAGTGTCTTCAGCCACTATGCACCTGCCCCTGGTCTTGGGACCCCTAGGAGGGGCCCCCACGGTGGAGGGGCCCGGGGCACCTCCCTTCCTTGCTAGCAGCCTACTTTCTGCAGCGGCCAAGGCACAGCATCCCCCGCTCCCCCCTCCCAGCACTTTACAGGGCCGAAGGCCCCGTGCCCAGACACCCTCCGCTTCCCACTCCTCATCACCTCGTCCCTCTCAGCGTCGTCCCCGCAGACCCCCAACTGTACTGCGATTGCTAGAAGGGGGAGGCCCTCAAGCCCCTAGAAGGAGCCGTCCTCGGGCCCCTGCTCCTGTCCCCCAACCATTTCCTCTCCCTGAGCCATCCCAACCGATTCTCCCTTCTGTGCTGTCCCTGCTGGGACTCCCCACCCCTGGCCCTTCCCATTCTGATGGAAGCTTTAACCTTTTGGGGTCAGATGCACACCTTCCTCCTCCCCCAACCCTCTCCTCAGGGAGCCCTCCCCAGCCCAGGCACCCTATCCCACCCTCCCTGCCTGGGACCACCAGTGGCAGCCTCAGCAGTGTGCCAGGTACGTGAGTGTGGTAGAGCTCTTCCTCCTCTCCCAGTGGAAAAAGGCAGCCAAAGCACTTAGGGGAGTTTAGAGAGCTCTTTGGTGGTTTTCTGGGTTGGAGGCAGGAAGGTTGGGTTCTTTGGATGCTGGGAGAAAGGTCCTCCCTTGAGCTGAATTTCTCTTTTCCTTTGCAGGTGCCCCTGCCCCACCAGCTGCCTCCAAAGCCCCCCTGGTCCCCAGCCCTGTGCTTCAAAGCCCATCTGAAGGGCTTGGGATGGGGGCGGGCTCAGCCTGCCCTCTGCCTCCCCTAGCTGGTGGGGAGGCTCTCCCTTTCCCTAGTCCGGAGCAGGGCCTGGCGCTGAGTGGAGCCGGCTTTCCTGGGATGCTAGGGGCCTTGCCTCTCCCTCTGAGTCTGGGGCAGCCTCCACCTTCTCCATTGCTCAGCCACAGTTTATTTGGTGTGCTGGCTGGGGGAGGGGGACAACCTCCCCCTGAGCCTCTGCTACCCCCACCAGGGGGACCTGGCCCTCCCCTAGCCCCAGGCGAGCCTGAAGGGCCTTCGCTTTTGGTGGCTTCACTGCTTCCACCAGCCCCTTCAGACCTTCTTCCACCCCCTTCTGCACCTCCTAGCAACCTCCTTGCCTCTTTCCTGCCCCTGTTGGCCCTGGGCCCCACAGCTGGGGATGGGGAGGGATCTGCAGAGGGAGCTGGGGGTCCAAGTGGGGAGACGTTTTCAGGTTTGGGAGACCTGCCCCCCCTACTGTTCCCCCCACTTTCAGCCCCCCCCACCCTCATAGCTTTAAATTCTGCGCTGCTGGCTGCCAGCCTGGATCCCCCCTCGGGGACACCCCCCCAGGTGAGGATAGGGGGTGAGTGGGTGGGACAGAACAAGAGGTAGAATCAGGGATGGGAGCTGGGAATCAAAGGCTTTCGGTTTCATGCCTGAGCTCTTCCTCAGGGCCTTTGGGGAGGGCTTAGTTCTTGGCTGGGGGTAGGATGGCTGCAGGAACTGGGTCTGTATTTAATAAGCGTGGCCTACTTCACGTGAGGCTTCAGTGAGATCGTATATGTGAAAGTAGTGTATGTTTATGAACTATTTCACATAGTGTCATAATTGGTCTTTGTTCTTAGCCCTGTGTCCTGAGTGCCCCCCAACCTGGACCACCTACCTCCAGTGTCACCACGGCAACTACTGACCCGGGGGCCTCCTCTCTGGGCAAGGCCCCCTCCAACTCAGGGAGACCCCCCCAACTCCTTAGCCCTCTGCTGAGTGCCAGCCTGCTGGGTGAGTCTGAGGGAAAACTGGTGTGAAAGAGAAAAAAAGGAAGTAGAGGAGAAGCTGGATGACTTGGGGAGGAGTTTTTGATCCTGGGGTTAAACCTAAGAGGTAAATAGGGTCTGTTCAGCCTAGCCGGGTTGGGTTGCAGAGGGAGATGCCTGACCTTACAGCTTCTCCATAGGTGATCTGTCTTCGCTGACCAGCAGCCCTGGAGCCCTCCCCAGCCTGTTGCAGCCTCCTGGCCCTCTTCTCTCTGGCCAGTTGGGGCTGCAGCTCCTCCCTGGGGGGGGAGCTCCTCCACCCCTCTCAGAGGCTTCTAGTCCCCTAGCCTGCCTGCTACAGAGTCTCCAGGTGAGGGTATGTGTTGGGGGTGGGGGGTGGGGTGTTGCGGACAGAATTTTTTCCCAAATTGGAAGTGGATGTTTTGAGATACAGTAGCCAAGGAACCATATTTGGGACTAAGATTTTATTTTTTGCCTGCAGATTCCTCCAGAGCAGCCAGAAGCCCCTTGTCTGCCCCCTCAGAGCCCCACCTCAGCCCTGGAACCAGAGCCTGCCCGGCCTCCCCTCAGTGCCTTAGCCCCACCCCACAGTTCTCCTGACCCCCCAGTCCCTGAGCTGCTCACTGGGAGGGGGTCAGGGAAACGGGGCCGGAGGGGAGGAGGGGGTCTTAGGGGCATTAATGGTGAGGCCAGGCCAGGCCGGGGCCGAAAGCCCGGTAGCCGGCGAGAGCCTGGCCGACTGGCCCTCAAATGGGGGGCACGTGGTGGCTTCAATGGACAAATGGAACGGTCCCCAAGAAGGACCCACCACTGGCAGCATAATGGGGAGCTGGCTGAAGGGGGTGTTGAGCCCAAGGATCCATCCCCTCCTGGACCCCATTCTGAGGACCTTAAGGTGAGTGTGGGGTGATGGAGGTTTGGGCTGAAGGGTTCTGAGGAAAGGCTGGGAACACAGTTCCTTTTCCTAATTTTTCCTACACATACAGTCTGTGTTTTCCCAGGTGCCCCCAGGGGTAGTCAGAAAGTCTCGTCGTGGCCGGAGGAGAAAATACAAGTGAGTGTTGGGCCTACCCCAATCCTGGCCTTTTGCTATTTGATGGTTTATAGAAATGTCTCGAGTGGCTTGACTTTCAGAAAGGCACAAACTTAAATATGGATGGGGATATTATGCCTTTATTATCCCAAAGTAGAAGGTTTCCCACCCAAACTCTGAGCTTCACGCGGTGCTTGGGAAGCGTTCCTGATCACCCGTGCCCTTACTGCAGCCCTACCCGGAACAGCAGTAGCTCCCGCCAGGACGTTACCTTGGACCCCAGCCCTACAACCCGCGTAAGTGTGTGTCAGGGTTGGCGGGGGGCGTTGTAAGGGATGAGGCAGGAGAAGAGGAGTAGAGGGAGTGGGGAGAAAATAAAAGACTTCCTGATACCTAGCTGTTTGATCACTTCTTTCAACTTCCCCTCTTGTATAGGCGGCTGTCCCTCTGCCTCCCCGGGCCCGCCCTGGCCGTCCTGCCAAAAACAAGAGGAGGAAACTGGCCCCTTAGCAGCCATACCTGGAGCTGGATCTGACCCTGATTGGGGAGAGCTGAGTGCTGAGCCTTGGGAGCCCCTGCCAGCCACCTGCACCTGTGGACAGTGGGTGGGGGCACTACTCCCCACTCAGAGCACAAATGCAAGCCCTTCCCCTACAATCCCATCCTGAGCCATTGCAGGGGGTAGGGAAGCTCACCCCCTCCCCCCCAAAGCCATGTCACTGAAAAGGCCTGGGGGGGTGGTATATGGCCCTTTCCCCACCAGGCTAAGGGGAACACCCCCTTCCCCAGGTCTTTTATTTGTTTAAGTTATTTTTGCACAAATGACTCTTTTATATTTAATTCGACTTCATTGCCTCCCTTCTTGAAGCCAGCAGGCTCAGTTTACAAACCTGTGAGCTACTGTTGGCTGCTGCCCTCCTTCCCAGTGAAAGGTACAAAGCAATAAGCATCATGCATTCCCCCCTCACCCCTCCAACACCCCTCTGCCTCTGGCTCAGGTTGCTCAAAGCACAGATCCCCCTCTTACCCCTGTCCCCAGGTTTGAAACACATAGCCTCATTTCAAGGTGTAGCCAGCTTCCCTCTACTTTCCTCTGGGATCTAAAAGGGGGTAAGGGGGCACAGAGAGCCCACTGGGCCTCTCCTCCCACACACACTACACTGCCCCTTCTCCCCCATCGGAATGCTCAGAGACGTTGTGATGATGCGACCGAGGATTATGCAACGTGGTCCAACCGGAGCGGCCAGCACGACCCGCTGTCCAGGGGCTGCCTCCTGCCTTTTCTTTTGTAAAGACAAGACCCTTGGGAGTTTTAATTCTGTTTTGTACTTGCCCTGTGGGGCCTCCACTGCTTTTCTATGGGAGACACTCTTAATTTAACAGATGAGAATATTTTGAAACTCTGGCTCTGACTCTGTACTCATTTTTTCCTTAGTTCTTTAGTAAGAGCAGGTTACAGTTTAAATCCTCTCGTAGCAGAGAGGGGCTGAGGCTGCCTATTAGGCTGTGGAGGTCTGTCTCAGTGCTGCCTCTTCCCCAGGAAACAACAGCAGGGGCCACACAGAGTACAACAGCATTTAATGGTCAGAAACAGTTGTACAGAACTGCAACCAGCCAGGGGAGCTGTGCTGGAGGACAGGACCCAATCCTGCCCCGCCCCAAGCAAAGCAGTACTGGACAGGAGCTGGCATGTGGCAAGGCCCACATCCCCGGGGCCTGAGGGGAGACCACTATCTAATGTCCCCCAGCTACCACTCTGTATTCCTCGGAGGAGGGGTGTAAACCCCACATGCAAGAAGAACCCCTTTGCCCCCAGTGTCAAATGGTATGGGGATGCAAGAGTTATAATTAAGGGGAAACCCTATGTAAGCTGTTAACAGAGTTCAAGGGGGTAGGGATTACCCCCATTCTCCATCTCCTAAGGGTGCTCACTTTCCCAGCTTCTTCATCCGCTCGTCAATGTTGGCAAAATTCCCCTCAACCGTGGACAGGTTCTCACGCATGGTTTTCTGCACCTAGAAAGTCACAGAGATGTTTTACTCTATCAGGCCCAGGTGCCTGCCTGGGTGAGCACTTGAAGAAATGCTTTTGGAGAAGACAAGAAATGGAAGCATAGCTTACGGGCCCGAGTGGGCATGTGATAGTAGCTGTTTTGGTCTGTTTTATATAATGAGGAACAGGTATGATTTTACTGGAATGAGAGTTTTACTGGCTCAAAACTTTAGAAAACAGCTCTAGAGGCAGAACATATTATACTTTATATATTTCTTCATTCATCTGATGGTCCTGTGGTGTTGGGTCTCTCCACTGTAATTCTGCCCTCAGCACTGAAAACAGTGCCTCCAAGAGAAACTGAGGACCATGTGCTGGGCACTGCTAAGAATGAAGGTGAAGTTCACTACCCAGTGTCAGAGAAGAGGAAGCGGTAAAACAAGATTGGAGCCTGCTGTTCATTTCAGAGTCCATACTCCTCCCAGTGTGCTGTGCTCTGGATACAAGCACATCTGGCTGAGGACCCAGGGAGGGGAAAGCTAAGCTGAGACTGTAGAGGGACTGGGTAGGTGCTGTAGGAAAAACAGGTTCACTGGAACTCTTAACAATTCACTCACAGTATTTCACCTAATCCATACAACCCTGAGGTAGGTACAGTTTTCCAGATGGTAAGATGGAAGTTCACAGGTTAAGTAAGTTGTCAAAGGTCCCACAACCACTGACAAACAGTAGAGACTCAAACCAAGCCCCTGCCACGTCCCGTTACAACCTGGGCCAAGGCAGAACCCAGGCTGCTAGAGAACAGAAGCAACAGACCAATAAAGGGGCACACACCTGGGTCAGGAGGGTGGTGTTGTCCTTGAGGGAGCTAGCAATCATTTGCTGTGTGGTATCTAAGTGGGTCAGGAGCTGACCGAACTGCATGGCTACAAAAGAAGGTAGAGAAGGTATGGATGACATCAGAATCCACAACAAGAGGGGAGGAAACAAAAGCTGCCCGCTGTCCAATTCCTCTCCCCTCCCCCCCGGCAGCAGGCCTCCCACCTTGCTCATGCAGTTGCTTGATGGTGACAAGTCTCTGCACCAGCTCTGGAAGGGTGGAGGCGATGGGGCTCCAGCGCTGTACGGTGTCGTATAGCTGGTGCACCTGGTGGGGACAGGACAGGGCCCTAAGGGGATGGCCAAGTGAGGTACACAACGACCACCTGGGTGGGTGAGGGCAGGCCCCTCACTGTCTCAGCTGGTAAGAGCTTATGAAGACAGCACCTCTCAAGCTCAGGTAAGACCACCAGAAGGACTCAGAAAACAAGAGGGAACAGGAAAGGATACAGAACTGGGGGGAAGGGCTCTTCCTGACCTTGCTTTGTGTATCTGCATCTTCTACAGAAGCTTTATGCTTGGCAATCTCATTCACCTTTCCCAGGACACTCTGAAAACACAGACTTCAAGGTCGATAGGGCACCCAGGGTTTCTGAAGTCCCAAGCTACCTGTAATCCAGTTTGCCCTCCATTTAATACCTGTAGCCGAGCCTCCACTTGGTCCAAAACTGCAAGGTCCAGGGCATTCACCTTTGCTTGCAGCAGTTCTACAGTCTCCTGGGGGTGGAGGTTGGGACAAAATTCATAGAGGGGAAAGGATCAGACTAGGAAGGCGCCACTGTATTCCACTGGAGGTGATTAATATACAGCTATGGACCCACAAACCCAACCTCACTATCTCCTCTGTAATCCAACACTCTGGTTCCTTGTATACTCACCATGAGACAGGCTCCCTGAACACCTGCTGAAAGGGGATTCTGGCGGGGAAGAGGAGGAAAGAAATCAGTGGTTCTTGTGTCTCCTCACAATTACTACTGTCTCCCATCCTTCCCAGGTCTAGCCGGCAACCCACTGGCTGATCTGATAAATGAAGACCTTCCCACTCTCCCCGGGGTTCTGTGGAATGCTCTGAGTGTCAGGGAAGAGGGCGCAGGATGCAAGGTCAGACTCAGTAAAGGAGAGCACCTAACCTGAGCATCCTGATCACAGCGTACAGTTGCTTCCAGCTCTGTCAGGCGCTTCTCAAGTTCTGCAACCTAGGACGAGGAAGGGAGTGAAACTCGCCACCCGCCTGCCTGCCGCTGCAGCAGGCACTAACATCCCACTCTTCTCTGCTTGTCCGCTTGCCATTCCCCTCCCTCCTCCTCTCCACTCTGCCAAGGGACCACTTTCTCTGGAACACAACCTGATCACATTCTTAAAATCTTGAAAGTAGATGGGTGAGGGAAACATGGAGAACGAAACATCAAGAGGAATCGGAAGCATTCCCAGCACCCTGATCTCTGATCCCCTGGAGGGAGGTAGGAAAGTCTTCAGGGCCATGCTACCCCAGCCCCCCAACCAACCATACATACTTACTTTGGCAGCTTGAGAGAACTTGTCCTGTTCAGGCCGAGAATGTAGTTCATAAGTGACAAGGCTACTATCTACAAGAGTACCGCTGGTGGTCTTTCCCCCTGAACCGGTTCCTTTGCTGTTTTTGGTTGCCTCCAGCTGCAGAAGCAGGCGCCTGGGACAGAAGACCAAGTAATAAGACTAGAACTTGAAGGATGTGGGCAAGCCCAGCCCTCTCTCATTTCTGCCTTGCGCTCAGCATTAAGGAACAGCTAGGGTACCTCTCCCCTTAGTATCCTGGCCAATACCTGGCTGAGTGACCCTATGCCCCAGGCAGCAATGATTTCCCAACAAAGCAGGACACCCACTTAGCCAGAGCTCCATCAGGGTCAGTAAGGTTGATGGCTGCATCTGGTCCCAGCAGCTTCTCCAGGTGGGAAGCAACTAGCTGCTGCTTCAGGGCAGCCAGCTGTTTAGCCAACACCACGGGGGTCAGCTTCTCTTCAGTGGCGGACTCCTTCACCGTTGCCTGGTAGGAGAAGAAGCAGACAATGAGGGGTGGCCAGGGCAATCAAGACCAGAAAAAGGGGGTGCCTAGATGGCTCAGTCAGTTAAGTGTCTGCCTTCGGCTCAGGCCATGATCCCAGAGTCCTGGGACTGACCTCAGACCTGGCTCCCTGCTCAGTGGGGAGTCTGCTTCTCCCTTCACCCCTTTCTCTGCTCATGCGCGCACTTGCTCTCTCTCTCTCTCAAATAAATACAATCTTAAAAACAACAACAACAGAAAAAAGGATCAAGGCCCTTAAGAATGGCTGTGGCTGGGGGCGCCTGGATGGCTCAGTGGGTTAAGCCGCTGCCTTCGGCTCAGGTCATGATCTCAGAGTCCTGGGATCGAGTCCCGCATCGGGCTCTCTGCTCAGCAGAGAGCCTGCTTCCCTCTCTCTCTCTCTGCCTGCCTCTCCATCTACTTGTGATTTCTCTCTGTCAAATAAATAAATAAAATCTTAAAAAAAAAAGAATGGCTGTGGCTGGAAGTTACTGGATGGTTCTTACCCACCTATGGTACTGAATATAGATCTATTTATACCCCTAAACCTAGGAACCCCAGCTTCCTTACCAAGGAGCCTTGGGAACCTTTTTCCTCCTGCTGTGAGGTCCTACTCTGCTATGTAAGTCAGGGCACAAAGAAGAGAAGGGAGTTTACAAGTACCTTGATTTTCTCAACTTCAGTTGTCAGCTCCTGGACCTCGTGCAATAGTCGCTGGTACTTTTGTTGCGGTGTCTCCTTCACTCCCAGGCCCTCTCCAAGCTAGACAGCAAGCACATATAGTGAAGTTAAATCCCTTGGTACAGGGAGCCTCCTCAAGAATTTATCCAAACCCTGAGCTTAGGTTGTAAGGATATCCCATCCAATTCAGAATGCCTAGTACAGAACAACCTGGTACAAAAAAACTGGAGGCCTGGAGACTCTCCAGAGCAAACAGCAGGGGGACTAAGCATCCTCAACTGTGTCCTGTTGGGTTTCTCGGGAACCCCAAAGAGAGAAAAACCCAGAAGCCTGACTGTGTCCCTTGATGTCCCTCCTAACCAGGATCACGGCACCATCACCATCAACACACACACACAACAAACCAGCTCATATTCTCCAGATTCATATCCTGTTCTCTTGGTTTTTCCAATACGATCTGAGAAATCTGCCAAGAAAAGAAGATGGAATTGAGGGCCTGATCTAGGCCCAGGGCAGTCACGGTCTCAGGTGACTGTCGGGGCTACCATGAAAGATCTCCATGAAGACCTTCTCCCCCAAAGCATGCCACTATGGCCCAAGGACAGACCTCCCCCCATCCAGTTTCCAGCCCAGTCTCACCAAGTCCCTTTGTCCCCACTCTCTTGTCTTTGAACTTGTCATAGGCGGCATTGGGATTGACAATGATGTGCTCCACACTTGTGCTCGTCAGCTCCTCCTGCAGGAACAGGGAGTTCAGGCCAGGGGCAGATTCATTCTCACCCTAGACTTCCCTGACCCCACAAAACCCCCAAACCACTAGAGGAGATTGGGCCCCACATTCCCAAGAGAAGAAAAGGGCGGCTCCACTCCAAGTTGCTGACCCAGGCTCAACCTAGGGAACGGAAGCTTCCTGGTAAATTGGGAGTCTCAGTTGTATAAATATTAACACCCTGATTCAAGGAACAGAGGTAGCATAACCTCCCCACCCACTCTGTACATAAGCCTCCCCCTCACCCCCCACCCCACCCACTGGGGCCCTCCCAGTTACCTAGCACACACCATGCACTCAGGCCAAGAAACTAGCCTGACCTCTCTGAACCCCCCCCTCCCAAAAGTAAATCTCCCTGTTGCTGAGGATGGACATTTCATCTAACCTCCCATCCTTGCTGGGAGGAAAGAGGAAGAGTGGCAGACATTCCAGCTGCTAACTCTGACGGTGAATATGCTGCTGAAGGGAAGATACCAGCTCTGAGATACAAAAGTAAGGCTGGGAGAGGACATGACCAGCAGTCCAGTGCCAAGGCTGCCATTAGGCTGGGGAGTTCAGGATGCAAAGAGAAGAGGCAAAAGATTACTATATATTTTTTAAGGGATGTCTTAGAAACAATAAGCATAAGCACTACCTGCTTGCCAAAAGGACGCCCGGGTGAGGGCCACGCCTATATCCTGACATGGAAGTAGCCCAGCAGCTTCTCAGAGAGAAGCCTCTCGAAGAGAAGCCACAGCACCCGCCTCTTCTCACTGCACCCTCTGCTCTTGTATCAAGCACTGAAGCTCTCTCCTTAGCAGGGAGCATGGGGAAGAGTGTAATAAAGAGAGTTTACCCTAGCAGAGTGGTTCCCTCCTTACTAGATACTGACTGGCTGTTCAGATTCCAGTAACTACACCAAGACCAGGCACTTTACACATCTCCTTCCCTTGTCAGCAGTCCAGCAGCTCTCACTGTCCTCGTGAAAGAGGGGGAGGGAGGCCCGAGGATCTTGTGCTATTGGGGGACGACAGCTCCACCTTCTATAGAAGGCAGCTGGCAAAGTGAGTCTTCTTGCCTTTAACTAGAACAACAGTTCTCAACCCTGCCCATGTATTTGCACCACTTACAAAATGTAAATTAAAAATAAATTAAAATTTTAAAAAAAGTGGAAAAAAGGCCTGGGTTCTCTGTAGATTTTGATTTCATTATTGTTCTGGGGTAGGGTCAGGAGAGTAGGCCGGCTGAAAAGCTACCCAGCTGATTCTAACATGCAGCCAGGACTGGTCAGAGAGTCTCTGCCTGTGTGTGGGTATTGAGGGTGGGAGCAGGGAATGATAATGGAGAGGCATCATGAAGAGCAGCAGACAGAAGCTCCATCCTTCATCTCTGATCTGCTATTAGAGAAGGAATCAGTGTGAGTGGCAGCTTTAAAAATAGGGAAGGGAGGGAGTAAGGAGAAAACATCAACTTTGACCTTTACCTCTTCTTCAGGGAAGTGCTGAGCAGCTAAAGATTAAGGGAAAACCAAAGGGCTCAACATCCTATGTGCAAGGGTAAAGAAACAACTGAGCCCCAAATTATTCTGTCTTTAATCTTCTCTGAAATGTATGGCCAGAGCACCCACAGGCCAAATAACTGTGCGGTCTCCGGCCTCTGCAAAGTGTCTGAGGACTCCCAATGAGGAGAGAGGACAGAGGACCACCTTCTCTTAAGTTCACACTCCTCCCTGTGACTGCCCCAGTCAAGGCCAATGAGGTAGAAATCCATTTAAAAAAATCCTCTTAAGGGACGCCTGGGTGGCTCAGTTGGTTGAGCAGCTGCCTTTGGCTCAGGTCATGATCCCAGCGTCCTGGGATCGAGTCCCACATCGGGCTCCTTGCTCAGCAGGGAGCTTGCTTCTCCCTCTGCCTCTGCCTGCCATTCCGTCTGCCTGTGCTCGCTCTCTCCCTCTCTCTCTCTGACAAATAAATAAAATCTTAAAAAAAAAAAAAAAATCCTCCTAAAAAGACAAATGGGAAGCATAGTCTATAGACCAAGGAAGGAAATTAATCATGGCTGCCATCTATTAATACCCTCATTATGGGCCAGGCACTTTGCTGATGAGAAGCTACTTTCCTAAGTAGGTAAGGGGTTGGTTGAGTAGAAAAGGGTCAATGTACAAAGTGTGGGCCTCAGAGGTCCTGGACAGTGGTGGGAATTAATAGCACTTTCATCTCACTCTTTCCACTTTGGATCATGGTCTGGGTCAGGAGAGCTGCCAGACACTGGCATCTCCTTAGAGCCTCTCCAAGGATGTGGTCCCAGAGACTCAGATGGCCAGCACCCTTCTGTCCTCCAGTGGCACCCATTCCACCAGTGCCTCAGAAATCTGGGGGCATGGGCTGGGGGCAGTGTCACTACAGTGATTCATAAGATGGGAAAAGGCTGTCGCCGGGAGGTGGGGCTGGATAGAGGGATTAAAGATTTAGCAGAGACAAAAGGACAGAGAAACAACTGCCCATCACAGCACACCCCATTAAAAAGCAGATGAAAGGTCAGACTTCTTACCAGCTCCTGGTGGTTTTCCCCAGAGGTGAGAAAATCAAAAGAGTTAAAAGGAAAGGGAGTGGGGAAATGGGGGTGAGGGAGGGGAAAAAAAAGACAAAATTGTTATTAGCAAATTGTCACATGCACTATATGATAGCTTCAAACACACTGCACCATAGGGCCCAGGGGAGCCTAGCAAAATTTGGGGGCCCAGAAGTTTCAGCTGGAGCCACTACGTACCCCAAGAGAAAGAAGACCTTGGGACCCTTTCCTCTCTGGTGGTGAGAATGTCATGAAACTCTGCCATTAGAAGCAATGTAAGATTATCTGAGAACTAGTGAGATGGTGCAAGCTAGTGGCAGGAACAGGAAAGTGGGGGTGGGGGCAGACAAGGCAGAATGTGAAGCAGAGGCTGTGGTGACTCTAAGGACACGAAGCTGACTGAGGGGCTTCTTAGTCCTTCTCAAGGGGAGACTTCATGGTTCAAGTCTCACTGTCTCTTGGCTTCTCTAGTCTTGAAGAATGAGATGTCTGGATGGTGGAACTGGTTGCAATGAGGGTGCCCGTAAGGGTAGCGTGACAGGACTGAAGGTTAAGCAGAACAAAATATGTCAGGAGATGGTGAGTGTCAGGAAACATGAAGCACCCGTTCTCGCTCTCCACTGCCAGAGGAGAGGCAGGGCACGTTCCGGCCCCTCGGATAGTCCAGTGTGTTTGCATCCACCTTGATTAGTTCGTAACTACCCCCACAGCCCCAGGGGAACCAGAGCAATTCTGCTATGACGTGTGAGCACAAAGAACCCAGAGGATACCAAGATTCATAGGTCCCAGCCCATGTGCAGAATATGTTTCTTCCACCTTCTGCTCACAAGATTCACAGAGGTTAGAGCATGGAAAAGGGGGAAAGGTGAGAGTACTCCAAAGAGGCCTTCTTTTAGTCCAGATACACAGACAAGGCTCTGGCTTTTAGGCAAGGAGGGAAATCTAGTGTTACGCCCTGCCTCTCCAGGAGCTCTACTGATGGGCACGCAGAATCGTGGAAGCTTAAAGATGGTTATGTATATATGACAATGCGCGGTGGGACAAAGACAAGTGCTTCCTGCCTCAGAGATTTCACCTAGAAACGCCTGAGCCTCCACCTCTCCATCCCCTGTCTGATGCTAGGGCCCAGTTAAGCCAAGACTCCTACTTCAGATCAGGGTCAAGGGAGATCCAGACCCTGTGGGTCTACACTGGGAGGTCTCTGCACAGAGGGAGTATAAGCACTCACAGGCGCACACAGGCGAATACACAAGGGGAGGCACACACACACTACCTTTCTCTTATTTGCCCCACCAAGCTAAAACCAGCCTGGGAGAAACTCAAGGAGAGAGAGACAATGAGCTATAAGTTCAAATTCAAATCATGAGGAACAAGCAGAGTGGGGGAGGATAGAAAACCAAAGAAAAGGAAAAGTGGCATATTAGTCTGTAAACCGTATACACCACCTCCAGGTCTGTCCTTTGGGGGCACTGTGGGATGATGAGCTTTTAGGCATAATTCCTATAACCTGGAGTATTAACAGTCATCACAGAAACAGTCCACCCAGCCACCTTGACTGAAAAATTCCAAGTGCCCTGATCCCAGGTACCAGTTTACCTGGTACAAGACTCCCAGTCCCTCTCACTAATGGACCCCCTGACTCCCCAGGGCTGTTTGGCTAAATGGCTGTGCCTCAGAGGGCAAGACCTGAGGTCTAGATCAGAAAGGGAAAGAGGCCACTGCTGTTCTCTGAGCCCGTTAAGGCTCCTTGCCAACACTGCAGCCAGGGGGACTTCAGAACCATGCTGACAAGGAAGTTGGAGAATGCTGTAGAAGAAAACTGTCCAGGATGGATCAACATAATGCTGACCATCCACCCATTCCTAAAGGAGGGGTACAGAAACAAAAAGACTCGTGAAAGCACAAATAATCCAAGTTACTACCTTAAAATTACATGTAACACTCCTTTCCCATCCCATTTACTTTTATCTAAAGGCTTAACACAGGGAACATTAAAATGAGTATTTCCCAGGGATAGTCTACACACAGCTAAGAAGTGAGGACTGTGACTGTCCCCCTTGTTCTCTACCCTTGTCTAGAATGGCTAACAGTTACTTCTTTTCTCTTAATTCATTTCAGTCTGAGGAGGAGAAAGCCAACCCCTTCTAACTCCAGCCCCTAAATGCCTCATATGCAAAAGCATTCCTAGCCTCCATGTTTCTATTCCATCCTCCATTGGACAGTTTTATTCTGCAGACCTCACAAGGGAAAGAGACAATGACTCATGAATCAGATTTATACTTCCAAACCTTGATTAATGATTTTTAAACATAAGGCCAATAGGCCCCTTAATGACCCAGCTAGGGACTCGACAGAATTCAAAACGATTAGCTACAACAATAGTACAGTGACAGAGCATTGCATGCGAGATGGCAGATGAAAAAAAAAAAACATGCAGAGAAGAAGCATCGAATGGTCTTACTTGTGCAAACTAGTGTCCAGGCAAGGTGGTGAGGAGGGAGGATGGGGGAAGCATTAGGAAAAACTCAGGTAAGTTCAAGAGCGCCAACAGTCAATGAACACAATCAAGCAAACTCTATGGTATCTCAAACTGTAAGGAAGACAACATACTGTTTCTCATCTCAAGCTGGTGGAGTGTCCAGCAGTATCTACCCTTTGGAGAACAGCCTCTGCCAGGGCCCTGTCAGACTGTGGCTAGGTCATTTTTTCCCCTTTCGCATGGCACTGGAGATCAGTAAGTCATCAAGGGAGAAACTATAGCCTGTTTCTAGTGAGATTTTCTAAATTTACTCTCCTTGCTCCAGCAGTTCAAAAGCCAGAAGCAGAATGCCTCACAGACCCAAGGTAGACTGGGGGTCCAGCAGGGAGGAAATTCCAGTCGGGAATTAGCTTTCCTGACAAGACATTTTAAGAAAAGTCTCCAAGTAAGCCCATCGTCCAAATCAACCTAGGAAATGCAGAGACGAGATTCTCTTACATTGAAGAGGAAAGGGCTAGCGTGTGCTGCTGTCTGGCCCATTTACCTTAGAGTATTTTCCTTCCTGCTAAAATTGTTTTAAAGGAATAGTAGGAAAATCAGGATCATCTTTAGCAAAACTAAAACCTTTTATACTACTTTCCTCCACCATCCCCTCCACTATAGGAACTGCAATGCTTTTATGATTAAATTAAACTAGCAATGACAATCTTTTTTTTTTATTTTTTATTTTTTATAAACATATATTTTTATCCCCAGAGCAATGACAATCTTTAAGGGACATTATTTCCTTCAGCAGCTGAGTTTTTTCCACAGTGGAGCAATCAGAGGAAGGAGGTTAAAAGACAGTGAGGGTCAACACTCTGATTATTCCTTTAAATAAAAATCTGGAGATCCCCCAAAAGGTTCCTTTAGAAAATGATCATATTGTTTGTCTTCAGGGAAGGGACCTGGGTGGTGGCAGGCAGGGGTGGGAAGAGACTTTTGTTCTATGCACATATGTTATCTATGTAGAAATGAATCAAATTAAAGTTGAAAATAATCTGGAGACTAAGGCAAAACATTCTGTTGCCAGGAGTTAAGGTGACTGAAAACCTCACAGTTCAGCCACAATGCTGGTTACATGTTGTCATCAGTGCTACGTCTTGGGAAGGGAGGGGACAGGCTGTTAGTGAGAATTCAGGCCTCACAGACATGAGGCTTCTGGACTAAGTACAACCCACTTCTCTTCAAGCTGCACATTTAAATCAATATTAAGAGCAGGAACAGGACCATTACTCAGCTGACTTCCCGAAGGCTGCCTTCCTAAGGCCTACAGGGACACCCAGAGGCCAGAGACATTAGCTGACATCAGTAAATATCTCAGCGCCCCCCTCCTTCTGAAGCAGCTGAAGGTCTCCCCACCCTTCTCCCTCCCACCTAGTGATGAAGATTCATTTAGCTGTGTCTTAGGTGATGGAGGAAACTCGACTCTTCTTGTATTTACCAACCAGCTCCTATGCACTGCTATACCATCATCCTGAACAATATGCTGCAGGAAATGAACACTTCTGGAATCCCTCCCTATCAGCCATCCCACTAGGTATTACTGAAATAGGCTGCTCAGGCACCGCAGGGAAAAACAGCCAATCAGGGCTGCACATTCAGGTGCTCCCATCCATGCCTGTCATCTTCTTCTTTAAGAAATATCCCAGGACTTTCAAAAGGAAAACTACACATGTTATTTTTTTCTTTTGGGAGGGGGATTGCTGTGATACTGCCCATTCATATCACAATCAGTGACAAACAGACAACATGCCATTAATTATCTCACCATGAAGTTGTGACACTTTATGGGCAGAGGCCTAGGCCAGAGTTGAACAGTCTCTGAAATGGGTCAGAGGACTGAAGTCCTCAGCTTCTACACTCATGCTCTGTGAGGTCAAAGACAGCTTCCTAGTAACATACATCTTAGACTGACAGGTGCACTCCCAGGTCCTCGAGCAAAGACAACATCTGCATTATCTCCAGATATTCAAGCTTGGGGGACAGACTGACATGCCAGCAAGTACAGAAGCCACAAGGAACACACCACTGAGAGAGGAGACAGGGAAGGTGTTCCCACAGAATAGGAACCATTTCCACATGGGGGAAATCAAATAAGGAATAAGTGAGTACACCAAGCCATACATTAGAAGCCAGCAGCCAGCATTCTCCAGGACTAACCAGCCCCACAGACATAGCCACAGGACTTGGAGACACACATACGGAGCCTGCTTCATCAATGTGACCTTAGCCCAGCTCTCTCTGGAATAGAACCTATAACACATCTTGTAAAAAATGCTAACAGACCTTTGTTCCCCTTGACACTTACATACAAGTTTTTACCATGCTGATTTCTATTCACTCCATTTTGTTTATTCCATGTTTCCTAAACTGTATGTATCCTAACTCCACCATTAGACTGGGGCATCCTTAAAGGCAGGGACATTTCTTCCTCTGCATTGCACAAAACCCAACATAGAATGAACACATTCAATCAACATGCTCAGTGGTTCCCCTCATGGTTAAAATGTGTCCACAGCTCATTTCCTCCTTAGAGTTCTTCTTAGGTCCTAAAGTGCTAAGGGACTCACTCTCTTTTGCTGTAGGAAATATTTACATTCTTCCTCAAATTCGTTTTGCTCTGGGGTGCCTGGGTGGCTCAGTTGGTTAAGCCACTGCCTTTGGCTCGGGTCATGATCCCAGGGTCGTGAGATGGAGTCCCACATCAGGCTCCTTGCTCAGTGGGGAGCCTGCTTCTCTCTCTGCCTCTGCCTGCCTCTCTGCTTGCTTGTGCTCGCTCTCTCTCTCTCTGATAAATAAATAAAATCTTAAAAAAAAATTTGTTTTGCTCTGACTGGATCCCTTATCTTTCTAAAATCTTCACATCACTTTCTCACTCCTTGCTCAACGGATATTGGGTATTCAGGAAAAAGACTATTCCTCTATACTTCAAAATCTAGCTCCTGCTGGATACTGATGAACATGCATCAAGTGAAATATTTTATGAAACTGAAGGCTTACATCCTAACCTCAAGGAGTTTGTAAGTGCTCAGGCTTCAGGATTCATTACTATAGACTAGCACCCAGAGGCCTCCCTAAATCACTGGCTCCAAACAAGACTGTCTTGAGATATTTCAACTTTTATTTAAAAAGACCCAAGTCAGGTCTTGTTAGTTGTGATTCCACAGACAGGGCTCTCCTTCCTAGCACTGTTCACTGGTGGCTGTACGCCTGCAACCTACATACCTCCCAGGCTGGGTTGGCATACCTGCTTATTGTTGTGGCTCCCCAGTAAAGGGAAAGGGTCAGCCTGGGGGAGAGAGGTCAGGGTCTGTAAGAGTACTGAAGCAGCACATAGTCTTACCGCATCAAACTCGGCTTGATCATCCTCAGGCAGATCGCTGGTTTCATAAACATCTGGCTCGTTCCTGGCCTGCAGACAGAAGCAGTGACCACCCTACCTCATTACCCAGCATCCACCAATACTCCTGACCCACTCCATTTCAATAAGCTAACAGAGAAGACAGGCTGTGAGGCCAGGATTCTGTCGCCTCTCTTCTACCTATCCAGTGAACTGTATAATAGTTCCCATGTCTTAAAGGGGTGAGAATGACAGAGGGCACAGTTGGGACCTCATGGTAAGTGGTGACTGTAAGTGATGACAAAGATGTGACCCTGAATCGGAAAGGGTGCGGGCTCTTGGCAATCATTATGCTCGAAGTAGGAGAGCGTTATCTTCCAATTAGGCCCTATACACCGCTATCCTGGCACAAAGGTTGAGAGTGACTCAGTACAAGGTCCTGTGACCCAACCCCCACCCTTGAGAATTCAGGCAAGGCAGCACAAAAGGAGGGTACAGGCCGGCATGTGTGGGGCGGGGGGGGGGGGGGGGGGGGGGGGGGGGGGGGGGTGCCGGGGGGGGGGCAGAGTTCTGGTACTCTATCTGGTACTAGAAGGGTTCTGCCATGGTAACCTCTTCTTTGGCAAGGTGAAGGCCATCCCCAAGTGGCCTGGTATGTGTGTTTGGGGTTGGGATGGTGGGGGGAGGGGCCTTATGGGGAGATAGGAGAGATACGGGTGGTGCTGACACGGATGGTAGAAACACTCGGGCTAAAGAGCTAAGCGCCCAGAGACGATTTTGGGGCGGAGAAACGGCGACTGCCGGAAAAAGGCCTGGTAAGTCATTCCGCGGCCGGGCTAAGTCAGGTCGTAAGAATCCGGAGGATGCTGTGGCCCGTCCGGGAGCCAGAAGCTAGAGCCCTGGGGCGGAGGAGGAGCTGCAGGCGGGAGGGGTCAAGGGTTAGTGTCTGTTGGGGGTCCTTAGTAGGTCGGGGGTGCGGTCCTGGGGAGCCGGGGTTGGCCCTGTACTCACAATGCCGGGAAGATCGGCGTATTTAGGGTCCGCCATGGCGGCGGCGAGGCGGGGTTGGGGGACCGGGGCCTCGGTGGAGCCGGGGCCGGTGTTCGGGTAGGGGAGAGGCTGGGTCCGGGTCCCGGGCTTAGGCGGCGGCAAAGGGAGCGGCGGAGGAGGTGGAGGAGCAGGAAGTCTCGCGACAGGAATCGTACAGGAGCGAGAAGGGTAAGGCAAAAGTCGCGAGAACACCCCGCTACCACACCCCTGGAGAGGCCTGGATTGGCGAGAATGCTACCAGGGAATGAGGTAATGGCTGGGGGACGCCGCCTGGGATTGTGGGATGTGTAGTCTTGGCCCACTCCGGCTTGGACGGAGAACAACAACGCACCTTGGGAGTTACTTCACACAACTTATTTTCTTTCATTTTTACATCAAGTCTATAAAAAATATCTTGTAATTCCTGTTTTCCAGATGAATACATATGGGCTTCCAGAAATTAAATGACTAGATAAAGATAATACAGCCTGTCGTGCTGTGGCACAGAAAGAACTTCAAAAACAGTAATTGCAAGTAAAATTTAGTAAGGGCTTAGTCATGTTAGGAATGAAAACGTTAAGTAATCTTCTCGAGTTAGAGCTATCAAATAAATACAGAGCACCTAGTTAAATTTGAATTTCAAAGAAACAACTAATAAGGTTTTTTTAGTATAATTATGCCCCATATCATATGTGGGACATACTAAGACACACACACACACACACACACACACACACACACACACAAACATTATTAGCTTTTTAATCTGAAATTTAAATTTAACGGGGCATCTGTTTTTGTTTTTCAAATCCGGCACTCTTATTTCAAGCTCATAAGAAGGTAAGTGGTGACTGTATATCTGTTGGAACACCCTCTGTGCTCTTAACAACTGCACTAATAGTTTTCAGACTTCTGAATTACACAGTTCAATAAAATGAAAACAACAGCAACCCTAGGGCGCCTGGGTGGCTGATGATAAAGCCTGTGCCTTCAGCTCTGGTCTTGATCCCAGGACTCTGGGATCTAATCCCACCTGGTGCTCCCTGCTGAGCAGGGAGTCTGCTTCTCCCTCTGTGCCTTCCCTCCCCTGCTCATGCTCTCTTTCTCACTCTCAAATAAATAAAATCTTAAAAACAAAACAAACAAACAAACCCAGCAACCCTTTTTGAGGATGGACGTAGTACTGCTACCTTTAAATTTTGCCATCTAAGGGACGCCTGGGTGGCTCAGTTGGTTAAGCAGCTGCCTTCCGCTCGGGTCATGATCCCAGCGTCCTGGGATTGAGTCCCACATTGGGCTCCTTGCTTGGCAGGAAGCCTGCTTCTCCCTCTGCCTCCCTCTGCCAGTGCTCACTCTCTCTCTCTCTCTCTCTTTCTCTCTGACAAATAAATAAATAAAATCTTTTTTTTTTTTTTTTTTTGCCAACTAAGTGCATTAGAAAAAGAAAGCCTACTGTTTACTATAGCCATCATTTCTCACTAGAAAAGTAAGAAGGACATACTCTCAAGATTGAAAGACAATCTTTTGAAATTTAATAAATCTAGCTTTATGAAAAGCTTGCCGCATTGTGTATGGATGTTTTTTGTTTGTTTTATATTTTTTGTTTTTGAGAGGAGGGGACACCCAGTAAGATTTTTTCCCTGACCCTCCATAGGCAAGATTTTTTCTTTTCTTTCTTTTCTTTCTTAAGACAAGCATATTTTGAAAGTCCATTAGGGCTGCCACCCTGGAGCCCCTGGGGGCCTGAGTTTGGGATGTTTTCCATAATGTTTCCTGAGCTTGCAGGATGCTGCAACACTTAGAAATAGTGCCAGACCAAGTGACTGGAGAGATGCTTGCGTTCCGGAGTTTGGAACTCATTGTCATTCTATGCATACTCCCCTGGCTCCTCCCCAAGCCTCTATCCAGCTTCCTATAGAGTCTTACTGCCTTCCCAACCAGTTTTTTTCTTTTTTTAAGATTTTATTTATTTGACAGACAAAGATCACAAGTAGGCAGAGAGGCAGGCAGAGAGAGAGAGAGAGGGAGGGAGGAAGCTCCTTGCTGAGCAGAGCCAAAGGCAGAGGCTTAACCCACTGAGGGGTTAAGCATCCCTGCACCACTTCCCATCCAGTTTCTTATTCTGGACGAGTTTCCTTCACTTTCCTTAAAACTCAAGGTGGATAAGAGGTATAGGCCCAATGTGTGGAAGCCCTCATCTGAGTTCTGAGTGGTTAGTTGTCTGGTCAGGCCACCATTCTCTCACTCTTGCCTCATAGTGTCCAAGTGACCTTACACAATTGCTAGGCAGAACCTCCATCCCCTCCTCCCTTCTTCCATCATCATGCTTCTTCCCTTGGCCTAGAGCCTCAACTTCTGCAGTCCAACTCTCTATTAGCCAGCAGAGGCCTGTGACGTGAAGAAAAAAATCAATTTGGCCAGCTTCTGTGTGGTTCTGCCCAGGGTCTGCAGCAGGAGTCTGACCTGAGGGGAGGAAGGACAAAGAATCTCTAAGGCTTGGCTTTTTCTTTTCTTTTCATTTCTTTTTTCTTTTTCTTTCTTTCTTTTTTTTTTTTTTTTTTGCTAGGGAAGAGGGAGAAGCAAAATAAGCCCTGAGAAAGGGGCTGGGGTGTTGGGACTCTGTCCAGTGGTAATTTGGACAGGAAACACGCTTACGTAGGCGCTGAAACCTGTCTGAAACCTAAACCAAAATGCAGATGTCTGCCCTACTGATTCTCTCTCAAAGCCCCTGTGGCCTTCCCCATCCCCACCATTACTCCCCTTCACTGTTTTCTGACTCCCTTTCTCTTGCAAAATCTCCTGCCCACCTGCATCTGCAGCCCCGACCAGGCAAAATGAGAATTTTATCTGTGTCTGAATTCTGATAGCCCAGAATACGAGTTTGCCTTCCTTCACATTGGGGACCTGGTGTGTATACTGGGGAGATGGTGCACCTTTGGACCTAAAAGGGGAAGGGAATTATAGCCTTTCTCCTGACACTGCTGGCAGCCGCCCTTGAAAGTTGAGTGGGTTGGGAATCTGTGTGAGGGGGTTGGGGATGGGGAATGAGAAGTGTGCTCTCAATTTGGAGAGGATGGTGACAGGGGCGGGGCGGGGGTGGGGGAGGAGGGTGTCCCGGAATAAAAGGGGTGGAAGCGCTGTCGGCTCTCTTCCCTACCCAGGCGACTGGCCCACCTCAGCCCGCTTACCCCTTCCAGAGGGGTGGAGTCCGAGGGAGGGGCAGGCCGTGGAGGTGGGAAGTGGGATGCGAAGAGGGACTTGGGTGGGGAAGGGGTGAGGGCGAGGTTAGCTAGGAGCGTCAGGGGAGGAGGCGAGAGAAACGGACAGGTGCCCCAGCGGGTGGAAGCCGAGCGGGAGGCCCCCCCGCGAAGGAAGCCCCGCCCGCCCCGCGGCCGCCGCCCCGCCCAGGCCCGCAGCGCGGCGCTGCAGCGCGAGGGGCGGAGAGGCAGAGCGCCGGGAGAGGACCAGACGCCCAGGTCGCCCGCATCCCCGTGCCGCAGGAGCGAGCAAGCGCGTCCCGGCCCCGCTCTCCAGCCCTCGCCCGGGCGCCCCACCTGCTTTCTCGGCTCCAGAGACCGAGCACCTGTCCTCCGCCTCGGCCCCGGCTGAGCACCCCTCCTCCGGAGCGCACACCCGTCCCTGCAGCACGAGAAGTGCCCAGCCCGTCGCCGGCGACCACCATGGCGGAGACCAACAACGAGTGTAGCATCAAGGTGCTCTGCCGATTTCGGCCCCTGAACCAGGCCGAGATTCTGCGGGGAGACAAGTTCATCCCCATTTTCCAAGGGGACGACAGCGTCGTTATTGGGGTGAGTGTCGCCCCGGGAGGGAATTTCGGGGAGGGATCGGAAAGATGAATCTTCCCCGCCCCCGCCGAGTCTTCGCCCCTGGCTGTCACTCTGCGCCCCCTCCCCGCCGCTCAGCCTCCAACCTCTCCGCCGCAGCCCCTCCTCTCCCCTGCATCAGGATGGCTGGGTGTGGCCTGGCCTGGCAGGCAGCCAAGTCTCCGCAGAGTGGGAGGGGGTTACTTCCTCGCAGTCAGCGGACCAAACTCCCCTTTGCTGCTCGCTGCAGCGTCCCCACCCCTTAGAGCCAGTCCCGTGTTTTTCTGATGTTTTCCCTCTCCCCTAGGGAAAGCGCATCTTCCCTTTGTTATTGGCTCAGATCTCTACCCCGACCTCTCAGGACGGGAGGGGATAGACTAGTGGATCGGCTAGATGGGAGGTGGGCAGTCCAGGGTCTCTGCGGGAGGAGGTATGAATGAGAGTGGGCTCTCCATCAACCCCTGAAGTAGTCACAGCCTAGACTTGGGCTGAGGGCACAGGTCTGATGAAGGGTTTTCTGGGAAAGAAATGCATTGATGCCACACCCAGTCTGGGAAGGAGGCTCTGGGGTCCTAAGGAAATGTCTGCCTTTCCCTCCCAGGTACAGTAGGAAGAGGCTTCAGACACCCCAGTTTCCCCTAACAAATAAAAATAACCAAATCCTGGGACGCCTGGGTGGCTCAGTTGGTTGAGCAGCTGCCTTCGGCTCGGGTCATGATCCCAGCGTCCTGGGATCGAGTCCCACATCGGGCTCCTTGCTCGGCAGGGAGCCTGCTTCTCCCTCTGCCTCTGCCTGCCATTCTGTCTGCCTGTGCTGGCTCTCTTCCCCCCCCCCCCCCCGATAAAGAAATAAAATCTTTTAAAAAAAACATAAAAAAAATAACCAAATCCTGAGGTTTTAATAGGTACTTGCTTATTCATCCTTCCTTTTGATGATCTAGCAAAAAGTATCAAGCTGCTTCTACCTCATCATGATAGCTCTACCCACGAGGAGATCTTATTAAGAAGGGGAACTAGTATTTACTGTGTGTTTATTACTGGACATGTATTATTTAATCTCAAAACAACACTCTCTGAAGTAGGTATTAATATTTCCATTTTACAGATGAGGAAATTGAGGCCCAAAGAAGTTGAATGACTTTCTCAAGGTCACCCTGTTAATTCATGGATCTGAACCTAAATCTCTAACTCCAAAGCTCATGGCTTTTCCTTTATATCACACTGCCTCTGCAGATTTCTCTTCTCGACCATTATCTGTGATAGCCCAAAGGGAATTCTTCACCCACCCCTCCTTTTCCAGTTTGGTAGGGATTGTTAGGCTATAGGGTGAAAGGACCTGAGGTTGAGTCCTATAGGGCTTGAGGGGTGCTGGCCAGGAAACTGTAGCCAATTTGAGAAGGGAGCAGCACATATGATGGTTGTCCTCAAGGTCAGGGGCACTGTTTATATATCTTTGGTCCATAGTGCTTGACATAAGGCATGCTTATTAAACGAATGAAGGAAAGATGAGGAGGGAGCATGGGCCTCCGAATCAATGAGAATGGGACTTTGTGTAAACATACCTTAAGAAGAGCCTGCTTACATGTCCCATCCCCAAGGGCCCCAGTCTGTCACTATGCTGAGCTCTCACCCACAGAACTCAAATGGGTGCTTCTGCCTTCTGTGGGTGCTTACATATGTGCATGTTCGCCGCATCTAGAGGACCCCTGTCTCTTTTGGCCTCAAGGACCTTAGGCCTTATACCCTGGTCAGTGTCACCTGGGGGCTCCTCTCCAAGTAGTCCGGACAGCAAGCATTAGCTGTGAGAATTGGAGCTTGAGGTTCCCCTGACACACGAAGGCTGAGAAACAGGAGGGAAATGGTCATAGGGGAGCACATCCACAAAAGGCTTCTACTTTGAAGCCTAGTTTCCTTGGTTTAGTTCTTTCAGGTAAGTCTGAACAAACTCCTTTAGGTTCTCAGGCCATCCTGGTGTGATGGGCATGGGGCATGGGGTGATGTTGGGAGAAGGAGTGGTAGTATTGATCTGTCCAGTTGGTGAAACAGGAGAGACACCATAGAAGGGGGAGAGGGAGAGAGAGGCAGAGAGGCCCAGGTCTCCCTGCCAGTTCATATTCTATCTTAGTTCCACAGCTGGTCCTTCCTTGCCTGTCTTGCCTGATATTTGCGGGGCTGCACCTTTGTCTCTCTGTGTATCTTCCTTTGCCCCAGCCCTTCCTGTCAATCTCTCCAGCTGAGAGAGATGCTTGTGGGGGGCCATTTTGTCTCGGGCATTGTCCTTGGAACTTGCCTTCCCAGCCTGACTGTTCATTGCTCATTTGGAAAGAGGAGGGCTCTAGGAGAAGGGATTTGGAGGCAACCCTTGAGGGTACCGTAAAGAGAAGGAAATCTCCTACCCCTTCTCTTTCCTCCTCCCGTTCCCTTTGGGGCCCAGCATCTGAGGAATTAATGGAGAAAGCTGCGTCAGGAAGGTGAGGGAAGAGGGAAGGGGCAGACAATAGTCTCTCCAAACCTAGCCCCTGCTCCTTTCTCTGGTGGCTCTCCTCTCTGCCTCTGCAGCACTGCGGCTACCCCAGGGCTTCAGAGTCTCAGATGTTCCTGGGCTTTTTCTGCCTGGCAGAGGGTAGGAGAATAAGCTGGAAAGACAGCTCTTTCAACCTCATCCCTCCCCAACTCCTCTGACTTCTCCCAGGAATCTGGGGGGATGGGGTTTAGCCAAAGTTAATGGCCTGAGTCATAGTGGAGGGGTGTCTGGGTTACTGTCTGTGTGCTGTGTACCTGGTTTTGCTCTTATGTCACTTAGAATCCAGAGTGACTTTTTCACTGTATGCATATAAGTGTCTCTCGGCCCTGGTCTTGTGGGCAGAGTGCCCAGGTGCTTGCTGTCTGGGTTGCTACTTCTATACCAGACATGGGAGGGAAGACCCATATATTCTCTCCCCCTTTCCCAGTTCCTCTCCTTCATTCATTCAAGTGTCCACTATTCTTCCTCCCTCAGATCTCCTAATGGGTTAGCAGGTTCTTGAGCAGGCAAAAATCCAGGCCTGTCAAATACCTCATTAGGAAAAGCTAGGTTGGGACTTGCAGGATTACTGGACCAGAGTCAATATTGTGTGGGGTGGCGCAGGATTCCTTTGAAAACTGAAGAGGGGGAGCAGGTCTCCCTTTAGCTTTGGGGGAGTCTCATAAAGGAAAACAGAGAGTATATACCATGGCCAGTGTCTCTCTAGCATTACCATGGCAACAATCCCCAGAGGTGTCACCATGGAAATCAGGCCTGGTGCTCAGAAGTTCAGCCTCTACCAAGTGCTTTGCTGAGGGGTGAAAAGGTTGGTCATCTTGGGACCCTGGTCTTTGGCCTTCCCATTAGCTTTAGTCAGCTAGCATAATGGAAAACTACCGAAAGTTGCTGGGAAGCACAAATGGACAAGGGAACAACAAGGAGGCTTGGGGTGGGTTCAGGGAGACTGGAGCCCTGGGCTGCAGGACACTGAAAGGGAGCTCTCTGGAGAAGGCTATGAGGAGGGCTTAAATTGCGGTGGGTGGAAGGGGGACTGGATCTCAGGGGATGTTCCTCAAAGGTGGTGTGTCTCCCTTAGTGTTTCTAATGAAACTGGTCTTCCAGTCTCTGACGTTGGCATGGTGGGGAGGGGGTTCCTGGGAGAGAATGGGTGGGAGAACTGCAGGCTTCTGAAGATGGGGTTGAGGTTGAAAAAAGGGAGTGATGGAGGGCTCCAGTTCTGTCAGAAAACATTTGGAGAAATGTCCAAATGGGGGTGGGGTCATGTGGAAAAAGCCATGAGAAGGATTTGACACCATGTTCAGTGTTCAGGCACTTCAGTCCTTGGGTTACTGTGGCACTGTGGATCTGGATTCAGATTGCTTGGGTTTGAGACTGTGTGCTACCATTTCTCAGGTGTGTGTCTGTGGGCAAGCTACCTTACCTCTCTGAACCTCAGTCTCCACAGGTATAAAATGGTATAACAATAGTACCTTCTAGAATTGCTGTGAACATTAACTGAGATAATGCATATAAATTGCTTAGCACAGTGACAGGTGCGTAATAAACTCCTGGTAAGAGTTAGATGTTATTATTATTTCTAATATATGCTGTCTCTCCATAAGCTAGCCTTTGATACACTGGGAAGGAGTTAACCTTTCCCCTTCTTACTGGTTGTTTAATCCAAACACACAGGGTTCTAATATCTTCTTACTCTCTTCCTCCATCAATGTCTGTGTTTTTGACAAATATTTATGAAGGACATCCTGTGGGCCAAGGACTGTGCTTGATGTTGGAGATTTACAGGGAATCCCTGCCTTCAAGAAACTCTTGGTCTACTTGGTGATACAGACTATAGAGTGGTCTGGGCAGAGGCCCAGGAGGGGCATCAGAAACAGCTTAAAAAAAAAAAAAGTGGCTTTTGTAATCTATACACACAGATTTTAGTAGGAAATCTCCTACAACATCTGACAGTCCAACTCAAAGTAATTGTGTGTCATGAGAAATAAATAAATAATGGTGATATTTCCCATGTGAGCAGTCTAGAGGCAGAAAAAGTAGAAAACCACTGGTCTAGTTACTTTCATCAAAAGATCTGATGAACAAATTCATCTTGAGTATACTCAATGGAAAATTAAAAAGAAATTCACAATTTAACAGAAATAAAAATAAAAGATGAAATAACAAACTAGATAGAGCTGGAATTTAAGGACCTAGTTAAGAGTCAGGAAGTGGTAGCAGGACTTTCCAGAACCTCTGAAATTATCATCTGTGTCTGTAGCTTTCCATGGTCATGAGTTTACAAAGTTAACCCATTTTTAGTTCTTGGGTATCTTTTTTTTTTTTTTTAAAGATTTTATTTATTCATTTGAAAGGCAGAGATTACAAGTAGGCAGAGAGGCAGGCAGAGAGAGAGAGGAGGAAGCAGGCTCCCCGCTGAGTAGAAAGCCCCATGCGGGGCTCGATCTCAGGACTCTGAGACCATGACCTGAGCCGAAGGCAGAGGCTTTAACCCACTGAGCCACCCAGGCGCCCCAGTTCTTGGGTATCTTTTATCCTCACAGTACTGAGAACACCCTTTTACTCTCTCTGGTCTCTTCCTTCTCCCCAGTCTAGGCTGAGTTCCTCAGGCCAGAATTGCCTTCAGCACTTGGAGAGCGCCCTCCATCTTAATGCCTCCTTGAGGCTTCTCTGGAATCCTACCGCTGGGAATGTTTGTGAGAGAGGAGGAGAAAGACCAAGGGAAAGGCAGAGAAGGAGTTGGTGCCCATGTTCCCAGAAGGGAAGAAGGGAGGGGCAAAGTTGGCTTGAGAGTTATATTTAGTCCCCTTTGGCTGCATTCCTGGCTTCATGAAGCATAGATAGACATCACTGGTGGAGAAGAGGCGGGAGTCATTGGGCTGAGACGTGTTTTGTTTGTTTCTGTTTCTTGGCCACTGGATGGAGGCAACACTGAGTTAGATTACAATTCAAGAATCAAGTTTCAACAAAAAATAAATTAATCAAATTTAAAAAGAAAGGTATTACCACTGAGGAGGACAGGTATCAATACCACTTTAAAGCTCTTTTCTTCTAACACTGTGTGATTTTATTCTATGTAAGAAAGATATTGTTTTTTATAATGCAGTATAATGATGAACCGTTCAGATAACAAGGATGAAAAATTCACAAAAGCCCTATGAATACCTCATAAACTCACTCAAACCTTTAAAAAAAATCAAGGTAGATTTTAATTTTTATTTATCTTTATTATTTTTATTTTTTTAAAAGATTTTATTTGTTTGACAGACAGAGATCACAGGTAGGCAGAGAGGCAGGCAGAGAGAGAGGGGGAAGCAGCTCCCTGCTGAGGAGAGAGCCCTATGTGGGCTCCATCCCAGGACCCTGGGATCATGACTTGTGCTGAAGACAAGAGGCTTAACCCACTGAGCCACCCAGGCACCCCTCAAAGTAGATTTAAAAAAAATACTATTAAACATAGCCCGATAACAATACTAGTATGTTTTAACTATTGACAAAATTAGAAACAAAGAGAAACTAAAAATCACTCAAATTGCTACCACCCCAAGAAAAACACTGTTAACAATTTAATATATTTGTTTCCACTGAGTTTTTGTTGCATATATATATATATAAATTTTAATAAAAGTATATAATGAACTATATATTGTTTTGTAGGTTAGCTCTCTCACTAATATAATACCATTACTATTTACCATTACTAAATATTATGTAATTTTATTTTATTTTATTTTTTTTTAAAGATTTCATTTATTTATTTTGACAGAGAGAGATCACAAGCAGGCAGAGAGGCAGGCAGAGAGGAGGAAGCAGGCTCCCTGCTGAGCAGAGAGCCTGATGTGGGACTCGATCCCAGGACTCTGAGATCATGACCTGAGCCGAAGGCAGCGGCTTAACCCACTGAGCCACCCAGGCGCCCCTGTAATTTTATGTATTTTAAAAAATGTTTAATTTTTGCATGTCTTAACATGCACATGTGACAAAATTCAAATTATATATAGAAATGTATACGATTAATAGTAAGCCTCTTCCCTACTTTTCTTTTGTAGCCATCCAGTTCCCATTTCAGAAGGCAGCCATTTCACCAGTTTCTTATGGGTCTTTCTAAAAGCATACCATATATTTATAAGCAATTACATATATATGTTCATATATTAATTTTTTTTTCAATTTACTTTAAGCAATCTCTATACCTAATGTGGGGTTTGAACTCATAATCTCCAGATCAAGAGTCACATGCTCTTCTCACCGAGCCAGCCAGATGCCTGGCATATACTCTTTTTTTTTTTTAAGAAGAATGGTGGCATAGTGTACATACTGTTCTGTACCTTGCTCTTTTTTTTTTAAACTTAACATTGAGTCTAGGAGAGTCTTCCTTATCAGCACATGAAGATATATCTCATTCTATTTAACAACTGTATAGTTTGTTGTAGGGATATGACATAATTTATTTAACCAGGTCCCTATTGATGGACTTTTAGGATTATCCTAATAAGTTGCTATTACAAACAATTGAATGACCTTGTGTGTGTGTGTGTGTGTGTATTGCATATGTCTGTAAGATACATTTTTAGAAGTTGAGGTCTTAAAGTATATGCACTTAAAAATTTAAGAACTGGTTCCAAACTGCCTCTCATGGAGTTGCCCCGTGTTTATATGTGCCCTCTCCAATGCAATGAATTGTCAAAATATTTTATTTTGCCCACTTGGATAGATTAAAATGGTATTTCATAGTTTTAGTATGCATTTCTCTTATTAATAATGAGGTTGTGCATCAACCAGCCATTTTTAAGTGCCATTATAACATCATTTTATGATGTTCTATTTTATGAGAGCACTGAGGTATACTTCACATACATTGAGTGCACAAATCTTATGCAAACAATTTGATGAATTTTATAACATATTTCGACGCCTGTGTAACCACTACCCAGATAGAAATTTGGAGTATTTTCATCACCCCTGAAAGCTCCCTTTTGCCTCCACCTCTCAATATGACTCCAGGCATCCACCATTTTGAGTTCTGTCACTAGCTAAATTTTGTCCTTTCTTGAATTTCATACAAAGGGGATAATACAGTATGTGCTCTCTTGTGTTTGAGTTCTTTTACTATCACACTTTTGAGATTTATTGATGTTCTATTATGACATCATTAAAAAAATATTTTATTTATTTGACAGAGAGAAAACACAACTAGGCAGAGAGGCAGGCAGAGAGAGAGGGGGAAGCAGGCTCCCTGCAGAGTAGAGAGCCCGATGAGGGGCTCGATCCCAAGACCCTGGGATCATGACCTGAGCCAAAGGCAGAGGCTTTAACCCACTGAGCCACCCAGGCTCCCCATGACATCATTTTATTTTATTTTATCTTATTTTATTTCTTTAAGTAGGCCCCATACCTACTTGGAGCCCAATGAGGGGCTTGATCTCATAATCCTGAGATTGAGACCTGAGCTGAAATCAGGAGTCAGACATGTAACTGACTGAGCCACCTAGGTGCCTCTATTATGACATAATTTTAAATGGCAATAAAGAATAAAAATATACACATGCCATTATTTAATCAATTCCTTATGTTAATCTGTCCTCTAAATATTATTCCTTTCAGTTGTTTTCAATTTATTATAAGACAGTGTGATAATAAACATTCTTGTAACTAAATATTTGCTACAAATATTTTCATGGTATAAATTCTTAGAAGTAGAACATCTGAATCAACAGATATTTCTGTGCAATTCACGACTTTTGATTATGTATTATGAATTGCTCCCATAAAAGTTGTATGGATTTACTCTCCTAGTAGAAAAGGATGAAGGTGCTTATTTCAAGGAAATTATACTTTCTTGAATGCTTATCTACATCGGGTATTCCAATTAAGTTTGTGTTTTTCAGTTTGATAAGTGACGAACAACATTCCTGTTTTAGTTTGCATTTGTGTTTATTTTTCTGTTGTTAGTACCTAGCTCTTGTCAACTTTTTTTCTGTTGAGGTTTATCTTTTTTGTTACTAATTTATGAAAGTTCTTTATAAGCTAAGAATGAAAAACTTAAAATTTTTAAAAACTTAAAATTTCTTATTTAAAAATTACACATTTTCATTTCTGAAGTGTTTTGTGTGTGTGTGGTTTTTTGTTTGTTTTGTTTTTGTTTTTTTAGTTTATTTATTTAAGTAATCTCTGCACCCATTGTGGGACTTAAACTCATAACCCGGAGATCAAGAGTTACATGTTCTTCCAACCAAACCAGTCAGGTGCCCTTAATTTCAGAAAAGTCTTCAATCTAAAAAAAAGAAGAGAAACTCCTAAAATTCCACTGTCCAAGGGTAACTACCATTAACATGTTTCTTTTTTTTTTTTTTGCTAAAGGTTTTATTTATTTGAGAGAGAGACAAAGAGAGCTTGAGCAGAGGGAGGGGCAGAGGATGAGAGAGAGGGGACAAGCAGACTCCTTGCTGAGCACAGAACCTGACACAGGAGGCTTGAGGTGGCGCTTGATCTTAGGACCCTGAGATCATGACCTGAGCTGAAGTCAGACAATTAACCAACTGAGGTACCCAGATACCCCTTACCTTGTTTTTCTAAGCAAGGTGTACATATGTACATATACATTTTTTTGTAGAAATGGAATCATCTTTTACTTACTTTTTGTACTTGTTTTTTTTTTTTTTTAAGTTTTATTTATTTATTTATTTGACAGACAGAGATCACAAGTAGGCAGAGAGGCAGGCACAGAGAAAGGAGGAAGCAGGCTCCCCGCTGAGCAGAGAGCCTGATATGGAGCTCGATCCCAGGATCCTGAGACCATGACTTGAGCCGAAGTTAGAGGCTTTAACCCACTAAGCCACCCAGGCGCCCCTTTGTGCTTGTTTTTTACACTGCATACTATTTTATGTATTTATTTTTTGCATACTATTTTTTATTAACAGTATTTTGTATATACCTTGTCATGTGATTACATATTTTTCTATAACATCATCTATAATATTTTACTATTTTAATTTAAAGGCAATATATTATCATTGTAAAACATTTAAAGATCACAGAAAAAATGTTGCAAGCCTGTTATTCTGCCCTTCTGTGATAATCACCATTAGCAGGTCTGCAGAAAGTCTTCCATGTCTTTTTTTTTAAGGCTATTCTGTCCATGTGCTTTAAAAAAATATATAATCACATTACATACACTGTTTTTATTTTTTTACTCACTTGAGCTTGAACATGTCAATATATGTAAACCAACCTCACTCATTTTAAGGGGAATAGAATATGGAGGTATCATAACAAACATCTTGTTGATGGATGTTTGAATTGTTTCTAGTTTTACTTTAATACAATGTGCTACACTGAACATTCTTCTACATAAATATTTAAGTGCTTAAGTAAGTGTTGTAAAATGAATTCCTAACACTGGAATCCCTGATATAGAGTACAAACAGTATGGACATTTAAATATTTAATAGAATTGTCCACCAGAGGGGCTTGATAAGTTTACAGTACTCCCTTCATTGTAGACAGCATCTTCACAACCTATTTCTCTTTGAGGATTCTGGTTTGGGGGCTTCAAACGCTTTCACCAAAGAGAGATCAGGTAAATATTTCAGGTAGATTTTTTTCCCCCCATATGCCAGACTTTTCAAATCTTTTAAATATTAAAATATATATTTATTAATTTTCCCTCATGCAAAGAAGAAAAAAGAAACAAAATTACACACTACTGTCCCACTCTCTGTGACATTAAGAAGTAAAAGCTTTTAAAAATAAAACACTTGTGGGGCACCTGGGTAGCTCAGTGGGTTAAAGCCTCTGCCTTCGGCTCAGGTCATGATCCCAGGGTTCTGGGATCGAGCCCCACATCGGGCTCTCTGCTCGGCAGGGAGCCTGCTTCCTCCTCTCTCACTCTCTGCCTGCCTCTCTGGCTACTTGTGATCTCGCTCTCTGTCAAATAAATAAATAAAATCTTAAAATAAAACACTTGTACATGGTTTGAAGATATAAAAAATCCTGACGCACCGACTGGCTCAGTCAGAGGAGCATGCAAGTCTTGATTTCAGGGTTGTGAGGTTGAGCCCCACACTGGGTGTAGAGATTACTAATAAAATTAAATAAGAGGTTTTTTTTTTTAAAGAATTTATGTATTTATTTGAGAGAGAGAGAGATCACAAGTAGGCAGAGAGGCAAGCAGAGGTGGGGGAAGCAGGCTTCCCACTGAGAAGAGATCCTGATATGGGGTTCAATCCTAGGACCCTGAGATCATGACCCAAGCTGAAGGCAGAGGTCTAACCCACTGAGCCAACCAGGTGCCCCCGAAATTTAAAAAATTAAAAAAAAATATATATATATATATATATATGTAATCTAGGATACAAAATGAAAAAATAAAAGACTTGCCTCTCCTCAAAGTAACCACTGTTAACATTTTTGTCTAGAAAATTCATCTAGAAAAAAAATTCTATGTATAGATGGAATATTGTGAATAGTCCTAGAGCCGCTGTCTCTGGTTCTGGCCATTAAAAGTTTTATGACTTTCCTTAATTAGTTAAAACATGTCTCCCAAACTCTGGTGACCATCACCTTAGAGTTTTACATTTCAGCTGGATAAAGATGGGCTCTGTAGTAAAACAATTTGACAACTAAGTCAGTAGGTTCTTTATACTGAAAGGCAGGAAAACACCACTGAGAAATTCGTCACTTGTGATGGAGAACAAGCATAGTCCCATTTAATCTTTTTTTTTTTTAAGATTTTATTTATTTATTTGACAGAGAGAGATCACAAGTAGGCAGAGAGGCAGGCAGAGAAAGAGAGAGGAGGAAGCAGGCTCCCTGCTGAGCAAAGAGCCCGATTGATCCCAGGACCCTGGGATCATTACCTGAGCCGAAGGCAGAGGCTTAACCCACTAAGCCACCCAGGTGCTCTCCCATTTAATCTTACCAGAGATTTTCCCTTTAGTATACTTAGAGAGTGAATACATTTTTTGGCTCCCCAGGTTGTAAATATTCTGTATCTGTATCAGCATTCATACCACCTAAATGAAACAAAGTACTTGTCGGTCTGTGATTTGTTTCAGTTTCTCTTTATTTGAAGTTGGTTCCTTAAAAGGAAACCCACAATTCTGATTTCATATATTTCTTTCACAGAGAGAGAACTTGTGCTAATGTTTGTACAACAGCTCAGCAGCTTGCTATGTGTGGATTTCATTTATGTAATAGGCAACACACTATACATATGTCCCTAACTTGGCGTCTGTCACTTAGTTGCAGCTTGAAGATCCTTCCTTATCAGGACATATGGATCTGGATCTATTGAGGATGATATTTTTAAACCTAGAGGTAGATTTTTAATGTGTTTAAAGATTTTACTTATTTATTTGTCAGAAACAGAGACCAAGAGCTGTGGGGTGGGAGGGGGGGTGGCAGGCAGAGGGAGAAGCAGGCTCCCCACTGAGCAAGGAACCGGATGTGGGGCTTGATCCCAGGACGCTGGGATCCTGATCTGAGCCGAAGGCTGACACTTAACCAACGGAGCCACCCAGGCATCCCTAGATTTTTAATGTTAATTAATTTTTTTTTTTCACTCTCCATGGCCTGTGGACCTACTGTCTTTACCTGTTAGGTTTCCCAGGGAGGGGCCTGGAGTGGTGGAGTGCTAAATCATCACACCAAGACTGAGATCCCCTCACACAGTCTCATGCTGTGACACTTTTCAATGGCACTCTCTAGCACGTGGGAACAGCTCCTGCTGTCAGCACTAACTTTTGCTCCTCTTTCTCTAGTCCGGGTCATCCCCCCAAAACCACCCGTGGATACAGATGGCTGAAAAACAGGGACCTTCTCAGGCTAATGGAAGGGAGCCGTGGTATTTCTTCTCCCTCACATCCTGACTGCCGATGTCTGCCATGTTTTATTCCCATTCTAGGGGAAGCCATATGTCTTTGACCGTGTGTTCCCCCCAAACACGACTCAGGAGCAAGTTTATCATGCATGTGCCATGCAGATTGTCAAAGGTAACATGTATTATCTTTGTAAGATATATATTTAGAATGTATGTTTTCAGGTTTGCCATTCCTTACCCCACTTCTTTCCACCAGTGCTCTTTCTCTGCTGTCTCTTCCAGATGTCCTTGCTGGCTACAATGGCACCATTTTTGCTTATGGACAGACATCCTCAGGGAAAACACATACCATGGAGGTGAGGGTTCTGACTTCCATGAGGGGTGAGGAGCTGGGAGTGTTAATGGGAGGCCCAGGAATCTCGGTAGGGCAAGACCTAGGAATCAAGCTTGCTTGGTCTGGAGGATGAGTGGAGGGGCAGGATGATAGTGGAAGTGTAGTGAAATCCCCTCAGCCTGCTGCAGTTTTCCATCCTTTCCACTACTCTGGTTTTCTTCTTTTGATTTGGAAAAGCAGCTGCCATAAAAGTCCAGAGGGCCACTTAGGTCTGTCATTGTTCGAGTTAAAGGTAGACATGGCAGTGACTGCCTCCTACCTCAAGATGGTCTTCTTACCCACTCTGACCTCTGGGTTCACCTGCATACTTCTTGAGTTGTCTCATTCTTTCTGAGTCTCAGCCTCATTCTGGAATACCCTTCCTCCCCAGGGAAAGCTTCATGACCCCCAGCTGATGGGAATCATTCCTCGAATTGCCCGAGACATCTTCAACCACATCTACTCCATGGATGAGAACCTTGAGTTCCACATCAAGGTGATCACGGCATGACAGCTGGGCATCCTCAAATAGGGCCTGGGAGGGGAAGAACTAGTTCGAACCCGCTGAGTACCTGGGCAGCCCAACTTACTTTCTGCTCTGGTTACTTCAGTTCTTCTCTGCTAAGATATTCTCATCTGCTCTTTCTCCCCTCCACCTACCATTTGAGCAGGTCATAGTCACATGAGATCCTTGGGTCAGATTTAAGATAGGTCCTCTTCACTTTCTCCCTGACCAGGTTTCTTACTTTGAGATTTACCTGGACAAAATTCGCGACCTTCTGGATGGTGAGTGGTGTTTAACCCAACTGGGCAAGTGGGGGTGTGAGGAGGGCAAGGAAAAGAAAGATCACATTGCTTTTGTGCAGAGGACACACACACACACACACACACACACACACACACTCATACCCATGTCCCTTACCTCCATTCCCCAAAGTTTCCAAAAGTGAAAAGGGTCAGAAGATGAGTGTGGACAACCAGGCCTATATAGAAATGGCCTGAGACTAGCTGGAACCTTGAGGCTAGAATCCTGGAAGAGACGAAACTAAGCTTTCAGTGTGTGCAGGGAATTAAAACTTCACGGGGAAGTCTTTCTCCTTTATTTTTATTTCTGTTTTTTAGCATTTATTTATTTATTTATTTATTCATCTGAGAGAGCAAGCAAGCGTGAGTGGTGGTGGGAGTGGGGGAGGAGCAGAGGGAGAGGGACAAGCAGACTTCTCACTGAGCACAGAGAGCCCGACGCAGGGCTCAATCTCATGACTGTGAGATCATGACCTGAGCCAAAATTAAGAGATGGACTCTTAACCGACTGAGCCACCCAGACACCCCTTCATTTTTCCATCCAGAAGAAACTACTGTCTCAGCAGGCTGCAGGGTACAGGGTTGGGGGAAGGACTGCGGGCCTTGCTTACCCTGCATTGTCTTGATTCAGTGACCAAGACAAATCTGTCTGTGCATGAGGACAAGAATCGGGTGCCATTTGTCAAGGTGAGAGTGGGGACGGGGCATCTGGGCGGGGGTCACTGTCCTGAGAGTGGGGGCATGGCAGGAGGGTAGACCAGAGACCCAGAAGTTGGAAGGCAGATGTCTTAGAGAAGTGAGATGTGCCAAGTGCTAGGGAAAGTCTGAGGGTTTGGAAAAGACAGTTTTGAAAGGTCGTCTGGTCAGCATGCAGGTAATACAATCTGCAGATCAACATTCGTGGGTCACTGTCCATTCGCCTCCTGCAGGGTTGTACCGAACGCTTTGTGTCCAGTCCCGAGGAGATTTTAGATGTGATTGATGAGGGGAAATCAAATCGTCATGTGGCTGTCACCAGTGAGTGGGAATCTACGGGGCTCTTGAGTCTGGGAGTTTGCTACTCCACTGCGTCCTCTGGGGCTGAGGGACTGGAAGGGAGCAAGGACGGACTGTGTCCTCCAGAAGAAGGGGCCCCTCTTGGATGTGCGACCCAGCTGCCTGGGAGGTGCAGTGGCAGGGCTGGTCCTAGCAGGTGCCCTCTGTCTCCGGGTGGGCCAGCGGTCAGGTGAGACTGGGGGCTTCAGGCTTCAGCTCCACAGGTATCGGTACAGGGACTGCCTCTGCCTTGGCCCTGCAGACATGAACGAGCACAGCTCTCGGAGCCACAGCATTTTCCTCATCAACATCAAGCAGGAGAACATGGAGACGGAGCAGAAGCTCAGTGGGAAGCTGTATCTTGTGGACCTGGCGGGGAGTGAGAAGGTTGGGGACCTGGCGGTGGGGTGGGCAGGGGAGGAGGTCTGGGGACTTGGTTTCATCAAAATAACTTTTTCTTTAGGATATAATTCACATACCATAAAGTTTCACCATTTTGAAATATATAGCTCCATGGGTTTTAGGATTCTTGGAAGGTTGTGCACCCATCACCACTAATTCTAGAGCATTTTCATCACCTGTTAGCAGTCATTCCCTATTCGCCTCTCCCCTAGCCCCTGGCAATCACTAATCTACTTTTTGTTTCTGTGGATTTGCCTTTTCTGGACATTTCCTATAAATGGGGTAGTACAATACGTGGGCAGGAAGGGGTGGCTTTGGCACGAGGGTTAGGGTAATAGAGGAAGGGCCTTGTCTGTTCTCTTCCCCTGTCCCCTCCCGTCCTTGGACTGAATCCTCCTGAGTGGAGAAGAGGCCGTGAGAGCCCTCTCTTCCCCTGCAGCTCTCGTGACATGCTCCTTCCTTAATGCTCTGGTAGGTCAGCAAGACCGGAGCAGAGGGGGCTGTGCTTGATGAGGCAAAGAACATCAACAAGTCACTGTCAGCCCTTGGGAACGTGATCTCCGCGCTGGCTGAAGGCACGGTGAGTGTCCCTTAGGCCTTGTCCCATCTTCTTCTACTGCTGCCATCTCATCATGCTTGATCCATGGGGTGTGCGATCCCTTGTCAGCATCACTGTCCTTTCTGATTTCCTTGTTGAATATTTTTTCTGATTCATGGTCTCCCTCCTCCCCCAGAAAAGCTATGTCCCATATCGCGACAGCAAAATGACACGAATTCTCCAGGACTCTCTGGGAGGAAACTGCCGGACGACTATGTTCATCTGCTGCTCACCGTCCAGCTACAATGACGCAGAGACCAAGTCCACCCTGATGTTCGGGCAGCGGTCAGTGGCAGGGTCCCCACTCCTGAACCAGCCCCTGTTGCTCTCTCACCCCTCCGTGTCACACCAGCCTTCATGGAGGTCTAAGCTCCTTGTTCTCCTCCCCCAGGGCAAAGACCATTAAGAACACTGCCTCAGTGAATCTGGAGCTGACTGCTGAGCAGTGGAAGAAGAAATATGAGAAGGAGAAGGAGAAGACAAAGGCTCAGAAGGAGACAATTACCAAGCTAGAGGCTGAGCTCAGCCGGTGGCGCAATGGTTAGAGAGGGTTCCAGCTGGTGTGAGAGGCGGCAGGAGGAGGAGGCTGAGGGGACCAGAGGGGCCCTGTCTGGTGTGGGGCTTCAGGGCAGGCCAACCTCCAAGGAGGGTTGCGTCTCTGGAGGGGTGCAGTCCAGCAGTGATGAGGGAAGGGGAGAGGGGGCTGATGGCAGCCCTTATCCCACCACCCCCCAGAAAAGGTTAGCGGTGCATGCACTTGGCAACAGAGATGGAGACCTGCCCGGAGGTCTCAGTGTTGAGGATGGAGGCAGGAAGGAGTCCTGAAGGATCTTCTCCCATCCCTGTCCTTGTTCTGCCCCTTGGCCAGGAGAGAATGTTCCTGAGACGGAGCGCCTGGCTGGGGACGATGCGGCCCTGGGAACTGAGCTCTGTGAGGAGACGCCTGTGAATGACAACTCTTCCATTGTGGTGCGCATCGCCCCTGAGGAGCGGCAGAAATATGAGGAGGAGATCCGCCGCCTCTATAAGCAGCTCGATGACAAGGTGAGGATGCCCAGGGCACAGGGGGCAGCCAGTGGCATGAGAAGTGAGGGATGAAGGAATTTACTTGTACTGCCTCTTTTTTAAAAATTTTTAAGAGGGACATATGCTTGTTATTGAACATGTGGAATGTCGCCCTGAGTAACATTTAGAACTATTGAATCACTGCATCGTTCACCTTAAACTAATATAACACTGTGTGTTAACTATCCCAGAATTAAAATTGAACTTAATAAAAATTATATTAAGAAATTTAGAAGATGATTAAAAATATGCAGAAGAAAATTTAAGTCCTCCATCATCCTACCATTCAGAGATAGTACCTTTAGCATTCTGCTTTTCTCCACACAGAGAGCATGAATTGAGATACACTGTATATGTAATTTTGCATCTGATTCCTTCATTCCACATCGTATAAGGAACAATTTCCCACTTTGTTACCAATTCCTTACAGAAGTATTTTATTTTAAATGGCTACCTAACCGTCCATTTATCGAAATACATCGAACTATTAATTACAGGGCTTCTAGTCTTCTCTGTTTTTAGTAACGTGTTTTTGCTTTTGAGTGATTTGATCAATGTGGAGCACTAAAGTGGGATTTCTAGGTTAGAGGATATGCGCTTTAACCTAAAGGCTCTTGCGGTGTATTGTCAAGGTTATACCACCTTCTAGGGAGAAAGGAATTTGAAAGTGAGGACAGGAATGAGGCAAGAGACTGAGGGAAAAACTTCTTTATAGGATATGGGGTTTCTAACTCAAAGCCTGAACTGTCTGGAGCTTTGTCAGGATCCTTCCTCTGCCCACACCCCCGTAAGTCCTGACTAGACAGAGCAGATTCCCTTCACCCCACCATTCCCCCTTGCCTCCAACAGGATGATGAGATCAACCAGCAGAGTCAGCTCATAGAGAAGCTTAAGCAGCAGATGCTGGACCAGGAAGAGGTAATGGGAAGGAGGACCAGACATGAGAGGAGGGCAGTGTGTTCCCCAAAAGGCATAAAAGACCTTTTACAACCAGATGGAAGAAGAACTTGGTCACCCCCCACCCCCAAACTATCCAAGTCTCAGGACTTAACTGGGACTGTGTGTAAAACACAGGTTTGGGAGTTTGGGTGTTTCTTCCTTCTGTGATGCCTACAGCCCTCTTGCTCTCACTTTGACCCTGGCCCCTCTCCTTGAGCTCTGCCTTCCAGGCTTAGGGGGCAGAGAAGCCCCGTCTGGGGCAGTGCTCTTGGCTTCCCCTGACCAGGGGGCCAGTCACTGGTGGCAGACCTCCTCACGTGCCTTGCCTCTTGCTCCCAGCTGCTGGTGTCCACTCGGGGAGACAATGAGAAGGTCCAGCGGGAGCTGAGCCACCTGCAGTCGGAGAATGATGCTGCTAAGGAGGAGGTGAAGGAGGTGCTGCAGGCCCTGGAGGAGCTGGCCGTGAACTATGACCAGAAGTCCCAGGAGGTGGAGGAGAAGAGCCAGCAGAACCAGCTGCTGGTGGATGAGCTGTCTCAGAAGGTGGTGAGTGGTTGACTGGGGTCCAGGCACCCCCAGCCTCCAGAACACCACCAGGGACCTCTGTATATGGGGGGCACATCACACTCATGCCTTTGCCCCACTGTGCAGTGTGCAAGGGGACCCTCTCCCGCCTTGTCACCACCCTTCGCCCTCCTGACCCCTATCTCTTCCAGACCCTTTGGCATGGCCTGTGTTCTCTCTGTAGCCATCTTTGGGGTCACATCTGAGACAGAGGCTCCGCCTGGGCTAGGGAGGGGAGTGGGAAGATGGCCATGGGGTGACGTGAGGGGCTGTCCCTAGGCCACCATGCTGGCTCTGGAGTCTGAGTTGCAGCGGCTACAAGAGGTCAGTGGACACCAGCGGAAACGAATTGCAGAGGTGCTGAACGGGCTGATGAAGGACCTGAGTGAGTTCAGTGTCATCGTGGGCAACGGGGAGATTAAGCTGGTGAGTGGGACTGGAGGCAGCAGTCTTGTTCTGGTCATTCTTGCCCTGGGCACTGGTGGGAGAGGCAGCGGGGCACCAGGCCCTCAGGGATACTGAGGAAGGTGGGCCAAAGAGGCAGGAAACACGCCTTTAAATTAGACCCGGGAAAACATATAGACTTTTGCATAGACTCTGCTGTAAATACACCTTCTAGAGGGTGCTGAATAAAGAGGCCACGGAGGGGCGCCTGGGTGGCTCAGTCATTAGGTGTCTGCCTTCAGCTCAGGTCACGATCCCAGGATACTGGGATCGAGCCCCACATCAGGCTACCTGCTTTATGGGAAGCCCGCTTCTTCCTCTCTGACTCCCCCTGCTTGTGTTCCCTCTTTCACTGTATCTGTCAAATAAATGAAATCTTTAAAAAATAATTAAAAAAATTAAAAAAGAGGCCCTGGAGATGGACATATGATAACGGGTGTTAGGGGTGAGGCCCAGAGCTGGGAATGAGATATGCAAGTCCATGGCCGTGCCCATCGAGCAGATCAGTGCGACTCCAAATCACTTTGCTCTATAAGATGGAAGAGGGCGACTGTCAGAACTGGATCTTTAAGTGCAGGGAGAAGGATTTAGTATGACATGTCAGGTGATAGCCTCTGAAAGTTGTTTGGAAAATACGGGTGCCACCCAAGTCTCCATGTGGGAGGGCGTACGCGGGGGTGGGCCGGATCCCTGGGAATGGAAAAAGGCTTCCCTGCAACCCAGAAGCACCTCTTCCTGCCCTCTCCCACCCCGCAGCCAGTGGAGATCAGCGGAGCCATCGAGGAGGAGTTCACAGTGGCCCGACTCTACATCAGCAAAATCAAGTCGGAAGTCAAGTCAGTGGTCAAGCGTTGCCGGCAGCTGGAGAACCTGCAGGTCGAATGTCACCGCAAGATGGAGGTGACTGGACGGGAACTCTCATCCTGCCAGCTCCTCATCTCCCAGGTGAGCACCGGGCACTGAGAGCCTTTGCATGCTGTGGGAAGGAGGACGGTTCTGCGGCTATGGGATAAGACTCCCCGCAGCCACCCTTCATGTCAAGGGCCTAGGGTCAGCCAAAGTCCAGAACAGAAGGGCCTGGGCTAGCCAGAGAGGGGCCGGGCAGGGGAAGGGAAGGTTCAGAGGGGGTACCACCCTCTGAGCTGATGGGGTCTCAAGGAAGGGGCTTTAAAGAAATGGCCCGGGACGCCTGGGTGGCTTAGTTGGTTGAGCAGCTGCCTTCGGCTCAGGTCATGATCCCAGCATCCTGGGATCGAGTCCCACATCGGGCTCCTTGCTCCGCAGGGAGCCTGCTTCTCCCTCTGACTCTGCCTTCCACTCTGTCTGCCTGTGCTCGCTCTCACTCTCTCTCTTACAAATAAATAAATAAAATCTTAAAAAAAAAAAAAAAAGAAAAAAGAAATGGCCCATGGCCCACTGTCTACAGGCCAGTGCAGCATAAGGGGGGGCCCTGGGAGAAGAGCTGCAGAGGTCAGTGTTGCCCAGCTGTGTCCTTGACTCCATCCCTCTTCTTCCCCTCCCCAACCCTCACCCCACTAGCACGAGGCCAAGATCCGCTCACTTACAGAATATATGCAGAGTGTGGAGCTAAAGAAGCGGCACCTGGAAGAGTCCTATGACTCCCTGAGCGATGAGCTGGCCAAGCTCCAGGCCCAGGGTGAGGCCTTCTTCAACCTCTAAACCACGCATCCTGGGACCTGAGATCCCAGAGCGGGGCAGGGAGGAAAAGGCATGAACACCAAAATACACCTCCTAACAGCACGGTCATCCCACGCATGAGATTGAGACCATGGAAGCTTGGGCCCATAGCTTATTGTACACGAGCCATAAACCCTCCAGGGACCTCTTTCCCTGCCGTATCAAACTGTACTGTCCTAACCCAGCACATCCTCAGGGGTCCACACTGGGTCACTGTCCCCTGTCCTGCCTGGAACTCTGGTCACAAAGTGGAGTTCTTTCCAGAGGAGGTGGGTGCTAAGTAAGCTGCTCTCCCGTCTTTCCCTCAGAAACTGTGCATGAAGTGGCCCTAAAGGACAAGGAGCCGGACACCCAGGATGCAGATGATGTGAAGGTGAGTGGGGAAGGGGCAGGGCGCAGCTGGGGCCCTCTCCCATCTGGTGCCTGGGAGTCTGGCTTTGAGCGTGGGATGGGGGTCTTCGCAGAAGGCCCTGGAGGTGCAGCTGGAGAGTCACCGGGAGGCCCATCACCGGCAGCTGGCCCGGCTCCGGGACGAGATCAATGAGAAGCAGAAGACCATTGATGAGCTCAAAGAGTAAGAGTCCCCCCCGGCCGGCTCTGGCCTCTAGGCTCCCTCTTGGCCCGGAGTCTGGCTTATTCATTTCCATGGGCCACTTCCCCCCACAACCATGCCACAACTTTGCAGCCGAACTCCAGGAGGCACAGCAGTGAGGACTAGTTCTTTTCCTTGAGCTCTTATGATTAGATAGCCCACGGCTCCTCACGCTGTTGTGAAAGCCAAGGCCTGCATCTCCTTCTGCTAATCCGAAGGTAGAAGCGTCCCTCAGTCCTAACCAGACCCACTTGTACCAGAAGGAAACGTTTGCAGGGCTGGTCTTCCCTTTCCCTCTCATTAATAACCTTTTTGTTCTCTCCCACACCTCCTTGCCCTCGGCAGCCTGAATCAGAAGCTGCAGTTAGAGCTAGAGAAGCTCCAGGCCGACTACGAGAAGCTGAAGAATGAAGAACACGAGAAGAGCAGCAAGCTCCAGGAGCTGACGTGAGTGTTGGCCCAGCCCGCTACTCACACCTGCAGAGCCGGGTGCCATGCGCGTGAGAAACGGTGGCCCCCGGCCGGCAAATGCCTCGGAAGAATCATCAGATTCTTCCGCAAAAAAGACGTTCAGAGATTACCTCTATTGAATATTAGCTGCCCTGGCCTGGAAAGATGTGGGTGATGTTCTAAGGGTGAAAAGCAGGCTGCAAAACAGTATGAATGGTACGATCACATACAATTTTTGTGGGATATACCTGCATAGAAGTGAGTGCAGAAAGACAAACATCAGAATGTTAATGGTGGTTTGATCTGTACGTAGTCAAATTATGGGCTTTTTTTTTTTTTTAAGATTTTTATTTATTTATTTGACAGACAGATCACAAGTAGGCAGAGAGGCAGGCAGAGAGAGAGTAGGAAGCAGGCTCCCTGCTGAGCAGAGAGCCCGATGCAGGGCTTGATCCCAGGACCCTGGGATCATGACCTGAGCCGAAGGCAGAGGCTTTAACCCACTGAGCCACCCAGGTGCCCCAAATTATGGGCTTTTTATGAAACTCATCATACTTTCTTTTTCTTTTCTAATTTCTGCACAGCAAACGTGGGTAACTTGTATAATTAGTTACAACAGAGTCTGGATCAAGGGAGTGGAGAGGGAGGAGAGAGGGAGGACGGGAAGTCCTGAGGGACTCTTGTGTTTTCTTCTTGCCCCAGATTTCTGTATGAGCGACATGAACAGTCCAAGCAGGACCTCAAGGGTCTGGAGGAGACAGTTGTGAGTGGTTTCCCTCTGGGCCAAGTTAACAGGGTGAGGTGGGGGCTTCATTTCTTTCCCTGACTTCTCCATAACCCCTTTCCTTACACAGAGTCAGTCTGTGGCATAATCAGGACATATCCTTTCCTAAAGGATCAGTGACTCACCTGCCCAGATAGACTGATGGTTCCTATAATTTGGGAGCCAAGAGGCTAACCTGGGATTTGGCTATCCCCAATCTGTCATCATTCTTTCCAGGCCCGGGAACTCCAGACCCTCCACAACCTTCGCAAGCTGTTCGTTCAAGACGTCACGACTCGAGTCAAGAAAGTGAGTTCCATCCGTGGAAACTTCCCAGCCCCCATACTGTCCCCTGCCCACAGCTTTCTCCAACCCCTGTGGCTGCCAGTGGAGCTGGCTTGGATGGGTGTGGGTGAGACCTTTCTGACCTTGGGACAGCCACATCCCCCCCCCCCCCCACCCCCGTCTTTCATCAGAGTGCAGAAATGGAGCCCGAGGACAGTGGGGGGATTCACTCCCAAAAGCAGAAGATTTCCTTTCTTGAGAACAACCTGGAACAGCTTACAAAGGTTCACAAACAGGTAAGAGTAGGGGACAGGGTGAAGAGAACTCTTGAGGCCAGGTGCCTGGGAGACCCAAATCCTTCAAGGTCCCTCGGATTTAGGAAAATGGACTTTTGCATGTTTTCCTTCCTTTTCGGTTTTATTTTTCCTGCTGATCCCTTCCTTATCCATTTTTGGTTCCACTTTTGCCCTGGTCTTTGTTCCATCCCTGTTCTCCCCTCTCAAAGCTACCAACCTGCCCCCGTTCAAAGGGGAAAATGCCCCAGGCCTCTGGATTTGGAGGGAGAGGTTGAAACTGGTAGATGTTTCAGAAGTATGGGCCTGTAACTACAGACGAGGGGTACTGGTCAGAGACGAGGAACAAGCCAGGGAAGTGGGGCTTTCTGTCATAGAGAGAACTCCATCTGCCCAGGCCTGGGGCAGGCAGGCGGGATAATTAATTTAAAAAGGTGTCCTCCAGATGGCACAACCAGCCCCTCGCAGGGGCTGGTTGGAACCCATTGTATTAAGTTGCTGCCTCTCTGTCCCCCTCCTTGCTGCTGTGGCTCCTTAGGTGGCTGACTGGGTTTCAAAGGTATGGGGTGGCGAAGTGGAAGGGGCAGTGCAAAAGAGTCAGGACAGGAAATGTTTGGTGAGTACAGGGCAGGAACACCCTCGCCAGCACCGAATATCTGAGCCTTGAGGACAGGTACCCCAATGTGTCAACCGGCTTTTCTAACTGACACATGAAATAAACCCTGATCTATACTTCATGCCCTTTCTTTCAATCCCACCTGGACATTTGATTTAGACTCATCTTCTCACTAAACTGGAGCTTAAATTTCTCAGCGCAATGCCCAGCATATTTAACAAATACTTGGTACTTTTTCTCTTTAAACATATATAATGGGAGGAGAAAAATCCCAGAACTGTGGCCCAGTGATAATCTGCAGGGTATATTTATTTTATTTGGGCCTGCGTAGGGCTGCACTACCATCTTTCCCCCCTTGCTCATTATACATACAGCAGTATAACAATGTAACAACATTCCGGAAAAGTTGAAAGTTCAGGGAAGAAACATTTGTAATCTGTTCTGCCATCCTCTTCTCCTTTCTGTGTTCACTTTCCTTCCCTGTCCAAATGTGTGTCATGTTGCTTGTTTTTCCCCAATATTTTTAGTGTGGTAAAATACACATAAAATTTGCCACCAGAACGATCTTTAAGTTCAGTGGTATTAAATGCATTCCTACTTTTGTGTGACTCCCCCACCGTCCTTCCCCACCCCTGTCGTCTTGTAAAACCGCACCTCTATACCCACTACGCAGTAACTCCCATTCCCCCTCCCTCCCAGTCCCTGGCAACCTCCATTCTTCTTTTGTTCTCTATGAGTCTGACTCCTCAAAGTACCTCCTGTAAGTGGAAGCCTGCAGGGTTTGTCCTGGCCTATTGCACGTAGCATCACACCCTCCAGGCTTAGTTTCCTTTTTCCTCACTGAAGCCACTGCTTCTCTCTGTGCGAAGTCACAAACACCAAAAACAACTCACCTCGATGATGGAGGACTCCTCACAATGTCCTACTTCAGCAGACACAAGACTAGATAGGGAAATGAGGGAGATGTAGAAACTTACACAGAATCTTAAATAGCCAGGCCTTGAGCCCTATTCCTAACTAAGCTGGACTCTTGTCACAGCAAACCATTGTTTATAATCTTTAAGTTGCCCAAAGTGGAAGGGGCACAGACTTATTTCCAAGCTCTGTCTTTTCTCCTGGGTTATGTGCTCTACCAGTTCACCTGGTATCTTTCAAAGCCGGCTCCCACAGGCTGGAGGGCCCCCCGTTATTGTGTGAACCCTATAAAAAAGACCAGGAAGTCTTTTCTGGCTGCAAGGTGGTTGCTTAAATTAAATGGGGGAGGGACAGTCCGGGAAATCCTTGAATGTAAAGGTAATGAGCCCAAATGTTTGTGAGCCCTCAAACATTTTCTTTCCTTCCTATGGGGCGCTGTGTGAATGTGTGCTGGTGGTGGTGGTGGTGGTGGGGGTGAGTCGGGGGCTCCCACGTTCCAGCTTCTGCTTTGCACTGCACCTAACCAGTACTCAAAACCATACGCATCTTCCAGACAGTGCTTCAGTGCTTCGTCTCCTGCTGCCTGCCCTATGCATGCGGACAAAGCCATCTCTGGGTGAGGGCTGCCTCACCCACATGGTCGCCTTGGGGCTGTAGGCCTGGCGCAAGCTGTGAGGTCTGGAGGCGTGGGTATTGAGGCCAGGAAAAGACTGGGACAGGGCACTGTCACAAGAGTTTGGGGCTGTGGTGGAGCTGGCACATTTTGCTGCTCAGAAAATGATGTAACTTTTTCATGCCTGACCACTTTGCTCCGGGAGGAGGAAAAAGCAGGCCAGAGGAGCAATTAGGTAAAGGCAACGAGGTCTTTTGAGGAAAAAGCGCGGTCTCCATCTTCTCTGACTTGATTTCTCTTTATTCTGTCTCCCTGCCTTGCACCCCCGTACCCCTACTGCTGGCTCTCTCTTGGGTCGCTGGCTTTGCCTTGGCCTCTTCCCTTGGGCTTACCCCACAGCTGGTACGTGACAATGCAGATCTGCGTTGTGAGCTTCCTAAATTGGAAAAACGACTTAGGGCTACGGCTGAGAGAGTTAAGGCCCTGGAGGGTGCACTGAAGGAGGCCAAGGAGGGCGCCATGAAGGACAAGCGCCGGTACCAGCAGGAGGTGGATCGCATCAAGGAGGCCGTCCGGTACAAGAGCTCCGGCAAGCGGGGCCACTCTGCTCAGATCGGTGAGTGGGGGTAAGAGGCTATAGATGAGCTGGGATTACCTCTGGGGGAGATCAGCACATTCCTAAGTGTCAGGCAACTAGATGATTGCTTTTTCGCCTACCTCCCCCCGAGGACCACCCCACTACCCTCCTCCCAAAAGTGTATAAAAATGAGAGTGAGGTCCTGAGCAGCTTGGTCCAGCTCCAGCTCCATGACTTCCGGGACTGGGGTAACTGCAAGGAAGCAGCATCCCCACGGTCCTTTTCCTTGCTTTACCACAGCCAAACCCGTCCGGCCTGGCCACTACCCAGCGTCTTCACCCACCAACCCCTGTGGCACCCGGAGCCCTGAGTGCATCAGTTACACCAACAGCCTCTTCCAGAACTACCAGAATCTGTACCTGCAGGCTGCGCCCAGCTCCACCTCGGATATGTAGTGAGTGGCCCCGGGCACGGGCTGGAGTCCCCACCCAAGGCTCTCTGCTCTCCACAGGGCATAGTTTGGGTTAATTTTTGGCTGACACTTAATTCCTTTCCTAAGTAGCTTCATTTTGAACCCTTTTTCACCTTCACACCTACAGTTAGAAGGTGGGCATTGCCCTCTCAGCCTGTGGCCCTGTTTGTTGCCTTGTGTTCTCTGGGGATGGGAGGGGCGTATGCTCCCTCCTCTTGGGGATTCTGGGTCCTATGGGTCCTCGAGGGTGGGTGCCAGGGGCAGCATCTCTCTCCTCTGCTCCATCCAGCTTTGCAAACTCCTGTACCAGCGGTGCGGCCCCATCTTCTGGCGGGCCCCTGGCTTCCTACCAGAAGGCCAACATGGACAACGGTGAGTGAAAAAGATGGGTGACCAGCCTTTGGGATCCCCAGGGCAAGTTGGAAAGTAGAAGAAAAGTCAGTGACGCTGTACCTACAGCTTGAACACAGCCCATCACTTCAGGGTCTTGGACCTTAGAAGTGGATTCCTCCTATTGCCGTGCCTGTCCCCACCCTCCCCTCCCTTTCCCCTTTTCCTTTCCTTCAGAAGGGATCAGGGAGAACTTTCTCAAACAAAATGAGCAGGCAGCTTGGGGTATTTGAAAATAAAGAGCCACAGACCCAGGTGGCAGCTATACTCCAAAGTCTTGCCTTTTTCTCTAATTGGTCAGGATGAGAGAGGGTTTGGGGAGATGGCTTCTAACATGCCATATTCTTTTTTCTTCTCCTAATCCTATGTTCTCGATGATGATGCCTTCAGGAAATGCCACAGATATCAATGACAACAGGTACACCAGTCGCTGTTGCTCTTGAGTTCTCTGGGTGGGACCCGAAGAAATGATTAAGTTTTCCCTGTGCCCTACTTAGAGGTTCTCTGGAGCCTGCAGGGAAAGGAGGGAATGAGAACCTTCCTCTCCATCACCTTGTCCCCAGGATCTATTCATTCCCTGCCTCTTGGTGCAGAGAGCACATCTCCAATCCCACCTGGGGCTTCTCCCCACTCTGTTTTGGGGTCTGGGGGAATGGCATGACCATCTGATGACCTGGCTTTCTCTCCTTCCTTTGGGCGAGTCGGCTCCATCTCTCCACCTTCGGTTTTCCTTGTATTCCTGTAAACCTCAAGTAGTCCCTGCCTTTTGTTGTCTCATAGGGATGCTATGAGAACACAGTGACAGGAATGTTTTCCTTTATATGAAGCTGACCATGCTGGGTCTGTTCTTCTAGGAGTGACCTGCCATGCGGCTATGAGGCTGAGGAGCAGGCCAAGCTTTTCCCTCTCCACCAAGAGACGGCAGCCAGCTAATCTCCCTCATGGACTGCCGCAAACCTGCACTTTCAGGTAGCTTCCTCTGACCAGCCTCCGGTTGCCTCCTGTCTTGCCCTCCGCCTCTGTGTTTCTCCTGCTTTCTCTCATCATCTCAAAACTTTTACTATATAGTTGTCCCTCAGCTCCTGCTTTCCCTGCCTGGGGGATACGTCTCTACTGACCCCCAGGCTCTGGACACTGACCTCCCCTCCCCCGCTGATGCTTCCTTTTTGGCCAAAGCAGTGGCCACAGTACTGCCTTTCTGCCACTAGGGGTCACTGCCACACGTCAAAAAGGGTGAGCAGAGGCCGTGCGGGTCTAGAGCCACACCCAGGTTCCGGAATGTAGGGGATTTTAGGAGATCTTGAGAAAGATCAGCTCAACCCCCTCTCTGCCTCCACCCTAAAATAATTTAGGATGGAAAGGTATTTTCTTAACCAACTTGCTTCCAGTAAAGGAGGTGTCGTCTTCATTCCTGTACCTGTGTCCCATACATCTCATAACTGTGTAGGTCACCCAGAAGCATTAGGAAATGCCCCAGGAGCGCTGACTTTTTGTCTCAGCACCCCCTGCCACCTTGCTCGGCAGAGGCAGAAAACAGCTGTGTTTCCCCTCTCAGACTCCTTATCCCACCTCTGTCCCCAGGTCCTCTCTTCCAGCAGGCCAGGTGCCTTCCTGGTGTCTGTGTGTCCCCAGGCTTCTCACTTGCTTGAGGACCCAGAGCTGGACACTAGGAGCCTGTCTTATTGTCCCCTTGGCATCTCTGGAGACCCAGAAATGAGAGAATATGGCCCATCGCTTGCTGGGCTGCGTCCAAGCCAGGCCCTCTCTGGGGCTTTCCGGGATGGTAGGCCAGACACCCATAGGCAAAAAGGCATGAAGAGCGAAGAAAGAGGGGTGGAGAAGAAAGAGGAAGGGCTGGCGTAGAGGAGCAGGCGCTCGGAGAGTGGTGTCTGGTTGTTGGGTAGTAAAGGAACAAGACCGTAAACCAAAGTTTGTACAAATGCCACCCTGTTCCTGTTGAGTGGCTGGACGAGAAGGTGGTCCCTCACAAGCTCTTTCTCTTTCTTCCCCAGTTTCTAAGAGGGACTGAGGCCTCTCCTCTCAGCATGCTGCAAACCTGTGGTCTGTGACACTAACAACTCCCTCCCAACCCTCGTTGTTCAACTGTACTGTTTGATGTCTTCTCTTACTCTGTATCCCTTTGTACTCTATATCTATATATCAAAAGCTGCTGCTATGTCTCTCTCTTCTCTCTGTCGTACTCTCTAAGTATCTAATGATGTATTTAGCAATTTCTAAGCATAGTATACTCTCCTCATTTGGGGCAATAGGGAGGAGGGTGAATGTTTCTTTTTTCAAACATGCGTCTCTCACACTGAGTGGTGTTAGTCATGGAGATGATAAAAGGAAAAATGGGAGCTAGAGGGCTGTGATCCTTCACACGCATGCACACACACACATGTGCACACATGCACACACGCACACACGCACACAAAGCCTTAAGCAGAAGAATGTCTTAGCATCATAAGAAGATACAGAAATAGACTCCTCCCCCCTCCTCTTTCACAGACAGCACAGGGGAGGGTAACATGGAAGAACTGCTAAATTACGCATAGAATTTTCTTCATATATCCCTTAACTGAACCGAGGGAGTCTGGGTGTGCAACTCCACCCTCCAAAGTCTACCTTTTGCCTTCCTCTTCCTGTGCCCTGATCCCCCGCCCCAATGACCAAGGACATGGATTATTCCAGGGACCATATCCATTTTTCCTCAAAACTCCTTTTGGTAGTCTCTGCCCCAGAACTCGTGAACAAAACCCAGAGTTGCTTTAAAATATTTTGAAAATTTGAGGAGGCAGACCCTTCCCAACGGTCTGTCAATGGCTGCTCATCTATCGGGTGATAGTTGTAGGCAAGTGTAGTCAACTGATTGTTTCTTTGGGTTCGGGGATGAACAGGCTGGGAAATTCCAAGTATTTTTGCCACAGCGATGAGCTGGATTCCTTTTTCTGTCCCATATTGGGCTGCATGTTCTTCCCATCTCCACCTTTTGGTTTGGGACCTTCCAGTTCATTGGCAAAATATCTATCTCAAGATGTCTTCATTTCAGGCTGGAGCCTGACTTTTCCCCATGACGCATAAAAAACAAATTTTATTTGACAGAATTCCTTTGATAATGTCTCCATCTGGTTTTAAGTGCACTTTAAAGAAAGGGGCAGAGCAGAGTTTCCAGACTGGGGGAAGGTGGTGAGAGGAGAGCTCTCTCCCCCCGCAGCACTGCCCCATGTAATTGATAGGACTGTTACTTTGGTTTCAGACATCCTTTCCTTCCACATGTTGCTAAGGTGGTTTTCTAGGTAACTACAGGGATGGATCGTGGAGGCCAAAATCAAGAAAGTCCAAGTCAAGAAAGTCTGGTGTCCCCATACCCAGTCTTACATAGGATGGAAGAACAGCATCCCCCAGCAGCAGGGCAACCATCACCTAGCTTCGAAGGCAGGAAAGAAAGCTCAGGGTGAGTGCTAGCTTATAAATACAGGCTGTATTGGCCTGGGACTCCTTCAAGGGAAAAAGTTCCTTCTTCCTTTACCTGTTGGGCCCCTCTTAGCAATTACGGAAAAATGCAGGGAAAAAAATCTACCAGAAGGGTGTAGAGTAAATCCAAGGCAGCGATATTCAGACCTTTTTAAAAGTAAATCTTATATAGAATCCTGATAGAAAAAAATAACCCAAAGTGACGCAGACCTGAGCAGTTTACATTTTCTTTATTTGCTGGAAAAATGCTTCATTAGTGGAGGAGCTCTTGAATGGTCCTAAGAGTTCAGAACCCGAGAGCTCTGTACAGTAGTTTGCAAACCACAGCTCTGAGGGAAAGGGGTTCAGCCTGGCTCCCCTGCCCCAAACCCCTAATCAGAGCAGAGAGGGAAAGGCCCAATGGAGAAGAAGGAAGACGCCTGTGCACCTGTAGACTTGAGCTAAGATTTGCCAACAGGGCTCCTGAGAAGCCAGTGGGCTTTAGGTAATCTTGCCACCAAATGATTCTTTTAAAACACATAAGAGAGCGTGAAGGTGTCAGGCAGATGAGGAGAGAGATGTAAGGGGAATCTAATTCACTTACATAAATAAGAACACACACACAAGGCCTTCACCAGAAACTTCACTCTACATCCCCCCCCCCCACCCCAGCATCCCTTTCCAGAGAGCCAGGGTCACTCCCAGGGGCACCTGGTCTGCCCACTCACATCTGCCAAAATGTTGCATGCCAGCGTGGAAGATAAACCAAACCGCACAAACCCCAGTGTGTATTTACTTGATGTACATAGATACCTTGAAAATAAAATAAATGCAATGATGACTCTGTGGTGTTGTCAATCTTTATCCCTCCCCAGTCCCGCTCCCTTACTTGCATTTGATACTGTGGTACATACCCTTCCAGATGTTCTTCTATATATTTACACATTTGTCGTCCCCCCCCCACTGGACAATTTATTCTAGAGATCTTTTCATGTCATTATACATAGATATACTTCATTAAATTAGGGGTGCCTGGGCGGCTCAATAGATTAAGCATCTGATTCTTGATTTTGGTTCCAGTCATGATCTCAAGGTCATGGGATAGAGCCTGTGTTGGACTGCGCTCAGCATGGAGTCTTTTCAAGAGATTCCCTCCCTCTGCCCCTCCCCTGCTTGCATACTCTCTCATACCCTCAAAATGTAAATAAATGAGTCTTTAAAAAATTTACTTCATTAAAATATAGATATAATTTTTTATAAACTTATCCTATTATTTAACCATTCTACTACTGGTAGACATCAATCTAGGTTGTTGTAGTTGGGTTTTTTTTTAAGATTTTATTTATTTACTTGACAGAGACACAACAAGAGAGGGAACACAAGCAGGAAAAGTGGGAGAGGGAGAAGCAGGCTCCCTGAGGAGCAGGGAGCCCAATGTAGGGCTCCATCCCAGGATCCTGGGATGATGACCTGAACCAAAGGCAGGCGCTTAACAACCACCCAGGCACCCCTAGGTTGTAATTTTTAACAAAAAATGGTATGCCATTCTCTTCATTTTGTCCCCCAGACCCACCTCAGTCCCAGTGACAATTCTCTTCTCCTGTGGGACTCCACTGCTGCTTTGCCAACAGCTCAGTTCTCTTGTCCCAAGATGGTCTACCACATTCACCCTTCTAACCCCTACCATTTTATTTTATTTTTTAATTTAATTTTATTATTTTATTTTAATTTAATTTTAATGTAGGCAACTGCTATACCCAATGTGGGCTGTGAACTCATGACCCAGAGATCAAGAGGCACATGCTCTCCCAACTGAGCCAGTCAAGCACCCCTGACCCTCATTTTAGAGCATACCCTTATGTGTCCTCTTCGCTCATACCTTGGAGCTTCTGAGATGAATGGAGAAAAGTGCATGACCAAAACACTGGGGCAACTGAATGCCTAGGAAGTTAACTGGCTCTTTGGTGTTGCTCCCGCTTCTGTGTATCCCTCTGGTTTCCTCCCTTGCTTCCCAGAGCAGCTGATCAAAACTCTTCTAGATCCCTTCTCACCTCCTCTCCTAGGCAAACAATGAAGGCAACTGAGCATGAAATTCTTCATCTGCCGTCTATCCTTACACACCTACCTATATGTGCACCGATCCTTTCCTTTCTTGCTCTTAACAAGCGATAAATCTCTCTTCTCCAGACTAAATCAAGTCACTTCTAGATCCTTCATTCTTGAGATACTAACATAGACCCCAAAAATATAAGATCTAAAAGTGATGCAGACAGGCTGTTTGCATCTTCTTTGTGATTATTCCCCTTTGCCTTGTAAGGTTTCCTTGAAAAGTGTGTTTCTTTTATTTTTTTCTTTTATTTTTTTTAAGTAATCTCTGTGCTTAATGTGGAGCCCAAACTCACAATCCTGAGATCAAGAATCACATGCTCTACTGACTGAGCCAGCCAAGTGTGTGCCCTGAGAAGTGTATTTTTACTGTTTCTCTATAAGTGACTCCCCATCTAGACCATCTTGTGTGTTTTTTTAAAATGATTTTATTTATTTATTTGACAGACAGAGATCACAAGTAGGCAGAGAGGCAGGCGGGGGTGGGGGGGAAGCAGGCTCCCTGCTGAGGAGCTCCATCCCAGGACCCTGAGATCATGACCTGAGCAGAAGGGAGAGGCTTAACCTTAACATTGAGCCAACCAGGTCCCCCCCCCCCCCATCTTGTTTTCTTATAGCCAAATTTCCTGACAAAGTCCCAAGCTTCCCCTCCCCACTTCTTCACCTCCCATTCATTCCTTGTTCCTTGTGAACTGGCTCTTGTTCTGCTCAAACTGCTTTCTGAAGGTCACTAGTTGCCAAATACAATGGGCACTTCTCCATCCTTGTCTTGCTTCACCTCTCCACGACAGGTAACACTTCTCTCTGCTCCTTCCTTCTAGAAACTCTACTCCCTCGTTTCTGTGACCCTGCTCTCCTGGTTCCTTTTACCTCTCAGTTTTCTCCCACTAGCCTCTTTTTTTTTTTTTTTTTTAAATTTTTATTTATTTATTTGACACGGAGAGAGACACAAGTAGGCGGAGAGGCTGGCGGCGGGGTTGGGGGGTTGGGGGGTGGGGAGGTGAGAAGCAGACTCCCCGCTGAGCAGAGAGCCCCATGTGGGGCTGGATCCCAGGACCCTGAGATCATAACCAGAGCTGAAGGCAGAGGCTTAACCCACTGAGCCACCCAGGTGCCCCTCTTAAAAGATGCTGGACTATACCAGGGTTCTTGCTTTCTCTGGTAGGTGCCACCCACTCCCCCAGATTCTGTAACAATTAGTCTGTATCCCCAGCCCAGACTATTCTGAGCTCTGAGTTCATATGTTCAATTGCCCTCGGGTACCTCAAACACATACCAAAACTGAACTTTTCACCAAACTGCCCCATTTCATGTCACCACCACCATGTCTCCTCACCTTAGCCAAAAGCCTGGGATTCAATCCCAAGGTCTCCCTTTCCCTCAAGTCGCACATCCACGAAGAATTTTCTAAAATGACATCAAACCCTAACTTTAGATGCCATTCCCTTCTGTCCATCCCAACAGCCACTGTTTTAGTTCACCACCTCATGCCTACACTTTGGGAATACTCCAGTCACCCTCCAGAATGATGCCTGAGTGGTCCTTGTAAAAGCCCATTTAATCCACTGAAACCACTTCGGGGATCTCCTACTCGGTAAAGAAATGCTTTTGGGTGAGCATCAGGCGAGAGGTTACTCCTAGAAACCGGGCAAAACCGGAAGGCAACGACTTTGCCGCAAACGAGCCGCCGACAAGGGAGTGAACCGGGCCAGCCCAGGCCGCACCCCCACCGCCGCGGTGGCAGGTCCCCGCCCGGCCGAGCGCCCGCAGCCCGCAGGGAACGCCGCTCGCGTGCGCCCGCCCCTGCGCCAGGTGAGCCCACCCACCGCGCGGGCGTTAGGGCGGGCGGGCGCCAGGGGGCGGAGCCAGCCCCGCACCGTCCGGCCGCGCGCCTGCGGGCCAGCCTCCGGTCACGTGACGGCGGCCCAGGTGAGCAGCGCTTCCGGGGTCGGGAGCCTGCTTCGCCGCCGGCTCCGGCTTCCACTCCGTCGGGTGCGCGGGAGAGGGAGACTATGGCGTCCTCCTCTGTCCCGCCGGCCACCGTACCGGCGGCGACAGCGGCGCCGGGCCCGGGTTTCGGCTTCGCCTCCAAAACCAAGAAGAAGCATTTCGTGCAGCAGAAGGTGAAGGTGTTCCGGGCGGCCGACCCGCTGGTGGGCGTGTTCCTGTGGGGCGTAGCCCACTCGGTGAGACCCGGCACTAGCCTCCCCAGAAGCCCTGTCCGAGCTTGCTCTTGCTCCGCTGGGCGCTGCTCTTGCTCCTCCGGGCGTCCCTGTTTCCAGGCTCCCGCGTCCGGAGCCCCTTGCGCTGCCACTTTCCACCCCGCGGCTGTCCTGGTCCCTGCCCACCAAACCTCCGGTGTTCCCGGCGTATCTTCTCGCTCTAGACGTTGTTATTGTTTCTTTTTTGAAATGTAGACTTCTGTTTCCCCCTCCGCCCTCTCTTCCACCCCTCTAGTTCCTCCTTCTCCACCTGATTTCCAGCTCGCTGCCTCCTTCCTGCCAGGTCCGGCCTCTGCCGCAGGCCACGGAGACTGGCCGGGACCCGACTTCGCTTGGAAGGACATTAGTGGGAGTGGCTCTAAGGGGTTAGTGGTGGTGAGGTCTCCGGTGAGAGTTTATGTGTGGGAAGGGGAGGGGAGCAGAAACGGTAGTTGAATGAGGGGGATAGTTAGCTCACTTTTCTTTCTAGCAGCTATCCTTGATTTTGGAACCTTGGCTTTGGGGGAAGCTCCAGGCTTTCCTGGACCTTCTAATCCTGCTTGTTCCGTCTTTCCCTTCCAGAGGTACAGCATTTCAGAGAAGCCATCCACCCTGAACCTCATTAAGACTTATGTATGGTATATGCCTTTGGTCTTAACTGCATTCCCATTGCTGGCTGGAGTGATGGTGTTTGGTGTGTGTGTGTGTGGTGTGTGGGGGGTCATTTTTGACCAAAGAGATAGCTGAGCGGCTCTGGTCCTGAGGACGCTATGATGGTGAACTTTAGAAATAGGTAGAGGGTATGACCTGGGAATCAGGAGGAGGCCAAAGAGACCAGTACATCTCTTTTCCTTCACTCAGGTGAAGGAAGCACAGCCATTGCTCCTCTTCCCTCAGATTTGGAGTGGGAGGGATGCAGTGACCGTGAATGTAACAAGCAATATTTTATAAATCAGTTTCCTTGAATCGTTACAGTCATGGCAGGGTTGTAGAGATGGACGAGGGTGAGGAAGAATACAATTTTTTGTCCCCTTAATATATGGGTTAGAATGCTGTTGTGGGGAGGGTCTGTATTTGTATTTGTGGTTCTGTGGACTGCTCCCACAGTATCCATGCTAAGGTGCTGGGTATGGACAACACTGATGGAGGTAGAGCTGCCTCTCATGTCAGTTTTCCGGGTGACCCTTCCATCCCTTTGGGAAGCTGAACAGGGAGGATTTTTCTTTGGTGAGGGTTGAGGAAGTTACATATGAGAGCTGCCTCAGCTTCCCTAGGTATATATACTTTAGCTTTAACACCCCACCTTGCAGCCAACCCACATTTACAAGTGTCTAGAATGGAGAATTCCTTGAACATATGTCTTAGTGATGATTCAGCCCGCTTAACAGCAGGTGGCGAGGAGGGTGCATGAAGAACTATAGCTGAATTGTAGGCTGGGAATCTCAAGTGACATTCCCCCCCCCCCCCGGAGGAATATGTTCTGTCCTCCTTTTTTACTGAGAGTGAGAGGAGCACAATTTCACTGCAATCTGTGGGATTTAGGTTAAACTGCACTTCATAACTTCTGTTGAATGATCAAGTAAAGATAGGGAAGGCATCCATTTATTCAGTTAAGAAACACCTCAGTTAGTGGTGGTGAGGTCTCTGGTGAGACCTCAGGACCCCTTGTTCTGAATGCTAGCTTTGAACTTGAGAGACACAGACAGCTACAACTGGTCCTTGCCACCGAAGAGCTCACAGTGTAGATGGGGAACTTACATAAACTAGCCATTAGAGTCATATGATAAGTGTGCTGTTAGAGGTGGGTGAGCAGTACTGTGACAACGCTGAGGAGAAAACACACCTCTTCGGGATTTCTTCATACAGGAACTCCCTTGCCACCCAGAATTAGCAGATGGCTGATTCTGGGGGGGCCAAGCAGAGCATGTGTTGCTTGCATCCTTTGGGCCGTGGGTTGGCTTGACTTCAGGAACAGATAGCTAATGAGCTCATATCCTCTGCCTACCTGCCTACATTCCCTTTGAAATCAGCTGCTCTTCTTTAACTTTACACCCAGGCAGGTGGGGACCTTCTCGAGAGACCTGGGTCAGGGTGGTCTGGAAGGCCTGGTCGTGTTTGTAAGGAGACACCTCCTGCAGGAGGTGGACATTTCATTCTTGCTGTGGACTCCTCAGAGTCCCATTAACTCTCTTGTCTACTTTATTTTTTTTTTAAAGATTTATTTATTTATTTATTTGACAGAGAGATCACAAGTACGCAGAGAGGAAGGCAGAGAGAGGGGGGGAAGCAGGCTCCCCGCAGAGCAGAGAGCCTGATGTGGGGCTCGATGTGGGGCTTGATCCCAGGACCCTGGGATCATGACCTGAGCCGCAAGCAGATGCTTTAACCCACTGAGCCACCTAGGTGCCCCTCTTGTCTACTTTAAAAAAAAAAAAAAAAGTCTTTTGTTTTGTTTTTCAGGGAGCATGGAACTGCTTGTCTTGAGTGTTTTAAGTCTGCTGAAGATATTTTTTTTCTTTAGAACTTCTCACAGCTTTAAAAATAGCCCTGAACTGCTCACAGGGTTTGCCTAATATAAAATGACTGTTGCGAGCATGAAGTTCCATGGGGGTGGAGTGTGAGGGGCTGGGTGTGGGGGCTGCTTACTTCAGTCCTTGCTGGGCAGCAGAAGAGGTCTGACCCATTCTCTCACCCCTGGCAAGTAGATGCATAATGGTGTTCTTAAAGGAATGAGGTTTGAGTTGCCATTCTCTGACTCTTACCCGACACAGTGTAGAAGTAGCTCTCTACACCCCTCCTCAGCTCCCTATTCTTGTTTTGGCTTATCAGATCAATGAGCTCAGCCAGGTGCCTCCCCCCGTGATGCTGCTGCCAGACGACTTTAAGGCTAGCTCCAAGATCAAGGTCAACAATCACCTTTTCCACAGGTATGTGGAGATCCCTGCTCTTCTCCTGTCAACCTTCTTAGAAGAAAGTAATACATAATTTTAAGAGTTAAGATTCAGTGAATTGAAGGTTTTAAATTTGGAAGACAATTTACAAGTTGTGTGTTCTAACCCCATTCCTGGTGCAGAAATTCAGCACCGTGCAAAGAAACCATTAAAATAACTTACTGTGCTCTGTACACCTTCATATATTTGTAATAGTTTGTTTCTAATCTAGCCTGGCAATACCATAGAGTAAGTACATTTAGATGGCCTTACCATTAATGTCTGATAGAGAGTCCCTGAAAGAAATATCTGAGTCTCCTAGGTGCTTCTGGTATCAGAAGATGCCATTCAAAACAGTGGCACCTATTGCTTATTTTAGGATGTCTCGAACTTGCCTCAGATTTGGGAAACAATGCTATTTACACGGGCATTAAATCCTGGTCCTACTTAAGCTACTTACCAGCTGTGTGTTTGAAGCAGGTCACTCAACCACCCCGAGCCCCAGTCTCCCTTACTATAAAATGGGAATGATATACCTTTAAAGGACTTCACAAGAGTTTTATGAGAATCAAATAAGGTAAATGTGTGAAAGTGCTCTATAAACTGTCAAACCCTACATAAATGTAATATTGTTAACTTTGTCTTCTTGCCTTGAAAACCCCTATTTCAGAGAAAATCTGCCTAGTCATTTCAAGTTCAAGGAGTATTGCCCCCAGGTCTTCAGGAACCTCCGTGATCGATTTGGCATTGATGACCAGGACTACCTGGTGAGAGTCCTTTTTGGGTGAGGGGAGTCCTTTCTCTCTGTCAGCCGGGGAATCCTTGGGCCAGTCATGTTTGGAGAAATGAGAGCTTTGGCGAGTCTGATTCTTTACCTGTTTGTGGTCACAGGCATCTTCAAAAATCGGATGAAAGCTGTTAACCCTGTCCTTGGAGAAACATGTAGCTACATTAAAATTTTTGCTTTCACTTTCATTCAGTCCAGATGAAGAACCCCTGCTCAATCTTTTATGCAAGGGTTTTATCCACTTTCAGACACAGTCACTTGGCCATTATCCTATGACTTGAATCTCCATACAAAGAGGAAAAGAGCCTCTGGCCTGTGTTGCAGGTGTCCCTCACCCGGAGTCCCCCGAGTGAAAGTGAAGGCAGTGATGGTCGCTTCCTCATCTCCTATGATCGAACTCTGGTCATCAAAGAAGTATCCAGTGAGGACATTGCTGACATGCATAGCAACCTCTCCAACTACCACCAGGTCAGGTGGCTCTCCAGCTTCACTCTTGCCCTCTCCTCTCTATTCATAGCTTAGCTGCTAGAGTAACTTCCTATCTGTTCTCCTCCCTACAACCCATATTGCTGCCCAAGAAGCACTTGACATCATGTTTTTTAAAACTAGGAATTTCAGAAAAAGCCTCTGCATACCTCTTTGTGTCTGACTAAATGGGATAAGGTAGTGTTCCTTCTCATTTGGTATTTACAATCTAGAACTGCTGTGGATTGTTACATAAAGGCACATGTAGAGTAAAGTATGAACTATAGACTGAGCCAGAATTAGGTGAAGTGTTAACACCAAATATACTGTCAGGAGCTAATGTGGTTTTGAGGAGGAAATCGGGATAAGTGCACAAATGGGGATAAACTGGAGGGGAGAAGCCATGATCAAATCCAGTCCAAAGTGGGGTCAGGGAGGCTCTTCTGTCTGATCAGATTAACTTGGAATGTGGAGTTTCTGGAATATTTTGGTGAGAAAAACACAACCTGAATATCTTCCTACTAAAAAAATATATCTCCCCAAGGTCAATGAGCAAGGAATAAATGAGACTCGAAAATGACTGGAAAAATGACTGGTTTATTCAACAAACACTGAATGTCCATTACCAGTAGGCCCTCCAGTGGGCAGCAGAGAAAGAGGTGGATGAGGAAGAGGCTCTGGAGGATCTCTCGGTCCAATGGCAGAGGGTAGGAGAGCAGCATTAGCACACAGCAGGGTGTGCGCAGTAGCAGGGGCGCGGACGGAGCGCTGTGGGGGTGCAGGGGAAGAGCGTCCTAACTTACCTGGGAAAGGGGTGCACTGGGAGGTTCATGGAGAGTTGTTGTTGTTATTTTATTTTATTTTTTCTTACAAATTGAGAGATTTATAGAGAGGGTATCATAGGAATTGATGCTTGAAAGACTGGTATGGACTCCTTAGGCAAGGTGGAAGACAGCATTCTAGGCAAAGGAAAGCTTGTAAAGGCACAGAGCTGTGAGAGAGGTATGTTATTTAGAAATAGCCCCACGACTGTATTTTCGAGATTGGGCTGGAGAGGGAGCTCCCGGAAGTGAAGAGTGAGCAGGCAGGAGGGAAGGAGAACATTCTTGTGAGCAAGGACCAAGGCTGGAGGAGCCCTGGCGGCCGAGATGCAGAGGAAGACCTGTGGGAGACTTGTGCGAGTTGAGGCCAAGGTGCCTCTAGATTCCTGCTTTGGGATAACTGGGTGTCCATTCATGAACATTGGGGAAGCAGAAAAAGAAACCAGTTTGGGGAGAAGGTAGTTGTGATTTACATACGTTGAACTTGGGGTTTCTGCAGTTCCTCCAGATACAAATGTCCCGTAAGTGGTTGGGGAATGGAGTTCAGGCAAGTAGAAGTGTAAGTTTGAGAGTCACGGGTGAATAGATAGTGATTAAAACCAGAAATATAGACTAGATTATTGGTGGGAAGTTTGTGAAGAAGAAATGAAAAAAGCAAGGAGAGAGGAGAGCCTATAAGGGAGACTGAGTCACTGGATGCCCTTCTTTGTTCTGTGTGGGATTTGGGGAGAGAAGGGAGGAGACTTGGAAGAGTGGAATAAGTAAGCTCAGGGCGAAGAGAATTCTAGGGAGAGACTGGTCAGGACTATCAAGTGCCCCCCAGTTGAAATACAGTAACTATAATGAATGCCCATAGGATTTGGTGACTGAGGGATTTGAGAAAGGGGGATGTAGATTTCAGAGGAAAAATAAGGGTCTGAATCTGATTTCACTGGTTTGAGGTGTGAAGGAGAGAAAGTGGATTGACTACTTTCCTGAGAAGGCTGGCTCTGGAGAGAAGTAGGCAGCAGTACTGAGGCAGCTGCATTGAAAGAGGAATCGTTTTTTAAGAATCCAAATTATAAGCCATCATGCAAACATTTTTACTATAGGAATCTAGCCCGCCAGGAAACATTAGTCTAGGTAAAATCATTTCATTGGTAAGCAGATGTAATTTCTAACCCCGGTTCTGTGACCACTTGTACTTAAAGAGGGTCTAGGGGTGCCTGGGGGCTCGGTTGGTTGAGCAGTGGATTCTTTTTTTTTTTTTTTTTTAATATTTTATTTATTTATTTGACAGACAGAGATCACGAGCAGGCAGAGAGAGAGGAGGAAACGGGCTCCCTGCTGAGCAGAAAGCCCGATGCGGGACTCAATTCAAGGCAGAGGCTTTAACTCACTGAGCCATCTAGGCGCCCCAAGCAGTGGATTCTTAATTTCAGCTCAGGGTCCTGGGATTGAGCCAGGCTCTGAACTCATCAGGGAGTCTGCTCATCCCTCTCCCTCTGCACCCTCCTTATGCTTGTGCCCCCTCCAAATAAAACCTTTGAAATTGAGAGACATTATACAGATGGAATAAATCAGAGTAGACAGGGGTTCAGAAACAGCCCTCTTTAACAAGTCCCCACCACTTTTTTTTTAAAAGATTGATTGATTGATTGATTGATTGATGTGAGGAAGAGAGAGGGAGAAGGAATGCAGAGATACATTTGGAGAGGGGGAGAAGGGCAGGGATAGGAAGAGGGAAAGAATCCCAAGCGGATTCCACCCTCTGCGGGGCTTGATCTCGCAACTCTGAGATCATGACCCAAGTGGAAACCAGGAATCAGATGCTCAACTGACTGTGCCACCCAGATGTCCCCCTTCCCCCACCACTTTTGACCTGCTAACCTTTCTCCCTGAAGTTGTCTGGCCTACCCTGGAATGGTGGTATTTGCATTCCCTGCCCTGGGCTGTTGGGGCATTTAGGCCTCAGCTTCTCCGCATTCCTTCCTCCCTTCTACCCCAGTACATTGTGAAATGCCACGGCAGCACACTGCTGCCCCAGTTCCTGGGGATGTACCGGGTCAGCGTGGACAACGAGGACAGCTACATGCTCGTGATGCGTAACATGTTTAGCCACCGTCTTCCTGTGCATAGGAAGTATGACCTCAAGGTAAGGAGAGGTCAGCTAGAGCTCAGGGAGAGGCTCCTGCTGGCCCAAGAGTGGGGAAGGGCCTGGGAGGGCACTTAGTTCATTTCAAAGGAAAGAAGACTGGGTTTGAGTACTCATCTTTGGAGCTGGGTCCTAACTATTCTTTTAGCCACCTGTGCTGACTTGGTCTTTGGGTCTCTCCACAGGGCTCCCTAGTATCCCGAGAAGCCAGCGATAAGGAAAAGGTGATACTGATATTAAGTGATAGGGTGAGGGGTGAGGGAGGGCAGATGAAGGGATGTCCTTAGGATAGAGGTAGGAGTCACCAGCTATTTGTTCTTAATCTGAAACCACCGAAGGGAAGAGAGGTGTGGACTGGTGCTGAGGTAGGGGTCAGCTGCTGTCTCACTGGTGTGGGTTGTCCCATCTGGAAGGTTCGATGATGGTTGAAGATAACAGACTTCAAGAGAGAAATGCTTATCCTCTAGCTCTCACTCTGGGTTCTTGTATTCAAGCAGCTATTTTTACTTAAGGAGAAGAAAGAAAAGTCAGCAGGAGGGGTCTTGACTGAAAACCATAAGTAGAAGGTGGTGGGATGTGATGTGGGGTACCATGGCCGTGACTGAGTTTGGAGAAGCTGCTAGAACTGAGAGCAGCCTCTGGGGCAGTGTGGAGGCAGAGAGGGGCTGGAAGAGCTCTCACCCCTCAAGGCCACTGAGTTAGGCATAGAGCCCCAGAGAGAGCATTCTTTTCTCTGAGACCTTGGGGGAAGGGATGTGTTCCTAAGATGTCCCTTTACTTTCAGGTTAAAGAACTGCCCACCCTTAAGGATATGGATTTTCTCAACAAGAACCAGAAGGTTTATATTGGTGAAGAGGAGAAGAAAGTATTTCTGGAGAAGCTAAAGAGAGATGTGGAGGTGATGATCAGGGTGCTTGGGAAACAGGGTGTTCCTTTGGCTCCCCATTCCTAGTCTGAGGGAACTGCTCTCTTTCCCTTTATTCTTTGGGTTCTCTGCAGGTAGGGGAGTTGGGTATGGGACATGAAAAACCCTTAGAGGTGACCCATGGAGGGAGTGGCTAGAATCAGCTAAATGGATGACCTCAGATACCAGGACATTGATGTACTAAAGGGCAGTGGTTCCCTTCCAACCCTCAATTTTTTTTTTTTAAAGATTTTATTTATTTGACAGAGAGAGAAATCACAAGTAGACAGAGAGGCAGGCAGAGAGAGAGAGGGGGGAGAGGAAGCAGGCTCCCTGCGGAGCAGAGAGCCCGACGTGGGGCTTGATCCCAGGACCCTGGGATCATGACCCGAGCCGAAGGCAGGAAGCTTTAACCCACTGAGCCACCCAGGCACCCTTCCAACCCTCAATTTCATCCCTCCTTTCCCCAGGAGGGCCCCAGAAACTCAGGAGTGGAGGCGTAGGGTGGTGCTTGGGAGTGGGAAAGGAGGTCTGAGGGATCTGATTTGTCAGTGGGGTCTCAGTTCCTAGTGCAGCTGAAGATCATGGACTATAGCCTTCTGCTGGGCATCCACGACATCATTCGGGGCTCTGACCCAGAGGAGGAGGGGCCTGTACGGGAGGAGGAGTCGGAAGGGGATGGGGACTGTGGCCTGACAGGACCACCTGCTCTGGTGGGCTCCTATGGTACCTCCCCTGAGGGTATCGGCGGCTACATCCATTCTCATCGGCCCCTGGGCCCTGGAGAGTTTGAGTCCTTCATTGACGTCTACGCCATTCGGAGTGCTGAGGGTAAGAGAGATCATGGGAATATTAATGGTGGGGGGGAGCGAGGGTTGGCCATGGGGGACTGAAATCAGGGTGGTAGGAGAGAGGCTGGTTAGCTTTTCAAACCAGATCTGAATGGTTCTTGGGGGAAGGGAATTGGGACTGTACTTGCTCTTCATTGCTGGTTTCTGTCCCCAGGGGCCCCCCAGAAGGAGGTGTATTTCATGGGCCTCATCGACATCCTGACACAGTATGATGCCAAGAAGAAAGCAGCTCATGCAGCCAAAACTGTCAAGCATGGGGTGAGGGTTCCCCAAAGCCTTTGCTTTTCTGTCTTTTGACTCTTCGGGAACAGGGAGCCCTCTGTGCCTGAGCAGTGGGGTGGCAAAAGCACGAAGGGCTGGGTATGGAAGTGGTGTGTAGTGGAATGGGGGTGGGTGGGGTAGGGGGTTGATCTGACATGGTGTTCCATACCTCCTCTCACAGGCTGGGGCAGAGATCTCCACTGTCCATCCTGAGCAGTATGCTAAGCGATTCCTGGATTTTATTACCAACATCTTCGCTTAAGAGACTGCCTGACTCTGTGCTGACTGCTGCTTTTTGTTCAAGGTGGCAAGGTTCTGAGAGCCTTGGGGGAATTGTGGATATGCTGACCACTACTTCTTTTCCCCCTTTGTTAAATCCTAGCTATAGGCTCCCTGCATCCAGATCACTCCATCTTGTCGAGTAGGCTTTCCTGACCCTCAAAAATACATTATCCTGTCTCCCCCTGTCCGGTTTTCTTCCTTTTCTCCCTCCCTTCCAACCATTCTGCTTGCTTAGAGTGTTACTGTTGACTCACTCCCAAGTGCCTTGATCTTTGTAAATGTCCTGTTGCTTCTAGAACATAGGAGGAGACAGGGGCAGGGGGTTACTTGCTGTCTTCAGGACCCGACTGCACGAATGGATCTGGCTTAGGCAGCTACTCCAGATGCGCTCTGCTGTATGCAATGAACTGGGAGGGCCTGAATTTTGCTGATAACTTTACAGACCTCGCTGTGGCCTGCTTCCTTCCCAGTAGGCCCTGGGATGGAGGACCTCCAAGATACTACAGCTGTGGGTGCTGGCGTGCACACATGTGATGGGATATGACTCATCTTACACACTACTGGGGTGGGGAGGGGCGAACCGGCTGACACCTCACAGAGGTGGGACCCAGGAGGACACCTGAAATTATGCAGGGAATGGGAAAAGGTGCCTGTGAAGAACTGACTACTCTCCAATCTCTTCCCTCACCCTCCTTTCAGCCCCCACCCCTGTACTGGGCACAGGAGTCCAGAGATGGCCAAAGTGTTCAAGCCTGGGTGAAGACATTTGACTGTTGCTGCTCTCTACCAGGACCTCATACCCCTCCTGGGGCTGGAACCCTTCAGTGGGGGTGTGGGCAGTTTTGGAGGCTGGGATGATGGGCCAGGGTAAAAGGTTCATCCCAGTGCTAAATTTCCTCTCTTCATGTCTAGCCATCCCTGAGGTTTTATTCCCAGTGGAAGGGAATCTCTCTCCCTGGGTCATTTCTGGTCATCTCAAGAGGATGAAGGACTCAAGTGTGGGACCCTCCTCTCCTCTACTCCTTGGAGGTGTGCACCTAGCATACTGCCTTCCCAGGCCCTTCGCAGACCCTTTTTTCTAGTTGGATTTTGTTATTCTGTTCTTTTCTGTCTCATCTCTGCAACTGTGTCTCCCAGGGGACAGATGGACTTCTTTGTCATCTTCACTCTCCACCCCCAGAGAGGAGTCAGAGCCATAACTCAATCACCCAGCCCCCTCCAAAGAGTTGAAGTGCCATGTGGTAGTCTCGAATGTAGATGACTCTGGTGACCCAGATAGTGTCCTCCCCATCCCCTGATGCCTTTGGGGCTAAGGCAACCATTCTTGCTACTCTCTATCCCCTCTATGGCTTCCACACTTTATTTTACTTTATTTTAACATAAAGATGAGCACTAGCAACTGGCCTTTGGGGATGCAAGGATTCTTTGTATCTAGGTGGACTGATCTGTCTCACAAGAAGTCATATAGTCATAAAGGAGAATTCCTCTCTCCTCTCCATCTTTTGCTCCAAAGGAAATAACAAGAGGAGTCCACAGTTAAGGATTAGAGCCCCTATAATATCTTCCCATCAGGGGCCTGCTCATCTTTTTCATTCCAACCGTCTACCTTTCCCCTGTTGAATGCAATAAAACTCCATGACACCAGCAGCTGTTGCTCTTTAGAAATTGGTTTTCTGACCATGTGGCTGATGTATCATGAGCAGTATGGTCTTTTTTGTTGCTTCTGTTTTCCTCTTTTTTGTTTTATTAATTAATAAAGATCTTGTGTATTTACTCCCACTGCTGTCACTATATAGGAAATAAGTTATTGAATCCACATTCCTTCATAGACATGCCTCCCCCCACCCCCTTTCTGAGGAGCCCTGTGCTTACGGGTGTGGAGACCAGATCTGACCTTTAAGATGTTGGACCCCTAATTAAGAATATGGGTTTCTAGATAGATAGCTGTGAACTTAAAAGGTTGTGAGGGGTGTGCATGGGAATGGAAAACTTACTCCCAGCTTTGTGGGAGTTCTGTTGGGGGGCCATGGAGAACAGCTGATGTGATGCTCCCCTTTCCCCCAGGGTTCTGGGCTTGGTCACACACCCATTCTGAGAGGTGACTGAACCTCTCAGAGCACACTGGCAGGAGCTAAAAGAAGGAACTGGGTGTTTCCCCAGGCTTCCTGGGAAAGATGTCTTCTGTCTGGAGAGCAGGAAGAGTACAGCAGGGTCCTGGGAAAGTGAAGAAAGAGACCAATCCTCCAGCCCAGAGTTGGGGGTAGTTGCCAGCCTGGGAGATCCAGTACTGTTTGGCCAGGAGGTCTTCTGGCTGGTGGAAAAACCTGGCATGATGTGGCCCCAGGGAAGTGAATTGGACTGGGGGCGGAGATTTCTCTGATGTGGGAAGCAGAACAGTGCAGAGCCGCTTTTAATTTGAGTTTTTAACTCTATTGGAACCATAGACTTAATACCCCCAGCCCCCACCCCAAGGCGTTTTTTGAAAGATGCACTCACTTCCCATTTTGCAATAGCCTCAGTATCCCTGTTTGTGGAAACAAAAGTCAGAGGCACTTACCAATACCCATCTGGGAGCAGGTTGTGGGGGTCACAGAAGGTAACAATCTAGGAAAAGGCAAGCAAGGAGGGAAGGGATTGAAATAGTTTAGTTCTGGGGTACGTTTATTTTTTAGAACCAGTGCTTTTCTTACTATGACTCTTCTTCCCATCCCAAATTATTCCTCAAAGGTCCTTCTAGCAATTGCATAAGGATCACAAAAAAATTGTCCCCTTCCCCACCTACCTAAACCGACACTCCTCGCCCACCCATCCACCACCAGCTTGCAGAAGCTGCCACGCAGCTGGCTGGAAAAGCAAAGGGAGAGGGCCCCTCCCGGGAGGGGGAAGCGAAAAGGGTGGCGTCTCTAAGAGATTTAACCTCCTACCCTCGGTTCCACACGCCACCCCCTCCCTCCAAAGACTGGGACGGCGCCTCCATTTTTGTTTTGGGGCGGAAGGGCAGGGGCTCGTGGATGGAAGGGGGTCAAGGGAAACGGTGATTATCACCTGTACGGGGCAACGGGTACCGTTCTTCTACCCTTTCTCTCAATCTGCACCCCCCCCTGCAAACTGCCCCCCCCCCCTCTCCGGGTCCCCCCCCCCCCCCTTGTTGCTAAGGCCCAGACCGTCATCCCAGCAACAGCCTCAGTCATGTGACCGGCAATGGCGGCGCTGACGGGAGGTAGGTGAGCCCGGCGCCCCCCACACCCACCGCGCGCCCCCCGGACCCCGCTCGTACCCCCCGCGCGCCCTCCCTGCACCCCTGCGCCCCCTCCTCCGCCTCCTTACCCGCGCGCGGCGCCGGGGACCCCCTCCACGCCTGGGCGATTCTCTTCCTATCACCCTCCTGCCTTGGCCTCCATTTGGGGGTTCTGGGGACCGCGATCGGCCGACATGCACCCCAGTGGTGGGGCTCTGGGGGCTCCGGCGAGAGGGGGACGTGGGGATTGGCTCTGGATCTTGCAGGAGGTCATGGGGGATGGGGTGGGGCTGACTCAGTTGATGCCCCCAGAGACCCTCGCCCTTCCCTGCTGCCCCCGTCTGGCCTCTGTCTGGAGAGAGGGACTGGCCCGGTGTCCGGCCTGGGTTGCCCCAGAGGAATCAGAGACCCAGCATAAGCTGTGGCCCCGCCTACCTCTTCTGTGCCAGCAGGACTTGAGGCTAAGGACATCTAGGTCCTGGGTTCCCTCTGATCGAGAGGGGGTGTTCCACCTTGGATAGAGGGAATGAGCTGAGGTTCTAGGATTTCGTTTCACTTTCTGAATCTAGAGGTGCATCTGGCCTTGAGGGGACTATTATGGAGGCACAAACAGAGAGCCGCTCCCCTTTGGATCAGTCAAGGAATTGAGGTCACACTAATGGCCCCTCTTTCTATTTGAGCTACATTTGGAGGTGTTGTAGGTATAGCTCTATAGCTGAACATGGTAAGATTCAGGGGAAACAGAAGTCTCCTCCAGCTGAGCCCCTGCTGAGCCCCACCCCTCCCTAAATGCAGACTGACTTGCTGACAGGCTTACTGCTTGCTCCTGGGCAGGGTTTAAAAGGTGACCGGAAGTTATTTAGGGGCTGCGGCCACTTTGTTGGCATTCCCAACAGACTTCAGCAGAAGGGACTGGGTTAGCTCTCAAAGAAAGCTCCCTAGAAATAGGGGCTGAATTATTTGGGAATATGGGGTAGGGTGAGGAGTTGGGGATCAGAGGGAACAGTCTTACTCATGTGATCTGAGGGAGGTGGCTAGAAAGACCTCCATCTGTGTGGGCTTTTCCCTTCCTGACTTCTCGTATCTGTCCCCTAGGCTTTCTTGAGAGCCTCAGAGCTGGGGAAGAAAAGAGAAAAGTTAGCATGTTGAAGTTCCCTCCTTAGCAACTTGGGAGAGGCTGGGGAGGCAGTTCTCCAGAAGAGGAGAGGAAATGGAAGAGGAGTTTTTGTTTTGTTTTTGGCCTGCTGGTGGAGTCGGGGTGAGGCAGATATGGTAACATTTCTCATCAGGAGCTTCTACTCTCTATTCTCCGCCTTCCCCCTAGCCCTGGTCAGCTGAGTGTGGAACTAGAGGGATTTCTGCTGCTCTCGTTGTCCATGGGCTTTCCAGGTATCTGCCTCCCAAGGGAAACTCAGCTTTCCCCTTTAAATTGGTTTCCTCCATTCCGCGTGCCAAGTAATCCCATTCCCAGTAATTTACACCCAGGTTCCCAGTCTTCTGTTACATGGGCTGCTGAGCTGGGGCATGTGGGAAGGGGGTACGGGTTTCTCACTTTCCCTCCTTTTCCTTTCCACCCACCAGGTCACACAACCTACAAGTAGGGAGCAGGGACAGTGAGAGAGAGCCTGCATGCCAATTCTAAGCTCTTCAGGATCAAAGTGAGCAAAAGTTCTCCCTTCCCTTTAAAGAAGCCAGTTTTCACCCAGAGGGAGGAGGGCGGGATGGTTTCTGTGATCTTGGGAGGAGTGTAAAGAGAACCAAGGACTGGTGCTTGCCTCAGATGATGATAGTAATAAAGTTATAGAAACTTTCTTGCTCTTCGGTGGGTGCTGGGTTTTGAAAGATAAGAGGAGACAGAAAATGAGCTTGGGGAGGAGTTGGGGGTTGGACTTTAAGATAGTAGAGGTAATAGAGGGTTGGAAAGGAACCTGAAGTAGGAGGCACTGGTTTTGTCAAATGGGGACCCCCCACCCTGAGTCCCTTTCACCCTGGGGGCAGTGTCGTTCGTCCTGTCCAGAATGGCAGCCTGTGGAGGCACCTGCAAGAACAAAGTGACCGTCTCCAAGCCTGTGTGGGACTTCCTGAGCAAGGAGACCCCAGCCCGGCTGGCCCGGCTTCGGGAGGAGCACCGTGTGTCAATCCTCATAGATGGCGAGACCTCTGACATCTATGTCCTCCAGCTTTCCCCGCAGGGCCCTCCTCCGGCCCCTCCCAATGGGCTCTACCTGGCCCGGAAGGCTCTCAAGGGGCTGCTAAAAGAGGCCGAGAAAGAGCTGAAGAAAGCTCAGAGGCAGGGCGAGCTTATGGGCTGCCTGGCTTTGGGGGGTGGTGGGGAGCACCCTGAGTTGCATCGCCCAGGGCCCCCCCCCCCCCCTCTGCGAGCAGCCCCCCTTCTGCCCCCCGGGGCTCGGGGGCTTCCTCCCCCTCCTCCTCCCCTCCCCCCTCCCCTTCCTCCCCGCCTTCGGGAGGAGGCTGAAGAACAGGAGAGCACCTGTCCCATCTGTCTGGGGGAGATCCAGAACGCCAAGACATTGGAGAAGTGCCGGCACTCATTCTGTGAGGGCTGCATCACCCGGGCCCTGCAGGTGAAAAAGGCCTGTCCCATGTGTGGCCGCTTCTATGGGCAGCTGGTGGGAAATCAGCCGCAGAATGGGCGGATGCTGGTCTCTAAGGACGCCACACTCCTACTGCCCAGCTATGAGAAGTACGGCACCATCGTCATCCAGTACGTCTTCCCGCCCGGTGTCCAGGGGGTAAGAAGACCTACGGCCTGCCTTTGCCCTCTGGTTTCCTCCACTTTGGCCCCCGCACCCCTGCCCCACCCCGAGTGTGTTCTCCGATCTAGGGAAACTGGGTGAACGGGAGTGTGTTTGTTAGACAAGAGGGAGTCTTGCTGTCTCCCAGTATACCCTCCCACTCAGGGCCCCCGAGCTAGGAGGTGCCCTTCAGGCCCAGCTTTTCTGTCCCAGACTCCAAAGTACACGGGAATATCAGGTATGAGAGAAAGGAATTGCATACTATTTCCGTGGTGAACTTGGATGTCGACAACTATTCTGGGCAGCGGTGAGGTCTGTGGAGGGGGTGGCCCGGGGGCAGGCAGGCATAGCAGGAAGGGATCCGACCCTCCTCACAGAGCACTAAATGTTACTTCGGTCCAGACTGATGAGAGGAAAGCCTTGATGACAGTGGAAGGTTAAAACAGGAGAGGTCAGGGGCCTATCCAGTGTCTTCCTGCTCGATGAAGCAAGAATAATTTTCGGTCCTGGTTTGCAGAGGGCTGGGGAAGCTCTGACGAAGAGTAATGGGAAAGTGGGACAGGTTAGGCAGGCCGAGAAACACTGGGAGCGTTTTCAGGTGAAGAAGGGAAGGCTGGAAGATAGGTTATTCTCAGTCTTCACGCTTCTGCTGAGTTATCTGGTGAGTAAGGACCAGCTACTTTCCATCACTTTTAAGAATCCATTCGCTGCGGCATTGAGGCTTGAAGGATTGAGGCAGCAGAAAAAACTTCTTTAATTGTAAGGATTTTGTCCAAAAGCAGGCTCCTGCTGTCCAAACCCTTCAAAGAAGCCTCTCCTTCCTTGAGAGGCCGTCAGCCTATTGCTGCCCCATCAGCATCCTCGAGGGGTGCGCAGACAGCTGGCCAGCGGGACCCTCCACGGGCATCATGGGCCTTCAGATGCCCAGCTGCTCACTGTCCTCTCTGCTTCCCCCTCCTCCCAGGCTGAACACCCAAACCCAGGAGTTCGGTATCCTGGCACCACAAGGGTGGCCTACCTCCCGGACTGCCCTGAGGGCAACAAGGTGCTGACCCTGTTCCGCAAAGCATTTGACCAGCGTCTCACCTTCACTATTGGCACGTCCATGACCACAGGGAGACCGAATGTCATCACCTGGAACGACATCCACCACAAGACCAGCTGCACAGGGGGACCCCAGCTGTGCGACCCTCCTTCATTTCCTTTCCCTTGGCCCCTCCCCTTCTCTCCATTTCCTATATTCCCCTCTCTCTGTGGGAACTTCCTCACTGCAGAGGACCACCCCCAAACTATTCAACCGCCTCTTCCATCCCAGTTTCTCTACATTCAGCCTGGTCCAGTATGCCAGTATGCTCAGCTTAACCTACAAAAATAAGGAGAACTGGGCTAAGTTATCTCCCGTTTGGATATCCTTAGGGGAGGTGGGGAGGGGCTGGAATGGGGCACCCAGAATGAAGGTGAGCTTGAGACTAATAAGGAGTAAGCTGCAACAGCTAATCCTTCATTCCTTTTTGCTCCCAGGTTTGGGTACCCGGACCCCACCTACCTGACCCGGGTGCAAGAAGAGCTGAGAGCCAAGGGTATCACAGATGACTGAAGGACATCCCCTTTGCCAAGCCCTTGTCTTTCTCCATAGGACCCAGCGGAAGCCTCTGTTCTCCTCTCTCCCTCTGCCCCCCACACCACACAAACAGGGGATCAGTCTGACAGGAGAAGGAGTTCAGAGAGGGAGGGGGCAATCCCTTCCCCTGTCCCCCACAGGCCAAGCGCTTCAGTGCAGTGAGCCACTCCCTTCTGGCAGAGGGATCTCCCAGGCTCTTCTCCCCTCCTCCCCCTGTACATACTCCTAATTTCCCTACCCCCTCCATTGCCCTTGGCTTTTTCTGGTATGTGCTGTGCTCCAGTGACTAAGCTGAGAAAGGACCTGGGTGGGGAAGGAGGGTCTCTTGAGCCCCTGCCCCCACAGACTGCTCCACTGCTGAACTTCGCTGTAGGGGAGGAGGAATGGGGCCGAGGTGTGCCCCCGAGAAGCCGGCCTCGTGTGTTCTTCAGAAACAGTCCCCCTTCTACCTTAACCTTGTCCTTTCTCTCCTGTGTCTCCCTCTCTGTCCGTCTGTCTCCCGCTCTTCTCTGCCCCCTATAAGGAGCCTCCTTACCCTGTTCTGGAATCGCCGCCAGACTGTAGCTTTTAATTTAATAAAAATAAAGTAAAATATGCAACTCTCTCTGCCACACCCGCTCTGTTCTGTGGACCAGGGTGGGGGTGGGGTGGGGAGCGGAACCTGCTGAGAAGGGGAAGGGGGTGGCGATCGGGGAAATCCCTGTGTGTCTCCCCTGTCTCGGCCTTCAGAGTGCCTGGGGAAACGGCACGATTTAGTGGGCTCCTGACGCATCCACGTCGGGATCGGGATTAAGAGAGGTTTGTTTGTTATTGAACTTTGGTTGTAGAGAAAGCAAAAACCCTACCCCTTTGAGAAGTTTGGCTGGGGTGGGAGTGGGGGCGGAGCCGGGCAGGGGGCGGATTCGACAGCAGCAACTCCCCGGACGCGAGCAGGCCTCGAGGCCCCAAGCTTCCGTGCCCCCTCAGCCCTGAAACTTGGAGCAGGGTAGGGGTCCAGCATGAAGCCCCCGGACCGCCCCGCCCCTGGCCGCACGGACCGGATACTGGGGGTCATGGGGGGCATGCTGCGCGCTTGCGCCCTCCCCGGGCAGGAGTGGGTAAGAAAGAGGGACCACGGTGAGGTTGGGAATCTTTAGGGGGCTTCAGGTGGTCTGCACCCTACAACTCAATTTACCAGTAAATAGGAATTCTGAAGGACAGTCGCAGGATTCCATGAGTTCCAAAAGAGGGCCAAGGCCCTGGTCTGGGTGAACCCGTCCCTCCAACCCAGCCTAGGCGACCCTTTCACAACAATGTGGATTTGACAGGAGGAAGAAGGAGAAGCGGGAGGTCAAGGCTGGGCGTGGAGTGTGGTTTCCTTACCACCAGTCTTTCCCCACAGCCCCCGAAGGGAAGCCCCCTAGAGCCAGGAGGGACCGAGACAGAGTCTGACTGTACCGAGGGGGACCAGAAAGGGGAGCGCGAACGTGAGGTCCTCGCCTGGGTTCCGCTGCCCGGTAAGACGCTGGAGGTGGGGTGGGGCACGGTTTGCCCTCGTGCGCAAAGTGGCGAATTCAAATAACGCTGCTCTTATTAGCATAAAGGCTTGCATCTAATCTGCATGAGACCCATTTAATTGCCAAGACCTCCACGCTTCTCGCTCTCTAATGCGCTGTGTGTACCCCACATCAGCCGGCCCTGAGCCCCCACAGGCGGAGTGTCCCCGCGCCCCACCCCTGGCTCCTCGCCAGCCCGGGCTCCCGGACTTCGCCTTAATTGGTGATTAGCCTCAGCTGGAGTCCTGGGGCCTGGAGGAAAGAAGGGTCTGGCGAGAGAGGGCGGCACCTGGGCTGTGTTCCCCACAGAGCTCCCCATTCATGCGTCCCCAAAGGGTAGGGGGCTTGTCTAACCCTGCGCGGCTAGGGACAGTCCCAGCCCCCAGGACGTCTTCGCACAGGCCCGGGCCCATCCGTCCGCACCCTTCCCCATTGCAGAGGCGGAGGGGCGACCTGGGCAGATCCCGCCCCCGACCCCAGCGCTCCGCAGTCGGGAGCTCGAGAGGCAGTAGGGAGGGGAACCCGGGGCGGGGATCCTAGGCTGGAGAGGAGAGGCGGAGGCGGTGGGGACGTGGAGTGGGAACGTGGTGGTGCCTGGGGGAGGAGGATTGGGGCTGGAGCCCGCACAGGCTGAAGGGGGGAAACCAGAGAGAGAGGGCGGAGCTGGGCCGCAGAGGCCCCTCCCCGCGGCGGCACCGCTGCCGGGCCTGTTATTCCGCTCGCCGTTCGGCCGGGACCCGCGCAGCGCCAGTGACTCGGGGAGTCGGCCCCCGCCTCCTCCCTGCCCGGGCCTAGAACCACCCCAAACCCGAGAGGCCAGAGACGGAGCTGGAGCGGCTGCCGCATCCCGGCCCAGCTTCCCCCACCATCCCTCCCCGCCCCGCTGGACATCTGGACCCTGGGCCCCGCACCGACTGGGTTCCGGAAACCCTCCCCGCCCAGCTCGGCTGCCCGGCCTCGCGCCGCCCGCTCTGCGGAGCCCCCAGGCCTCCCCCAGACCAGACTTCCGCCTACCCCTGGACGCCCCTTCCCAGTTCCCTCCCTCCCCTCCTCCCCCAGCCTGGAGCGGGGTAGGAGGGAGGGGGGGTGTGCGCCCTGCGCCGTCCCCGCCCCGCCCCCCGTGATTCCCCCTGCATGGCCGGCCCGGGTGGGGGGTGCGGGGGGGCCCGGGCGCCATGCGGGGGGGGCACAAGGGGGGTCGCTGTGCCTGTCCCCACGTGATTCGAAAAGTGCTGGCAAAATGCGGCTGCTGCTTCGCCCGGGGGGGTCGTGGTGAGTGCGAGGTCGCAAGGGCCCAGCGTTGAGTGGGGGGCGGGCTGATGGTTCAGGGCCTCAGACAGACCTGGTCCTAGGGATTCAGAGGTTGGAGACTTGTACCTGTGTTTTCCAGGAAAGTGACTTAGTAGATCTCCAAGATCCCTTCTGCCTCCAAATTTTTAATCAGTTCAAGTTAAGGAAATTGGGGAAGGGGCAGCAAACTCTTCTCTCCATCTTGTAGTCAACTGGGTTCTGAGAAAAACCCATCCACAATCCCCCTGGGCCTACAACCAATCTTTCTTAAATCCTTTTGCTGAGAATCTACTAAGGATCTGAAGAGGGCCAGAGAGGAGGAATGAGGATGAGGGTCTACCTGGGGCTTTATGACAAATCTCTAATCCTCTGTTCCTGACCCAGGGCAAAGATAACCCTAATGAGTTCTCCTCACTTGCCTCCCCCCTCCCAGTTGGGTTTGTGCATGTGTTGGGGAGATGGGCTGCAGAAGTCTTTTCTTTTTATAGTGATTACAGCAATTGGTGCAGGAGGGGTCTGGGGGTGGCAGATGGCCTTTCAGCTCTCCCCCCCCCCACCTTCTCAGGGAATGGTCTGTGCCCATTGGAAGGGGGTGGCTTGTAGGAGAGCAGATGGCCACCCCCAGCTTCCCCTGTCTGCCCAGATGCCTGCCCAACCATATCTGTGGCGTGCTCTGGATATGGGGGAGCATCCACATGAAACTGGAGGTTCCAAGCTTTGGGAGCCCGGGTGTTTACTGTCCTGCCTCCCAAGGATGCCCAGGTGCAATTTTCTATCCTGGCCAAATCAAATGAGGATGACAAGAGAGTGGGCCCTGGGGGAGGGCTCAGCATTATGAAGAAGAGCCTCTGGGAGCTCCCTAGAGCCCTGAATCTAGAGCTGGAGTAATATCTATGGCCCCTTTTCTTCCCCCACTCCCCATTAGAGTCCTATTCCATTGCTGGCAGTGAGGGGAGTATCTCAGCTTCAGCTGCTTCGGGTCTGGCTGCCCCCTCTGGCCCCAGCTCTGGCCTCAGCTCTGGCCCCTGTTCCCCGGGCCCCCCAGGGCCAGTCAGTGGCCTGAGAAGATGGTTGGATCATTCCAAACATTGTCTCAGTGTGGAAACTGAGGCAGACGGTGGCCAGGCTGGACCATATGAGGTGAGCAAGGGGCACCACAAAAGCATGTAGGACAATCCATGAAGGACACTGGGAGAGAGGGCAGGTTGGGGGCCACTGGTTGCTGGGGAGACACAGCCCATGACCTCTGACACTTGACCTCTGGCTCCCAGAACTGGATGCTGGAACCAGCTCTCACCACAGGAGAGGAGCTTCCAGAACTCACCCTGCTGACCACATTGTTGGAGGGTCCTGGAGATAAGACACAGGTATGAAGAAACGGGTCTGTATGGCTTCCCAAAAGCATCCATGTGCTGACTCTAGGATGTTCTGTCCTTCCAGCCACCTGAGGAGGAAACTCTGTCCCAAGCCCCTGAGAGTGAGGAGGAACAGAAGAAGGCGGCTCTGGAAAGGAGTATGTAAGTGTCCCCATACACTCCCCCACCTTTGCCCCCCCCCCCAACCATTGTGCAACTTCCAGAGAACTGTCCCTCACATTTTATTTATTTGTTTGTTAGAGATTATTTATTTATTTATTTATTTGACAGACAGAGATCACAAGCAGGCAGAGAGGCAGGCAGAGAGAAAGAGAGAGGAGGAGGAGGAAGCAGGCTCCCTGCTGAGCAGAGAGCCTGATGTGGGGCTTGATTCCAGGACCTGGGATCATGACACAAGCCAAAGGC
>NC_081562.1:92948842-93161007 GCF_022355385.1 Mustela nigripes
AGATTATTTATTTATTTATTTGACAGACAGAGATCACAAGCAGGCAGAGAGGCAGGCAGAGAGAAAGAGAGAGGAGGAGGAGGAAGCAGGCTCCCTGCTGAGCAGAGAGCCTGATGTGGGGCTTGATTCCAGGACCCTAGGATCATGACCTGGGCGGAAGGCAGAGGCTTTAACCCACTGAGCCACCAAGGCGCCCCTGTCCCTCACATTTTAGATTTGATACTTGGAATTTCTGGGCGCCTGGGTGACTCAGTGGGTTGGGCTGCTGCCTTTGGCTCATGTCATGATCTCAGGGTCCTGGGATTGAGTCCCGCATCGCGCTCTCTGCTCAGCAGGGAGCCTGCTTCCCATCCTCTCTCTCTGCCTGCCTCTCTGCCTACTTGTGATCTCTTGCTGTCAAATAAATAAATTTAAAAAAAAATCTTTAAAAAAAAATACTTGGAATTTCCTCTGAGGTTGGCTATGGTAATAAGGGGCTTCTAGTCCAGGAAAGAGGTAGTGGCTAAACCAAGGATGTGCACTCCTGCTCTCTTCCCAGGTATGTCTTGAGTGAACTGGTAGAGACAGAGAAAATGTACGTGGAGGACTTGGGGCAGATTGTGGAGGTAGCTCCCTTTTCTCTCCCCAGCCCTAAGCCCAGCCCTTTTCCTATGCTCAAGGCTAATTTTAGGGGATGCCTTAGTGCTCCTGTGTCCCACCTTCCCAGTCCCCTCTACATCCTGAACTTCTTGGGGGTGGGGGTTCCCCCCGTAAAGGCTGGCCCCCCCACACTCATGCTCCCACCCCACCCGTCTCATAGGGTTACATGGCCACCATGGCTGCTCAGGGGGTCCCGGAGAGTCTTCGAGGCCGTGACAGGATTGTGTTCGGGAACGTTCAGCAAATCTATGAGTGGCATCGAGAGTGAGTGGTGGATCCCGGAAAGCGAGGTGGAAGGGCATACCTCTGTTGTCTCTGTAACCTAGCCATGGGCTGCAGTCTCCTGAGCAACGGTCTGGAGTGGCTTAATGGCCCAGCTAGGGTAGACAGCTCTCAGTTAAGTCGGGTGGGGGTATTTGACCAGCCTTTTCTTCACCAACCCCTCCAGCTATTTCCTGGAGGAGCTACAGCGGTGTTTGAATGATCCTGATTGGCTGGCTCAGCTCTTCATCAAACATGTGAGGCTTAAGGGGGCGGCCTGGAAGGAGGGGGGCTCGGGAGTGGGTCGGGGCTCCCCAGAAGTATTCTCTCGCCTCACCCGTCCTGTTCTCCTTAAACTTGACCCCTGTTAGGAGCGCCGGCTGCATATGTACGTGGTGTACTGTCAGAATAAGCCCAAGTCAGAGCATGTGGTATCAGAATTTGGGGACAGCTACTTTGAGGTCAGTGGCTGAGGTACCTTGGGGGAAAGGGGACAGAATCATCAGGCTCTCCATACTTCGTAACTACCCTGTCCTTGTCGCCAGGAGCTCCGGCAGCAGCTAGGGCATCGCCTGCAGCTCAGCGACCTGCTCATCAAACCAGTGCAGAGGATCATGAAATACCAGCTACTGCTCAAGGTCAGGACCACCTATTTCCTGAGGGTTCCGCTGGCTGGGACAGCCCTTGCTTGTCTTGTTCCTCTCCCCAGCGTTCCTAAGGCTCCCCCCAGACTTCCTGGGCACCTTCATCTGTCCTGAGTATTTCTTTTCTACATCTTAGGATTTTCTCAAATATTATAGTAGAGCTGGAATGGATACAGAAGAGCTGGAGGTGAGGACTTCCATCTCTGCTAGGACACACACCACCTACTCCTTATTTTTTTGGTCTCCTGGGATACCCCAGCAACTTGGGTGGTGTTGAGCTGTCTGGTTTTTAGGGGGAGGCTGGTTGAGAGTTGAAACATGCTCTGAAGAGGCCTCTTTCTCCACAATGACAATGCTCCTCTCTTCATCTGTGACCCAGCAAGCTGTGGAGGTCATGTGCTTTGTACCCAAGCGCTGCAATGACATGATGACCCTGGGGAGACTTCGGGGCTTTGAGGTATGGGGATAGAACAGGCAATTGGAGGCCCAATGCTCTTTGGCCCCAGTCTGAGTACTTGGGAGGTCCTCATGGGGGACCTCTCCCTCCCCTGAGACCGACTCCACGGTTGTTGGGAGAATCAGAGGAAGTCCCTTTTCTCTCTCTCTCTTTTTTTTTTTTTTTTTCTTCTCAAAATCACTACCCTTTGGTTCTAGGGCAAATTGACTGCTCAGGGGAAGCTCTTGGGCCAGGACACATTCTGGGTCACAGAGCCCGAGGCTGGGGGGCTGCTGTCCTCCCGGGGTCGAGAGCGACGTGTCTTCCTTTTCGAGCAAATTGTCATCTTCAGTGAGGCCCTGGGAGGGGGAGTCCGAGGAGGATCACAGGCTGGATACGTGTACAAGAGCAGCATCAAGGTGGGGAGAAGGCCACAAGGGAGGGGTCTGGCTGGGATGCGGTGAGGCCTCTGAGAGAACACCTGGCTCCTGGATTTGTTGGAGGGGATGGGAACCAGAGACAGCCTAAAGAATCTGGGGGCTCTCTCCTACTTGCCAATCTAGGTGAGCTGCCTAGGACTGGAGGGGAACCTCCAAGGTGACCCTTGCCGCTTTGCGCTGACCTCCAGAGGGCCAGAGGGTGGGATCCAGCGCTATGTCCTGCAGAGTGCAGACCCCGCAGTGAGTCAGGCCTGGATCAAGCAAGTGGCGCAGATCCTGGAAAGCCAGCGGGACTTTCTCAATGGTGAAGCTCTTACCCTCCCTCCTTGACATGCTCCTTCAGCCCTTTGACCTCCCAAATCCCTCTCTGCCCAAAATTTAGTCCCTGTCCTCTTGACCCCAGCTTCTCCCCCCCCCCCAGCAATTTACAATGGCTGACAGTTCTTGGGAAGAGGGCAAAGTGAGAGGATGGTCTGTGTAGAGCCTTTAGGGAAAGAACCTGTTGTAACCCTCCTCCTGTTCCTCTCCTTGCCCCAGCATTGCAGTCACCCATTGAGTATCAGAGACGAGAGAGCCAGACCAACAGCCTGGGGCGGCCAGGAGGCCTTGGGGTGGGGAGTCCTGGGAGAATTCGGCCTGGAGACCGGGCCCAGGTCAGCACACATACACCCATCAATGGCTCTCTCCCCTCCCTGCTGCTGTTGCCCAAAGGGGAAGTGGCCAGAGCCCCCCTGCCTCTGGACACACAGGTACGAGGAACGGAGTCCCCTGTTATAGGGGCAGAATGGGGAGGGCCTCTTTTATTCTGGGATCCCTAAATCCCCCTTCCCTATACCATTCCTTTCTTCTACCGCATGCCTTTTTTCTGCCCTTTCCTACTTCCCCACTCTTACCTTACCCCCTCCAGTTTAATCTTGGGAGAAGCTGATGGTTTTAGATGATCTAAGATGGCTAGCAAGAGGAGGTGGCTTAGCCAGGGGCATACACTGAAAAGAAAGGAGTGAGGGTGGATTCCTAGACTTTTTTCCTCCTCTGACATGAATCTTTCTTCAGGCCCACAGTGACATCCCCCGAGCCCCTCATGACTCTCCTCCAGCTCCACCAATTCCAGACACCCCTCCCTGCCAAGCCAGACTTGCCAAGCTGGATGAAGATGAGCTCTAAGTGGTGAAGGCCTGGGGTGGTGCTGACCCAGCCACCCTATTTCCTGAGAACTTCAGGGCAGTCCTTCTGGCACCACTTTTGAATTCCTTCTTGATGTGCCTGGAGGGGGCAGCGAGGCTGGGAGTGGTGTTGACTTGGCACAGGATACCCAGACTCAAAAAGACTTCTTTCTGCTTAAGGAACATGGGTTCCTTCAGCTCCCACCCCTATGCATGCGTCACGGGTCCCCCCCCAAAGAAGGATATGTGGGTGGGTGGGTGGGAGGGCTGGGGCAGGGGCCAGGTAAAAATGATTGGTTTTGATTTTGATTTTTTTTCCAGTTTTCTGAGATTAAAGGTTTTGTGATATCACTAAGGCTGCTGTCTTGGCAGAGGGAAGGGGAAGAGGAGTGAAGTGATGGGGAGAAATCCGCTGGGCCTGTGGATGGTCTGGTGAGAGGAGGACACAGGGTGGAAGACAAAAGGTGTCGCTGTTTTTGTCCCTCACCTGCAGCTGCGCCATCTGGCAGTCTGGACCTGGAGCTTGGGAAACCCTAGATCCGTGATATATCCTCCTCTTTCCCAGGCTGCTTTCTCTGCCATCTGGCCTCCATTCTAGACTCCACTGGAAAGCCCAGTGTAGTGTGACTTCCCACCATTCCCCCAACATCCAGATTCTAAAGGACTAAATGCCCAAGTACCTTTCCTTCTGAGGCCTCCATGCTCAGCTGAGTGGGAAGGGAGATGTGGAGAGGATGCTGGGGTCTGTGGCCCTCTTTGGCCCTGGATCTCCTTCTTTTTGCAGTTTGCGAGGTCACAAGGCATATCCGTAGTGAGCAGGAAGGGAGTCTTCTTCAAGTACAGACCCAAGAGTGGACAGCTCAAAGGGGTCTTCATCCCTCCCAATTTCTGGGATAGCCCCTGGGATGGAGAAAGCCAAACATGCAGAGTTCCGTATCCAGACACCCTGTCCTGGGTCCTTGGGCATCGGTGTATCCACCGTGTCCACTCGTCCCCTGGGCTTGGTCACGTGTACTTGGGCTTCCTCAGCAGACAATAGGCTGCTGGTGTGGGAGGGTGAGGAGGAGCTGGAGCCTCCCTGTGGGCCTGAGGTCCCTCTGGCCTACAATGGGGGGAGGGACCTCTTAAGGGGGGGACAGGACGTACAGCCCAGATAAGACTTCTGGGGAACAATAGGAGGAATTGAAGAGGGGAGACCCACCCTCACTCTACCCCACACCCAGGGCTTTGGGGGCAGGGACTGGGGACCAGAGGGTGATGGGGAGGGATGCCAAGTATTCTTGTAAATGGAGGAGGGGATGGGGAAAATAGCAGGATGCTGGAGCTCAGGACTTTTGTATCTCTTGAGGGACCACAGAGGTTCATGAGGTGGGTGCATGACCCTTTTGAACTTAATTTAACCACAAATGTGTTTTTGAGTGCCAACTTTGTAAAATAGCACTTGAATGTAATAAATGGCACTTCAAGTTCTTTTTGTTGTTGTTGTTTTGTTTTGTTTTTTGGCTTTTAAGAAGCAAAATCAAAATTTGCTCTCAGTTCAGTATTTCCCCTGAGGCCCTGAACTGGGAAGTTAGGCCCAGCTCCCAGCAGAGGTGTGGGTGGTAGTTCTCCGTCAACCCCGGGCTCTACTGTAGCCGAGTCCCATCTTAGCAGGCTTCAAAGCTGCTCTGCCAATGGAGCCCCTTCCATTTCCTTGGGGCAAGCTGTATACCCCATGCAGATTTGGGTCTGGCGGAGAGGCATGTGTGTGTTTTGAGGGGGGCACGCTGAATTTTCTTGGGGAGAATGCAGAGGCTCTAGGAATGATGGGCCACTCTAGAGGAGCAAGCTATCTCCTCCTAGAGGGCCAACGCAGAAAGGAGCAGCAGCCGGATGGCCAGAATCAAAAGGCTTAGGAGTGGGAAAAATGTGCGAGCTTTTGGCCTTTGTCTTTAGTCCCTACACCTTTCCATACACCCTCACCACCCCTACCCCGCCCTCGTCCCACCCCAGTAGGCTCAGGAGTGAGCGATCCCGCTGAGGTTGTCTCAGGAAACGCCTAACATAGAGACGCCCTCTCCCCAAGTCTTTGCAGTCTCTGGGCCGTTGATGGTCCCCAAGAGAGGGCGCCCTGCAGGGCGGGATTGGACCCTGCTTCAGGGAGGCGGGACTCAGGGCTAGAGGGTGGAGGGGTATTTAAGACTAGGCGGGGTTGGAGGTGGCCAAGAGCAAAATGAGTGGGCTACCGGACGCCAGGACCTGCCCAGGCCTGGGAGAGGTCTCCGACCTTAAGTTCCCTCTGGGCGCCAAGTTCAGGGAACCTCTCACCGAAGCTCGATTCCAGCAACTCTTCGGGGACGCAGAGCAGGAGTCGGACCTACTCTCGGAGCCCCGCTGGTCCTGGCTGTGCAGACAGTGGAGGCGGCTGCCTGGCGCTTGCTCCGGACCGGGGGCGTGGCGCCTGCTGCTGGCGCGGCTGCCTCCTCTGCGCTGGCTGCCCCACTACCGCTGGCGGGCCTGGCTGCTCGGGGATGCCGTGGCCGGAGTGACCGTGGGCATCGTGCACGTGCCCCAGGGTGAGCGGCCCCAATACCCGCCCGTCTGGGGCCCGAGCTCTGGAGGGCGTCGGGAAGGTGCAGAGCCTGGAAACCCAGGAGCGAGAGATTGGGTAATGTGGCTGAGGGTTCGGAGACAGGATCTGAGACCAAGAACCGGGTAAGGACTGCCGAGCTGCATCAGATCCCTACCCCCAGCTCCCTTCATTTGCGCAATCCTTCAAGAAGTCTTTGACACGTTCCGGGTCAGGGAACTGGAGAGGTACAATACCGGCTTCCTCCACGCTCGCTACCCCCCTCACCCTCGTCTAGGCCGACACGGATCTGTGACCTTGTCCGCCCCAAGACCTCCCACGGAGGCCTGTTAACCCCTGGGTTCCCTCATGTGGCATGATTTAGCGTCTCCATGCCAGCCTCTGAGAATGTGCACAGGAAGGGTGGCGTTCTGGAGGCTGGTCACCTTCCCCCAGCCACCCCCTCCCCCACACCACACACCGCGATGATCTTTCCTTCCACTTCTCCCCTAGGCATGGCTTTTGCCCTCCTGACCTCTGTGCCTCCAGTGTTCGGACTCTACACTTCTTTCTTCCCCGTCCTCATTTACACCTTGTTGGGTACTGGGAGACATCTGTCCACTGGTGAGCGACCCGGTGACTCCTCTCCTTTTCTGTGGGGTGCCAGTGGACAGGGTTTTGAGGCTTGGGTTCCTGTGAGCTCCTTAGCTCTTGTTCCCCTCTTCCCCTCCCCTGCTTCCCTTCCAGCCTCTGCCGTTTCCCTGCCGGGAACTTGGGACCTAAGCAAAGTTTGCTGGGCCGTTGGGGGGATTGAGGAGTAGGGGGTGGGGGTTGGTGCTGAGTGTGTGCAAAGAGAAGGGAGTGCCCTCGGACTTTACTTCACCCCCAGGAGATTCGGTTTAAACGAACATCTCCGGGAAGATGGAAGAGGGGAACAGAGATGCGCGGTTACCCAAAGGAGCGCGCGGTCCGCGGGGCGTTTGCAGGAGGAGTGTGATGCATTAGGGGGCAGTATTTGCCGGCTGGCGCGCTCTCCTAGCCTCCCTCCGGGCACGTTCCGGGCTGCTGCACCAGTTCTCGGCCCCATGGCCTTCACCTGCGCAGCAGCCTTCCAGGAGAGCGGGATCTGACCGCAGCAGCCTGACCGGGGACGCGGAGCCCCAGCGGTCACCGCACCCCAGGTGGCAGGGCTGGTGATCTCTGCGTTTGAATTCCCCGGCCCTAGGAACTTTCGCGGTACTCAGCCTCATGACGGGCTCAGCCGTGGAGCGGCTGGTGCCGGAACCCCTCGGGGGTAACCTGAGTGAAATCGAGAGGGAACAGTTGGACGTTCAGCGGGTTGGGGCGGCTGCAGCCTTAGCCTTCGGGAGCGGGGCGCTGATGGTGAGGGAGGATCCTGCGGGATCCACGCTGGGGTCCCTGGGGAACTGGGCCAGGAGAGGGGGGCGGGATGCGTGTCCTGCGCGGGCATAGGCGGGAGAGGTGCGCTCCCGCGGGTCCGCTACTCCTCCGGTAGTGATTGTGCATCTCCTCCCCTGCAGCTGGGCATGTTCGCGCTGCAGCTCGGCGTCCTGTCCACCTTTTTGTCGGAGCCTGTGGTCAAAGCGCTGACCAGCGGGGCCGCGCTGCACGTGCTCGTGTCCCAATTGCCCAGCCTTTTAGGGTTGCCCCTCCCGCGCCAGATTGGCTGCTTCGCTCTCTTCAAGGTGGGGGTGGAGAACAGCGGAGAAGCGGCTTCTGGCGGTCTTGGGAAGAGGGAAACCCGGAAAGGAAGGAAGGAAGGACGGCGAGTGGAGGGATAGAGGGTGACGGGGGCGGAGGGAAGGAAGTTAGAACCACTGGCTGAAAGAGGGTCGCTGCGGCGGTGGAAGCCCCGATGGGAGCCGGGAGGCCTTGCCTCGGCCGGGTGGGTCCGCGCTGGGGACAGTCGACCCGGCACCCGGCCCTCGCTCACCGCCCCTCCCCGCAGACGTTGGCCGCTGTGCTGACCGCGCTGCCCCGGAGCAGTCCGGCAGAACTGACCATCTCGGCACTCAGCCTGGCGCTGCTCGTGCCCGTCAAAGAATTGAACGTGAGATTCCGGGACAAACTACCCACCCCGATCCCAGGCGAAATCGTCATGGTGAGGATGGCTCCCGGGTCGGGGGTGCGCCCTGCACCCTGCACCACACAGCCCTTTGCCCATCAGGTAGGAGCTGGCCGCTGCCGCCCCCTCGTGGAATGCAGCGAGTTTACAGAGGAGAAGTCCTGCGCATCCGTATCCCTTTCCAGGCCTCTTCCCAGAACACTTTGACCCTCTGGAATCCCCCACTCACTTCTCGCACGGAGCCTCTCCTGGACCTCTTACAAAGCCTTCTTCCTGCTTACAGCGCTCCCTTGCGGTGTCGCTCGCCACGGCACTCTCCACTCACATCTCTCCCCTCACCCGGTCCTTCGCTGTTCACTGTTCAGTTTCTCTACCTTCCCACGCCCACCTACATTTCTCTCTCTCCCCGACTAAATAAGTGTTCTGCCTCTCCACCCATACGCCATCTATGCTGAGACATATCCCAGCTCTCTTACCTAGAATGGCTCGGTACACTTCTTGATGTCTACCATTCCTCATGGGAGTCCCTCTTCTTCCATCTCTTTCTATAACCTCGCATATACATCATTTCTCTTTCCCATCCCCACGGTCCTGCACTCTAAATGGGCGGCCAGGCACCCAACCCAAACACATCCCAGAGCCCCCAGGGGCTGGGCCTCCAAAAACAACTAACAGTTGCCTTAGAATCCTTTTTCTCCGTGAGGCTCTTTCTAGTCTCTGCCAGGAAGCCCATCTCCTGCCATGCCCTAATTTGCTCTCTTTCCCAGGTGCTTCTGGCCTCTGTGCTCTGCTTCACCTCTTCCCTGGACACAAGATACAACGTCCAGATAGTGGGGCTGTTGCCTGGAGGGTAAGGGAATCGAGAGCCTGCTCTTCTCCCATTTTTCCCACCCAGCACTTCCCCTTGACCCACCCCACCCTGTTTTCTCTGTCTTCCCATATCCTTCTTAGGACCAACCCATCCTCATCCTGGATCCCTCTCTCTCCAGATTCCCCCAACCTCGCCTCCCTAACCTGGCTGAGCTGCCCAGGATTCTGGTTGACTCGCTGCCCATCGCGCTGGTTGCCTTTGCTGTGTCCGCCTCCCTGGCCTCCATCTATGCAGACAAGTATAGCTACACTATTGACTCCAACCAGGTGTGACTCCGACTGAGGACCCCAATTCATTCAGGACACAACCCCCTAATCTGATGTGCCCTCCCTATGCCCTTGTCTCTCTCCTCTTCATCTCACTGCATCCCTCCAGGAGCTCTTGGCCCATGGTGTCTCCAACCTTATCTCCTCCCTCTTCTCCTGCTTTCCCAACTCCGCCACATTGGCCACCACCAGCCTACTAGTGGATGCTGGTGGGAACACACAGGTAAGAGCATGTCTTGGATGAGGAGAAGGGCGGGAAGGTATCCAGGGGGATGGGTGGTGGTGAACAAACAGGTGGACGATGGGTAGATTCCTCAGAGGGCAGCCATATAGAGGAGGTTAGGAGTCTGTGCGGGAGAGGGATGGGGTGGGAATTTCTAGGTAGGAGATGGAGAGAAGATAACTAAGCTCCATTAAGACCTTTGTAGACTTGGGGCACCTGTGTGGCTCAGTGGGTTAAGCATCTGCCTTCAGCTCAGGTCATGATTCCAGGGTCCTGGGATGGAGCCCTCCATTGGGCTCTCTGCTCAGCGGGGAGCCTGCTTCCCCCTGCCTCTCTGCCTACTTGTGATCTTTCTGTGTCAAATAAATAACAATCTTTAACAAAAAAAAGACCTTTGTAGACTCTAAGCACTCAGTTTACAGTGCCCACATGTAACTCAAAATAAAAACAAAACTGAACTGTAAAATAAATTTGAGAGACAAACTTCTGATTTCCACACAACCCCCCCATGGGACATATCACACATGAAAGTCTCCCCCTAATACTTCTGGTTTCCTACTTTGCTGGTCCCCTAAGAATGTGGTGAGCCTGCTTTTAGGGTCATCCAACAGTGGCTTTTAAGATGGACATGGGCTTCAAAAATAGGGAAATTGAACTACATCTACGTAGAGACCGGCAAATGAGAGGCATTTAATTGGGAGAGGGGAAAAGTAGATGTGAGATGCAAACTAGCAAGAAGAGAGTGGAAGACTGAGGAATATCTTCATGGACAGGGATTCGGAAGGAGGGAGAGTTCCAGGGAAGGCAAGGTAAAGTGGGCAGGGCGGCCAGCTCCCTCACAGTGGTGCATGAGATCCCTTTGCTTCTCGGCTTCCATCCCTCCTCCTTTCTAGCTGGCAGGCCTCTTCTCCTGCATAGTTGTCCTCTCAGTGCTGCTGTGGCTGGGGCCCTTCTTCTATTATCTGCCCAAGGTAAGGAACAGAGGAGCTATTGGGGGTGGCCAGGAGGGGTGGCTATATTCCAGGACACTGAGGCAGTCAGCTTGCCTTCTCTGCCCCAAGGCTGTCCTGGCCTGCATAAACATCTCCAGCATGCGCCAGATGTTCTTCCAGATGCAGGAACTGCCACAGCTATGGCGCATCAGCCGCATGGACTTTGTGAGAAGTGGCAACATTGCTCCAGATTGCCCCCTCCCATTTCCCAGCATCCCCAGCCTCTGCCCTCGATTGAAGCTAATTGTCCTGGTCCTACATTCTGTAGCCCCCCCCCCCCCACTGCAACAAGCCTACCTCCTAATCCCATTACCCAGACACAGGGTGGAGGGTGGGGTTTCCCCCGCTGAGTCAATCCTGTCCCTTCCTGTCATTCTTTCTACCTTCTCCTGGGCCATCCCTTCCTATCATTTGCCTTGGCAGGCACCACACCTCTTTCCCTAGCAGTGATGGCCTGCCACTCCCAACCCTGTCCTGCAGGCTGTATGGATGGTCACATGGGTGGCCGTAGTGATCCTGAGTGTGGACCTAGGCCTGGCCATAGGTGTGGTCTTCTCCATGATGACTGTGATCTGCCGTACCCAGAGGTGTGAGTGGAGATGAGCCGGGAAGCACAGTGGGGAGAGAACAGGTGCTTGGGGTGACTCTCCAGCCAGGCCAGGCTGGGAATCTGACCCCAGCTTCCCACCCAGGGTGCAGTGCCTGGCACTTGGACTTGCTGAGGGGACGGAGCTCTACAGGCCACTCAGAGAGAGCCACAAGGTGGGTGGACTATGGACAACGAGGGAAGGGAAGACCAGACCCGGGTGTTTTTCTGACCCTCTGCCTCCTTAGCTCCGCAAGGTCCCGGGGCTCTGCATCCTGAGCTACCCAGCACCCCTCTACTTTGGGACCCGTGGGCAGTTTCGCCGCACCCTGGAGCGGCACCTGGGGCTTGGAGAAGGAGGAAAGGTGAGAGACCTGGTCCGAGGGGAGGGTGGCTTCTCCGGGAGAGGGAGGCAGGTGGCTCTTCTGAAGGAGATCACTGCTTACGGGGCACACGTTCATGCTGGTGTCTTGGAGGTGGTGACTGCCCTTCTCTACTCACAGGAGGCTCCAAAGACGGATGGCCCACCCGATGCAGGTGAGATGGGATGGCGAGGAGCCTGGGCACGTGCCCTGGAGGCATCCGGCCACTCCTGCCTTCTCCCATCCTAGTTGCCGAGCCCGTCAGGGTGGTGGTCTTAGACTGCAGTGGTCTCACCTTTGCAGATGTTGCTGGAGCCAGAGAAGTGGTACAGGTGAGGGATGGGGCAGGTAGGTGGAGGAGAAAGTCCCCTTAGCATCCCAGGCATACCCTCTGACGTAGGATTTGACCCCCCTCTCCTTCTCCGCAGCTGGCCAGCCGATGCCGTGATGCTGGGATCCACCTTCTCCTGGCTCAGTGTAATGGTGAGAGGTGTGGAGGCTGGAGGGACCTGGAGACTGGGGAATGACCAGAGACGTGGGGGAGGGAAAAGGACATGGTATGGATTTAAGACCTACAGGCCTGGCCTGCGTCTCTACACAGCCTCAGTACTGGGGACACTGACCCAGGCAGGACTCCTGAACAGAGTGACCCCAGAACAGCTGTTCGTCAGTGTCCAGGATGCAGCTGCTCATGCCCTGGAGAGACTGGTGAGGGGGCAGGAGCAACAGGAGGGAAACCCAGGAGGTGCTGGGCTATATATCAGATCACATGTGAGTCGTTGGCTGAGAATCTATGCAGAGGGTTCTGGGAAAAGGCCTGAGAAAGAGACTAGGGGAGGGAGAGTGGGGGATGAAATGATGAGTCAATTTAAGGCTAAGCCAGGGAGACGGGGCCCAGCTCTGCGTGAAGAACTAAGGAGTTAAGAACTAGGGAGTGGGGTGGTGTGCCCTCAGAGGACTGCCAAATGCTGAGGGAGGGAGAAGGGCACTGAAACTATTCCTGATATGTCCTCTCTCTTTCCAGGAGACTACGGGTCCGAAGACTTGCACAGTGTGGGTCTGACACAGTCATCGGGAGCGTGGAGGGCCCCAACAATATGTGTGTGAGGAGTCCTTACTTCTTATAATTAATAAAACAAGGCTGAGCACCTCTGGGGGTCATGAAGTGAACCTCTGGGTGTCCGCACACTGATCCCTGGTGCCCCTTTCTCCATGCTCACAGCATTGCAGACACAACTAAAAATGACTTTCACTTGTGTGTTCACCAGCGCCCCCCCCCCCACTCCAGAAGTCTCCAGTTCTCTCCATGGGGGGTGGGGCTGGAGCCTGTGCACAGAGTCCTGGATCCAGAGATGGGGGAGGGGGTACAGCCCTGGGAATACACGCAGGGACTTCCCCACCCCCTCAGTCCCAAGGAGATGAGAGGAGAGTATTTCCACTTTAGGTTCTTAGAGTCTCCATGGGCTCTTTGGCACTTGGAAAGTGACCCCCCCCCACTTCCTGTCCCATGACAAAGGGGGTGGCGGGAGGACTTGGCACTGGCTGTGAGACAGTTATGGCTCCATCACATCCCTGGGCACTCGCAGAAAGGAGGAGTGCCACCAGGACAAGCCCCTGCTTGGGATCAGTTTCTGAAGGGGATCAGGGAGAGTCAGTGGAGCGGTCACTGGGTGTTGGGGTTTGCTAGAAATTCCTGGCAGGGACAAGGAGGCAGGCCCAGCTTGACAGTTTGAAGGCCCCTAGTGGCCCTCATTCAGAGGTCATGCACTGCAGCCGGTGTTTGAAGAAGAGTAGGCGGTGTTTGGCCACCTGACTTTCATCCAGTGATCCTGGGTAGCGGTAGCGGGCATAAGTCTCTGTCCCCACATCCCTTGATGTCCATGGCAGCTTCAACTTGGATGCATGATCCACAACGACGTCTGAGCAGGAGCCCACTCGAAGGGAACCAAGCCCATCCAGGAAGAATTCTGGGGGGGGGGCGTGGAGGGAAGGGGAGCAAACACTGAAGGGTCTGAAGGGTGTAGAAGGCCAACCCTTAAGGGAGAACTAAGATTTGGGGTATGGAGGGTGCATAGGCAAGGACCCCGTTTCTGAGGGCATTGGGCTAGTAATTAATTTTCCAGGGTCTCAGTTTCACTCTTCTGTAAAATAAAGTCAACATACTTACCTTGTGCTTGGGATAACATACCACAACTGTCCACCCTCCCCAACACCTAAAGTTTCAACAGATAATGAATGGGCTGCTCCAGGAGTGTGGTCTGAACCAGCGGGAGCGGCTGGGAGTGGAGGGAAGGTGGCGGTGACAGCGGTGGGGAAGTCAAACGTAGACCCAGGGGCAGTACTGGGTCTGGAGGTTCAAATGGTGTGCGGGCCAGGAGGGTGGGAGCTCTGTGTCTTGCCAAGGCTCACATCTTGGTAAATCTTCGCAGAACTGCCCCAAGAGCCCCGGGTGCCACCCGTGGGTTTCACGGGGGAGGGGTTGGGGTGGGCGTAGGAGTCGCCAGCGCCCTTGGATCCTCACCCAGCGCCCCGCGGGTCCCTGATGGGCCGGGCCAGGCCGGGAGGGGGAGCCACTCACCCAGATGCGCCACGCGGCTGAGGCGCGGGTCGAAACCGACCTCGCGCACCTTGTCAGTGCGCGCCAGGAAGAAGTTGACCACGCCGTCGGTCACCACGCAGCCTGGAAAGCCGACGAGCTCGTGGTGGAAGCCGCGCCTTTGCCGGAGGCAGTTCCCGCGGCCTGGCGCGCCAGGCTCCACGCTCAGCAGCTGCCTGTAGGTGGTGGCAAAGCCGGAGATCTCGCGCACCGCGCCGCCGACCTGCGGGAAGTGGGAGGATAGCTCCAAGAGGGACGGGGACTGCCGGGGCTGGGAGTGGGGGTACCACATCTGTGCTCCCTCTCCCCCGCTCGGTTCCCGAGCCCCGTCCTCGTCCGCTCCACTCCTACAGGACCCGGGGGTCTCCCAGGCTCCGCCGCGTCTTCTGTCAGTCCCAGGACCGTCCGCGCTCGCGCTCGGCCGGGGCTCCCCCGCCGCTGCCTCAGCCTGCTGAGACCCTCCTTCTCCCACCCCGCATCCTGCAGGCCCTCCCCTACCAGGTCCAGCGCTGTCCGCTCCAGCACGTCCACAAGCCTCTCCAGCCGCGTCCGCGCGGTGAACACGAAGTCGTCGTCCACCCACAGGACGTACTTGGTGGTTACCTGGGATACGGCCAGGTTCCGGCCTGCGAACCAGCCCTGGGGGAGGGTATATATGGTCAGTGAGGCTGGAGAGAGAGGACCTAACCCCACTCCCGCCTTCCCTTCTCTTTCCTGACGCCTCTCTTAACAGTAGTGCCCATGAATGGCTCAGGCCTGGGTAAAAAAGGCAGTTTTCCACGGCGAGGGGTTGTCAGTGTTCTGGGAGGTGTTAGAGCGCATCTAACCGTGCACCCCATTCATCCATTCATTCATCATTCATTCATTCATCACCTATTTACTGAGCGCTCCCCAAGTGCTCAGCACTTTCTAAGAACGCAGGACGAACAACATAGGCACGATTCCTGTCCCACGGAGCTTATTTCCAGGAACTGCCATGCTTAACAGGCACCCCAGTAATTCTGATTACAGGTAGGTAGTCCTGAGAATCACTACTCCGGAGACTTCAGACCGAGGGCGCGCCTTCCTCCACGCGCTCTGGCGCGCGGTTCAGCCTCGCTGGCTGCGCACCTTGCCAAAAGGCATGAGATAGTGCTCGATGTGGGGACCGCTAATGCTCTCTGGCTTGTCGCTGTCGTCGGCGATGACCACGGTGACCGTTGGGTAGAAGCGACGGATGCTGGCAATGAGTGCCCGTAGCCGATTGTAACGCAGGAAGGTCTTAGTAGCAATGGTGACCAGGGCACTGATGTTGTACTGGGCTGGGGAGGAAGAGGGTTAGGTGCAGAGGAAGGAGAATGGGAAATTAGGAGCAGGAAAACATCTTCTCCCAAGGCTTCCCTCCTCCACCTTCTCCCCACTAGACCTCGATTTTAGGTCGCGGCAGGCACGGGCCTCACCTCCCTGGGGTAGAGACCCAGATGGGTACAGCCGAGGGTTGGGGGGGTGTCTTATGCGGATGGTAAAGGCAGCCTCATGTCCCTCTGTGGAGAACCGGACTGGGAAGAAAGGACACAAGCTGTGGTGCTTAAGGCTGGGATAACATTCCTTTTTCAGTAAATCAGTATTTAAATGCCTACTCTTTCTGGGCCCTGATGGACAAGAATTTAAGATTTTTACCGCCATGGTACTAACATTCTAATGGGTGGGAAATTAATTTTAAAAGGAGATTTAATGAAAAGCACACGTTTATTGAGCATTTACTATGTGGCAGGTACTTTTTCAGTTACCTTAAATATAGGAACTCATTTAATCTTCACAAGTCCTATTAAGTAGATTTCTACTACAGAAAAAGACAGAGAAATTAAGTAACTTGTCTTCATTTACAGAACTCTTAAGCAACAAAACTGAGTTAGGAGCCTAGTCAGTCGTTCCAGGCTAAGTAAATGAAATTTAGAGACTGGTAAGCCTTGAAGAGAAAAAACAAGTAATGTGATAGTGAAGAGGAACCAGTTGAGTTGAGATCCAAATGACAAGAAGGAGCCAGCTGTACAAAAATCTAGGGGAACAGCATTCTAGGCAGAGGGAACAGCAAATGCAAAAGCCCCAGAGTGGGAGCAGGTTTGGTGTACTAAGCCTTGGAGAGAAGCAGGAGGGCTGTGTTGTGCCTTTTTTGCTAGAGAAATGGGAGCTCTGGGAGATAAAACCCCTTGCTCTCCTGGAAGTGGTGGATTGGAAATAGAGTTTGAGTTTTCTGGCTCCTGGGGCAGGTCACTTCCTGGGGCCCCCACGGTTGGCCTGAAGGGGGGACACACCCAAAGCTCGGGTTTCCCTTTGGCCTGCTCTGGCCCCAGATGAACAAAGGCCCCTTCTCTCTCTCTCCCTGGTCCTGCTAGCCTAGCTGAAATGCCCATTGTGTGACTGGGCAGCTCTGGCCATTGCCCTAGTATCTCCCACACCCTCTGCCATTTGCCCGCTCCAGCCTTTCTGGGCTCTCTGTTCACCCAGCCAGCCACTGCCTCCGCCCAGGCCTCACACCTGTGTCTGCTGTGTTTGCCTGGTAGCTTCGGCTGCTGTAAGTGACCAGTTGAAGCTGCCGGTTGAGTTGGTCTAGCCCAGGGCTGGTGAGGGTGAGATCTGGCTGCCCCTCTCCCTTGAGAGTCACTCCAGTCACTTCCCCTGCCACGTCCCAGGTGCCCAAGGAGGCTGTCAGGTTCACCTGGGAGAGGAGGATGTACAGGATTAGGCTTCACACCTACCTCCTACCTCCCTGGTAGCTTCATCCCTCCTTTGGCAGTGGGGTCTCCCTCCAGCATCCTCTGCCCACCTGGCCTTCCCAGCCTCATTTCCCCTTACCTGGTAAAGCTCCTGACCAGAAGCTGCCTGCAGGCTCAGTCCTAGGAGGAAGGAGAGAGAGTCAGAATCACACCCAGCCTTGAATTCTTCTGCACTTCGTCTCTCTTCACCACATCTCTCTTCATCACCACAGGGACCTTCTCACCCATCCCTCTTTGTTGAGGCCATGGCAGGGTACCTGTTAGGATGAAGCCTAGAGTAGCTGATTTTTTTACTCCTTTCCATCAAAGCAATGGCTCTTTATGGCCTGCCCCACCTACCCACTAATCTTTGGTCAGTCAGCAAAGAATAGATTCTTTCCCCCAAACCTCTCCAGTTACAGCCTTCTGCAATTCCTGACAACGGTAGAGTCCCTTCTGTCCTCATCTCCCATCTCATGAGCCCCCTTCTGACCTCAAGTCCCCCTTTCACTGGAAGTTCCCCACTTCCCATTCCAATCTTGCTTCACTCTTCCTCACCCAACTTTGAGCTCTGACACCCCCACAGTGCCTTAGGTCATCCCTGAGGCTCATTCTCCCCACCTGGTACCAAGATGCTCCGGAGGGGCTGGACTTCCACACCCTGCAGTGGGTACTGAAGAGGGGAGTTGGCAGGGGCTATGAGCAGCCGGTCAGCAGCGGACTGGCTCCTGGCAGTGGAGGACAGAGAAGGAATCACGGGGCAGAGGAGCTCTCCTTCCAGTCACACCCTCCCTCCAGGCCTCCCACTGCAAAGACACACCCTCATTTCAAGATAGTACCTTGAAAGGAAGGCCTGGAACTCCTGCTCCCTGGAGGCAGAGGCAGCCCTCAGCTCCTCCGGGTCAAAGGCTTTGGTGAGGTCGATGGCTCGGACCTGCCTCTGGAAGGGGAGGTAAAAGCTCCTTCCACTGGACTCACAACTACAATTGTTCCCAGAGAGCAGCCTGGAGGGGGGACGAAGGTCATCAGAGCCCAGCCATCCAACTCCATTCACCCCATGAAACATTTACACAGTGCCCCACACCTTGGCCTTTCAACCCTGCCCATCCAATGTCTGTCCCCTAAAACATTGCTTTTCAGATAGTCTCCAGGGGGAGAGACCACCATGACTTGTCCCCTAAATCTGGATTTTACAGAGCCGTAGAATAGGGTCAATTGCTAGAATTTCAGAGTTGTCTACCCACCATTTAGGACCCCACATGGACTCCCCTTTCAAGTAGAATCATCAGGACATTGGGAAGTTTTCTAGGGCCCTCCTATGCCTGCACATCCTCTCCTCCCCATCACCATGACAAGGTTCAGGGAGGAGAGATTCCCCCTCCGCGCCAGCCCAAGACTCAGCAGCTCCCCCTGCCTTACCCCCACTCCCCAACTAGTCAGGAGAACCCAGAGATCCGAGCTCAGCAGTGCAGGAAACAAAAGCTCCCCACGCCACCCCCAGCGAGTGCTGCTCTGCCGCCACCACCCCAGGCACTCACCCCACCACTTGCTCCTTGATCCTGACTGGGATGTGTGCATAGCGGGGCTCGGGCGTCAGGTCTGGCAGTTCTGGTCTGGGGGGGCCCTGCAGGGGCGCCCACAGCGCAAGAGGTGCCCCGAGGCCCGGCGCGTCCCGGGTGCTCGCGTACAGGAGCCCCAGCGAGGCGCAGGCGAGCAGCAGGACCAGCACACAGAGGGCCCGGCGGCCCAGCCGCATCCTGGTGGGCGGTAGGAGTGGGAGGGTGAGAAAGGTGCGGGGGGAGGGGGCGTGGGCTGGGACCCTAGAGCCGGGAGGTTCTGGAGGCTCCTGCCAGCAACCCCGGGACGCTCTCTACATCTCCGCGCGCTAGGATTTGCATAGCGAATTGTTCCCCCGGCCCTCCTCCCTCCACTCCCCGGGCCTCGGGTCTCCCGGCCTCCTTTCTTCTCGCCTTCTCCCGCATCTCGGTTTCCTCTCACGCCCGAGGCCCGGCATGTTGATGCGAGAGACCGCTGGATGCGGGGCTTTCCTCGGGGCCGCGAATAAGTAGGACTGCATCGTTTTCTTAGAGCAGCGGACTCCCCCATTCCCGCCCCCACCGCCCCCGGCCCGCGTGTCCCCCACCCCGCGGTCCGAGCATCACCTGGGCCCCGGTGGGCTGCACAGGGCGGCTCCACACCTTGCCTGTCATGGAAAATGCAGAATCACGCCCGCGCTGTTGCGTGCCCCCGGCGGAGGTGACCGCGCAAGTGGCCTCGGGAAGCTGTGAGGAGGACCCGGGGGACCCGCGAGCGCGCCGCCTCCCGCCTCCAGCTCGGCCCCCTCATCCCGCCCGGGCACTGACCTGTCTAACGTTCTAAGGCCGCCACAAGATTTCCGTCCGGGCTGCTCCAGGCTCTCAGCCCCGGCCTGGGGGTCTTCATGGGGCTGGAGGCGGCCTGATCGGGGAGCCAGCCGTGAGCCTGTGTCGTGGGGATCCTCCTGCCTCCCGGGCTCGCCCAACCCCTCCCGCCTTCGGACGCTCGGGGCTTTGTAGACCGCGGCGCGGGGTGGTTCTGGGCGTTTCCTGCGGGGGGGTGGGGTGGGAGGTGGAGAACGGAGTTGAGAAACGGTGCATCCCAGCCCCAGAAACGAAGGCTGGGCTCCCCGGCACCCTGTCCCACTTGCCGGGAGGGGAGGGCTCAGGCCGCCGCCCGGTTGTTCAGATCGCCGCGCCGCGCGGCTCGGCTCCCGGGCTCGGTGCGGCGGAGGCTCCAGCTCCGGGCTGGGAAAGCGAGCGCCCGGGCGCCTTCTGGTGGGCGCAGAGGACATTGCGGGGGCGCCTCGAGAAGGTCCTTCTCCCGACCCTCCCAGCCCTTCTCCTGCAAACCTGGGATCTCAAGGGCCTGCCCCAGTCCCGTTGTATTTCTTAGTCGTGTGGAGCCTCCCTGTCATACAGGCAGTACACGAGGATAGGGAATAAGGGCTTTGGGAGACTATGGGGCGAGGGCTTCTTATAACCCCATTCCAAGGAAGGTTTGGGTGGTTAGAGTGGGATACAAGAAACCAGACTAGATCCTGAAAAATAAGATTTTTGCCTGGCTAACAAAGACAGGTTCACACCCTCCCGCCCATCCTCTCCTCCTCCGCGGCACCCCTATCCCAATCATCCAACAAACACTGGAGAAGTAATCCAAAGGCCTGCTTCCCCTAACTGTTCCTTTTGCAGATGCTGGAGGAAGTGGCTAGGTTGGCTGTAATTCTGCATGCAAGCCTTTGACCCATAGACTCCCTTCCCTACAGCAGGATTCAGGACAGTATTCTTGTTCTTAGACTACATACCCTCAAGTGTTAAGGGATAAAGTGGCGGGATGTGTGCAATCTACTTTCAAGTTGCTTGGAAAAAATAAATGATACAATGATACAATGTGTACATGTTGTATATATATGGGTACATGTGGTATACATAATACAGAATTTGTATTTTATTCATTTAATAACTCGTCACAACACTCTTTATATGAACTGTAGGGCTTATATGTGTCTATATGCACATATATACAGAGAGGGAGAGAGAAAATGATAAATGTGACAAAATGTCAAAAATTGGTGAAGCTGGTTAAAAGGTATGTGGGAGTACTGTGTTTTCCAAGTTCCGAAGTTTGACATTATTTCCAAGTAAAAATTAAAAAGAAAAAGTCTTGCTTCTCCACTACTTTAGTGGAAAGTAAGCATCTATTTAGTAACTCAGTTATGGTCTGAGAAATTGTTTCAGCACATTACTGTCACATTTATAAAAATAGACAAGTAAAAATTTTAATAATGAAATTATAATCATAATCTAGAATTTCTAACAGAACTTACACTAATTCTTGTATCTGCAGCATTTCCTTCTTTGATGGTGATATTTAGCCTTGGCCGAATGCTGATTTTTCTCTCTCTCTCTCCAACTGTGCACACGCACCTCATGTGTGCGTGCGCACGTGCGCGCGAGCACACACACGCACACACACATGCACACACATTCTTTTTGCTGAACCATTTGAATTAATTGCAGACATTGTGACTCTCTACTCCTAAGTACTTAAGTATCTATCTCCTGAAAGAAAAGGTATTCTTTTAAATAAACAATATGATTGTCGTAGTTAGAATATTTACAAACTCTTGTCTGATACACAGTCCATGTCGAAATTTCTCCAGTTGTCTCAATGATGTCTTTTATAGCTTTTAAAATAATTCCAGTTAAGGATTTAGTTTTCATGCCTCTTTAGTTTTCTTGTCTTTGAAGGATATTAAATATATTTATTTAAAAAATTTGGGGGGATTGCTCTATTTCCATTTACTCTAGAGTGAATTCTCTTGAGCTTCTTGATTACCTGTTACAGTGTTACTTTTCAGGATGAGATTTGAAGTTTTAGTTTGTTAGTTTGTCTTTTGTGAGTTTCTTTCTCATGTGTGTGTCTTGGTTAGGATTCATTGTGGATGACAGACACTACTCTAGGGGGTTCTTACTGGGAATAATGGGGCATACAAATGGTTTGGGGAGTTGGTTTCTGTATGGGTAATAGTATCTTCCATAGGCTTTTGGAAATATGTGGGGGCATTTTTTAAGAGGATTTTACTTATTCACTTGATAGAGAGAGTGAGTGAGAGAGAGAGAGAGAGAGCACACAAGCAGAGGGAGAGAGAGAAGCAGGCTCCCTGCTGAGCAAAAAGCCCCTAAGTGGGGCTCGATCCCAATGCCCTGGGATCATGACCTGAGCCAAAGGCATTTGTTAGGCGCCCCTGTGGGGACATTTTTGGTAGTCTCAGTGACTGGTGAGGCTGCAGGCAATTGGTGGGCAGGTGTTAGCTAAGCTAAATGTCCTACAGTGAATAGGACAAGTCTGTGTAACAAAGGCTTGCCCTTCCCCAGATGTCAATAGAAACCCAGTTGAAAGCACTGCTTTAGGCAGAACTTTTAGGAACACCTCCCCGCCTCCAGAATCATACAACTCTTTTGCTATCAGCAAAACTGAGGTCACAGCTGCAACAAACTTCCGAAAACAGGAAGCTACAAACTAGAACCCCTTGGCCTCTATTACAACTTACACCCCACAAAGTGGACACCTGCCATTCAGGGTCATCCCTTCTCTTCCAGTTTAAGGCCTATCTCAATTCATGTTTCCTAGGCAGGCATTTGATTAATAAAGGAACACTAACCGCAAAGAATGCAGAGAAATGGTTTTTAGCACTCCAGCTTCTGCTGCAGGCCCAGATGCAGTAGGATGGGGCTGTGATGGGTCCTCCATACGCCAGACCAGGTTGGAGGTGTAAGTTTTCCTCTCTCCCTGCAGCATCTCCCCATACTGAGCGGTTCTGTGACTGTCTCCCCTGTCCAGAATGAGGGTTTATATTGAACACACAGGGATCTGATCCAAGGGTGTGTTGCTGATCCTGTCCCCAGCCAATGGCAGGCCTTGTCTAACTCAACATGGTAGCCTAGAGAGCTGGCTAGCCCAAGTCTTTTTGCTGTCACTCCAGGCAAGCAGCTCAAAACAGATAGAGCCCAGACAGGGTCACAGCCTCCTACAACCACCTGTCATATGGCAGAACATCCAGTGAATTCTCCAAGGAGCTGGTTCCTGGGCTGCTAGTTCTTTCTTCCATGCTATCAGCCCTCAGCCCTCATATTTCCACTTCCAGTTCGAGGAGATGCTTCTTTTGGTTTTGGTTTTGATCATGGGTTCTCTTTTACATATTATCTCTTTTATCATATTATCTCTGTTACATATTTGGAATATATTATCTGTCATTTTTATCTGGAGGGAAGGGAGGATTTTTTCTTGAGTTCACTCAGTCCTATGATGGGAAGTGACTCTATAAAAACTGTACTTATAAACTTCCTCCTTCTTTCCATAAAATAACTTTCCTCTCCTTTGTTTGCTGGACCAGCTTATGGTTTTTGCCAGAGCCTACTTGTCCCAAATTGCAATTCACTGCTATTCCTGAATAAACCCATCCTCACTGGTAAAATAACTGTTTTATTTTTAAGGTCAACATTACTGGGTGACCAGAAGGGGGATCCAGAGAAGAACCCCAACAAGTCCAAGGAGGGAGAGCAAACAGGTGTCCCCAGAGCTAACTGAGATCTCTGCTTTCTTGCCCACCCTGGAGTTTGAGGGTGAGTCTCTCCTGCATCTCAGACTCTGCTCTTTTTGTGTTTTGATCTCTCAGGCTTTATTCTGGATGTGTTTTTGGGCTTTGTCTTTTCTAAGAGTACTCTTGTCCATTGGTCTGACTCTTTTAGCTGGAACTGGACTATTTAGGAATATTTCCTTTTGCTTTACAGAAAAACCTCTAAGAAATGAGAGATCCCAGTCATCAAAATGTTTTGAGGGCACCCCCCCCAGTTCTTGGTCCTTGGCTGTTTTTATGTTAAAAATGTGTTTTGGGGCACCTGCCTGGCTCAGTCGGAAGAGCATGTGACTCTTGATATCAGGATCACGAGTTGGAGCCTTATTTTGGCATAGAGATTACTTAAAAAACAACAACAACAAAATCAAAACCCCGAGAAAACCCTGGTGTTTCCTCATGTACATTTAACTAAAAGTAAATGTACCAATTTAACTAAATGGACCAATTTAATTAAAAGTAATTAAGGAACACCAATGGCCATTATGGGGAACTTTTTATCTCCCTAAACTTACTTTTCTCAGAACAGAATTGGACAGCTGTGGCTCTAAAATGGTCAAAACCGGGGGCATCTGGGTGGCTCAGTTGGATAAGCAGCTGCTTTCCATTCAGGTCATGATCCCAGGGTCCTGGGATTGAGTCCCACATTGGGCTTCCTGCTCAGTGGGAGGTTTGCTTCTCCCTCTCCCTCTGTGTACTGTCTCTCAATAAATAAATAAATCTTTAAAAAAAACTTTATTTTATTTTTTCAGTATTCCAGAATTCATTGTTTATGAACCACACCCAGTGCTCCATGCAATACCTGCCCTCCTTAATACCCACCACCAGGCTCACCCAACCCACCACCCACTCCCCTCCAAAACTCTCAGTTTGTTTCTCAGAGTCCACAGTCTATCATGGTTCATCTCCCCCTCTGATTTCCAACTCCCTTCTCCTCTCCTTTTCCCAATGTCCTCCATGTTATTCCTTATGCTCCACAAGTAAGTGAGACCATATGATAATTGACTCTCTCTGCTTGGCTTATTTCACTCAGCACAATCTCTTCCAGTCCCATCCATGTTGATACAAAAGTTGGGTATTCATCCTTTTTGATGGAGGCATAATATTCCATTGTATATATGGACCATATCTTCTATCCATTCATCCCTTGAAGGGCATCTTGGCTCTTCCCACAGTTTGGCTATTGTGGGCATTGCTGCTATGAACATAGGGGTGCAGATGGCCCTTCTTTTCACGACATCTGTATCTTTGGGGTAAATACCCAGCAGTGCAAATGCAGAGTCATAGGGTAGCTCTAGTTTTAATTTCTTAAGGAATCTCCACACTGTTTTCCAAAATGGCTGCACCAACTTGCATTCCCATCAACAGTGTAAGAGCGTTCCCCTTTCTCCACATCCTCTCCAACACTTGTTGTTTACTGTCTTGTTGATTTTGGCCATTCTAACTGGTATAAGGTGGTATCTCAATGTGGTTTTGATTTGGATCTCCCTGATGGCTAGTGATGATGAACATTTTTTCATGTGTCTGTTAGCCATTTGTATGTCTTCTTTGGAGAAGTGTCTGGAAAAAACAATCCTACAATTTGTATGGAACCAGAAAAGACCCCAAATTGCTAAGGATATGTTGAAAAAGAAAAACAAAACTGGGGACATCACGTTGCCTGATTTCAAGCTTTACTACAAAGCTGTGATCACCAAGACAACATGGTACTGGCACAAAAACAGACACATAGACCAGTGGAACAGAGTAGAGAGCCCAGATGTGGACCCTCAACTGCAGGGTCAAATAATCTTCGACAAAGCAGGAAAAAATATACAGTGGAAAAAAGTCTCTTCGATAAATGGTGCTGGGAAAATTGGACAGCTATGTATAGAAGAATGAAACTCGACCATTCTCTTACACCACACACAAAGATAAGCTCGAAATGGATAAAAGACCTCAACGTGAGGCAGGAATCCATCAGAATCCTAGAGGAGAACATAGGAAGTAACCTCTTGCACATTGGCCATAGCAACTTCTTTGAAGACATGTCACCAAAGGCAAAGGAAACAAAAGCACAAATGAACTTTTGGGACTTCATCAAGATCAAAAGCTTCTGCACAGCAAAGGAAACAGTCAACAAAGAGGCAATGCACAGAATGGAAGAAGATATTTGCAGATGACAGTACCGACAAAAGGGATGATATCCAAGACCAATAAAGAACTCCTCAAACGGAACACTCAAAAAACAGATAGTCACGTCAAAAAATGGGCAGAAGACATGAATAAATCTCTTTTAAAAATAAAATGGTCAAAACTGAATGGGACACCTGCTTTGATTGGTTTTTTGAAGCTTCCAATAGTGACCAGGAATCTAAAATCGCCTCTCTGTAAAATACCATTTCTATTTAACTGAGGCAAACACTTGGAGAAAGACCAAAGGCTTCTGAGGTCTTTCCCCCACGTCTCATTTTCTTTATCTCCAAACACCCTGCAGCCACCATGTGCCCAGGCCCCCTGCAGGTGCTGTCACCTACCTTCCCTTCCGCACCACCACCGCCTCCTCCTCTAGATGCTCGGTTTCCCCATTCAGATATTTCACCGAGCTTTCCTCTTCTCTTCCCTGAAGAACTCTTCCCCTTCCTGTTCCTCTGAACTTATCATAATCTGTCCTTTTTAAGTTAACTCTTCTGAGGTTCCAGATAAGCCCCCAATTTCTTATGTTTCCCTGGACTAAGGCCGAAATGCAAGCTGTAGTTAAGGAGTTTCTTTCTTTCTTTCTTTCTTTTTAAAAAAGATTTTATTTATATATTTATTTGAGAGAGAGAGAGACAGAGTAAGAGAGCATGGTAGGGGAGGTCAGAGGGAGAAGTAGACACCCCATGGAGCTGGGAGTCTAATGGACTCTATCCTAGGACTCCGGGATCATGACATGAGCCTAAGGCAGTCGCTTAACCAACTGAGCCACCCAGGTGCCCAAGGAGTTTCTTTCTTTATTTCTTTTTTTTTTTAAGATTTTATTTATTTATTTGACAGAGAGAAATCACAAGTACACTGAGAGGCAGGCAGAGAGAGAGAGAGGGAAGCAGGCTCCCTGCTGAGCAGAGAGCCCGATGCAGGACTCGATCCCAGGACCCTGAGATCATGACCTGAGCTGAAGGCAGCGGCTTAACCCACTGAGCCACCCAGGCGCCCCCCAAGGAGTTTCTTTAAGTGACTGAGAACCCTCACATGTTTGCTGAAGAATTCGTCATAGTTACTCAGACTTACCAACCCTGTTTCTCAGATTTGTATCAGTGAAGTCCATAGGCTTGTTGGTGAGGGCCGGCCTAAACACTGGCTAAGACTTGCCCAATGGGAAAATCCTGAACAAGATGTAGAAAAACAAGCCCCTAACTTTGCGTAAAATGCTAGAACATACACTGAAAACCTCTACCGAGCAACTGCAGTTGTTTCTCCTAAGGCCATTGATTGGAACAAAATTCAGGCCTGCACCCCAAAACCTGATGAACCTGTTTATGACTTTTAAAATCAATTTCAGATTGTTTTCAGAGAAAATTCTGGTCTTCCTTTGGATATTGAATCCATTCTGGTAGCCACTAATGCCATATTTATATAGTGGGTTGAACCTGGAGCTTTTGCGTTCAGTTAAAAGAATCAGAATGGAACGGGAAACTGTATCCACTCCAGATTTAGTTACTTCAGCACACCAGCTCACTCACATCCTGGATATCTAAAAGGAAGACTGCTTAAGATTCTTTTTTTTTTTTTTTTAAGATTTTTAAAATTTATTTGACACACAGAGAGAGATCACAAGTAGGCAGAGAGAGAAGGGGAAGCAGGCTCCCTCTGAGTAGAGCCCGATGTGGGGCTTGATCCTAGGATCAGGACCTGAGCTGAAGGCAGAGGCTTAACCCACTGAGCCACCAAGGCACCCCAACTACTTAAGGTTCTTAATTCTCAGGTGCTTTGGGTTCAGGTCATGATCCCAGAGTCCTAAGATTCAGTCCTGCATCAGGCCCTGACTTATCAGGGAGTCTGCTTTTCCTTCTGCCCCTCAACCTGCTCTCGTGCTCTGTCTCATTCTCTCTCAAATAAATAAGTAAAATCTTAAAAAAGATTCTTAATTCTCAACTCTGGCAAATGAAGTTTCTTAAGCAAGACAAGAATCCCATAGTCTCTGTTATTATTGCAAAGAGCTAGGGCACTGGGAAGAATATTGTTACAAACTTAACCACTCTGGGTAGCTTTAGCCCTCTAGCCCGCCTATCCAATGTCCCCCTATTTTTTTTTTAAAGTTTTTATTTATTTATTTGACAGAGAGATAGAGCCAGAGAGCACAAGTAGGGGCAGGTGTGTGTGTGGTGGGTATGGCAGAGGGAGATGGAGAAGCAGGCTTCCCGCCAAGCAGGGAGCCTAATGTAGGACTCATTCCCAGGACCCTGGCAACAAGACCTGGGCCAAAGGCAGACGCTTCACTGAGTGAGCCACCCAGGTGTCCTAATTCTTAATGATGGGGCTCTGAGGAACTACTGGGGCTTTTCACAATCCCCCCTCTTAGTGGGCTTGGAGAAACCATTCCCCAGGTTAGGAACAAATCTTTCTCTGCCCTTAATGACACTAGAGCTATACTCTTCGTGCTCACCTGTATTGCTAAGCAACCATTGCCTTGGAGTACTAAACTAGTTCAAACGGGGGTGGGTGAGAAGGGTCTCTATTAAGCCTCAATGGGTTCCTGTCTCTGAACCTATTTCTCTTTTCTTTAGGGATCTCCTTTTGGGAGATAACCACTCTTTACTTCTTAGTTCCTCCAACGCTATTTATTTATTGGGCCAAGATCTCTTAGAAAAATATCATGCTGGAATATATTTCTCCCAAAAGGGGAAATAATTCTAGAACTTAACACTAGTAATCAAAATTGCCAACTAGGTAAATTAAGTGACTCTTTGACATATTTTATTTGCTCTGTCCCTGTCAACATTATAGCTGAGTTTGGGGACACTGATCAGCTACTGTGCTTTTTATGGGAAAATCTTTAACTGATAATTGGCAAAATCCATAGTACACACCCTATCAAGATTCAAACAGATCCTTCAAAACGTATCCCCAGAATAAATCAATAGCCTATAAATAAAGAAACTCTTCCAGCCATCAAGCCTGTAATGGAAGATTATAAGGTTGAGGACCTCTCTATACGGGGGTATACGTCCCTATAATACCCCCATTTTACCTGTGAGAAAGCGCAAGGGCTGAGGATGGATGTTGGTCCAGGACCTCGGAGCAATAAATTGCATTGTTACCCCATGACACCCTGTTGTTCCTAACTCCCACATACTGCTGACATCCATTCTCACTGGAAGCAAATTTTTTAAAAAGATTTTATTTATTTATTTGACAGACAGAGATTACAAGCAGGCAGAGAGGCAGGCAGAGAAGAGGAAGCAGGCTCCCTGCTGAGCAGAGAGCCCGATGCAGGGCTCGATCCCGGGACACTGGGATCATGACCTGAGCCGAAGGCTGAGGCTTTAACCCACTGAGCCACCCAGGCGCCCCTGGAAGCAAAATTTTTAAAGAAAGATTTTTTTTTTAAGATTTTATTTATTTATTTTTCATAGAGAGAGAAGCGAGAGCAAGCACAGGCAAGGCAGAGTGGCCGGCAGAGGCAGAGGGAGAAGCAGGCTCCCCGCCAAGCAAGGAGCCGGATGTGGGACTCCATCCCAGGACGCTGGGATCATGACCTGAGCCGAAGGCAGCCGCTTAACCAACTGAGCCACCCAGGCGTCCCTTAAAGAAAGATTTTTATGGGGAGCCTGGGTGGCTCAGTTAAGCATCTTCCTTGGGCTCAGGTCATGATCCCAGGGTTCTGGGATAGAGCCCTGAGTTGGGCTCCTTGCTCAGTGGGGAGCTTGGTTCTCCGTCTCCCTCTGCCATTGCCCCTGCTTATGCTCTCTGGCCCTATCTCTGTCAAATAAATAAATAAATATTTTAAAAGATTTTATTTATTTATTTGACAGAGAGAGAGATCACAAGTAGGCAGAGAGGCAGGCAGAGAAAGAGGAGGAAGCGATGCGGGACTCAATCTCAGTACCCTGAGATCATGACCTGATCTGAAGGCAGAGGCTTAACTCACTGAGCTACCCAAGTGCCCCTAAATAAAATATTTTAAGAAAAGAATTTTATATTTATTTGAGCGAGAGTGAGAGAGAATGAATGGTGGGAGGGGTAGAGGGAGAGGCAAAGTGAGAAGCAGACTCCCTGCTGAGCAGGGAGTCTGACTCAGGTTGGGGGGGTGGGGGGGGGAACTTGATCTCAGAATCCTGGGATCATGACCAGAGTCAAAGGCAAATGCTTAACCAGCTGAGCTACCCAGCCCCCCTGGGAGCACAATTTTTTATTATAATTGATCTCTGCAGTGCAGTTTTTAGTGTTCCAATGATAAGGATAGCGACATGTCTTTGCTTCCACTTGGGAAGAACAGCAGTACACCTGGATGGTGATGGCCCAGGGTCACACAGAGAGTGCTCACTTTTCAAAGTTGGGATTTGATCAATACAAAGGTTTCTGTAGGCCTACTTTGCTATAATATATAGATTATTTTCTTCTCTGTTGCCCCTTTCCAACCTATTCACAGGAGACGGCACTGACCTGCTAAAACTTTCGGCCTTCAACAGACATAAAGTCTAGAAAGAAAAAATCAGTTTCCTCACACTCAGATTGGATGCTTAGGGCATCTAATCTTTCCCTGAGCAAGGATCTAGGTAGACTTCATGACATCCTGAACTTCCCCACAGCGAAAACCAAGCACCAATTAGGAAGTTTCATTGGACTGGTTATTGTCAAACTCAAATTCCAAACTTCTCTCTTCTGGCTCAACCTCTATATGCTTTACTAAAAAAAGACAAACCTGACCTTATTATTTGGAAGGACCAGAGTGACATAGCTTTTGGGACTTTGATAAAAGCTTAACAAAGTTCCTTGCCCTCAGACATCCTAAATTATCAACTTCCCTTTTTCCTTCTTTCTGTGTGCGAGGGAAGGGCATGCTCTTGGGGTACTCACCCCCAAACACGGGACTGTCATTGCTTCAGAGGGTATCATAATCAACAGCTGGGACCTGCAGCTCAGGGACATCTCCCTTGCCTCAGAGATATTCCTGTCACTGTTCTTTCAGCTAAGATCACTGAGGAAATCATCACAGGGTCCCCTTTAACCTTGTGCCTCATGCAGTAGAGACCGTCCTGAATTCTCCTCACACCCAGCCCTTCTGTCATCTCACCTCCTGGGACATCCTCCTGCCAACAGCTCCTCATGGAACTCTTTCTTGCCACAATAACCTTAACTCTGCTCTTCTCCCCTCCTTTACCAATGGTAATGCTGACAGATCGCCTTTCAACTTCCTGGGACAACTTACAGGAAACTCCTCTCAGGCAGATTTTTCATGGTTTACTGCTGGTTATTTTTCTCTCTCCTCCTCGCCGCCTTCTTCTCCTCCACCGCCTCCTCCTTTTCTTCTTCTTCTTCTTCTTCTTTTTTTAAAAAAGATTTTATTTATTTATTTATTTATTTGACAGAGAGCGAGAGAGAGAGAGAGAGAGAGAGCGATCACAAGCAGGCAGGGAGGCAGGCAGAGAGAGGAGGAAGCAGGCTCTCCAAAGAGCAGAGAGCCCAGCTCGATCCCAGGACCCTGGGATCATGACCTGAGCCGAAAGTAGAGGCTTTAACCCACTGAGCCACCCTGGCGCCCCTCTTTTTCTTCTTTTTAAGATTTTATTTTATTTATTTGTCAGAGAGAGAGAGAGTGCACACACAAGCAGGAGGAGCATCAGGCCAAGGGAGAAGCAGGTTCCCCACTGAGCGAGAAGCCCAATGTGGGGCTGGATCAGGGCCTGAGCCCAAGGCAACTGACTGAGCCACCCTGGTGTCCCTTTACTGCTGGTTCTTAAGTAAAGGATGAAAATGGTAAGCATCGTGCTGGGTATGCTATTGTAGCTACTTTGGAAGTCACTGAAGCAGCACATTTACCTCTGGCTACTTTGGCTCAAAAAGCTGACTTATACACCTTGACTTGGGCTTGTGCCTTAGCCAAGGATAAAATTGCAAACATTTATACCTATAGTCAGTATGCCTTGAGGTAGCTCATGATTTTGAAATGTTACAGAAGTAGTAAGGTCTCCTTACCTCCAATGGTGATAAAATTAAAAATGGGCCCTATGACTAAAATTTATTAGATGCCTTTGCAGCTGCTCTATTACTAAATTTCCCGGAAATTCCAGACTCAAATCCTTGAAGGTCAAGGGAAACCACCTTGCTGATATTTCTACCAAAAATGCTGTACTCAAGGAAACCAATAGCCAAACCTCTGTCCTGATCCAAAGGCATGTTTTCCCAAATGATAACTTAGAAAAATTGACCAGAGAAGCCCAGTGATTGCCACTAGAAAAGGAAAAACAATATTGGGAATAGAAGAATTGTTGGTTTGATAAAAAAAGAAAACTCTGATTTGGATCAAATAATAATCAGGCCCCACCAGAAATCTAAAATTCCCCCTATTTACCACTGTACATATATTAATGTTTACTGACAAAATGATAGCATTCATGAGCCAATATTGGTGGGGAAATATTAATAAGGCCAGAAAATGTGTCTGCCTCATTTGTCACACCTGTCCAAAATACAATCTAGGGAAACTGGTTTTTTTACCCTGCTTCCAGATCTTTTGAACCACCCGATGGACCATTTGAGTTTTTGCAGATGGATCTCATACAGCTTCCCCCTTCTCATGGTTATAAATATATTTAAGTCATACTTTGTATGTTTTCTCACAGGACTGAAGTTTTCCCTTTTAGACAGGCCACACAACTTCTTTTGTAGCTAAAATTCTGTTAGAAAATATGCTGTCTACCTGGGGAACCCCTCCTGAATTTCATAGTGATTGGGGAATCCATTTTATTGGTCAGGTGCTTTGATAAGTCTGTGCTGCTTGGCTGGGTTTACAACGCTTTCATTGTGCAGACCATCTTCAGTCCTCATGGTCAGCCAAACACATTAATGACACTATTAAGATCTAACTGGCAACATTTTTAGAGACCCTCCAAATACCTTGGCTGGAAGCATTGCCATTGGTTCTTCTAATACTCAGATCTAATCCCTTTGGAATTTATAGACTCTCACCCTTTGATATGGTCACAGGATGTCCAATGCACTTGGCCTCTGCCTCCTTTGACCCACAGTTGATAAAAAGAGATCTACTTTAGGGGCACCAGGGTGGCTCAGTCAGGTAAGTGTCTGCCTTTGGCTCAGGTCATAATCCCAGGGCTCCCTGGCCTCCCTGCTCAGGAGGCCTAATTGCTTCTATTAAAAATAACCATGGTGTGAAAAAAGAAAACCACAACCATGTTTTGGTAGAGCACCCTTTTCACAGTGCACTCCCAGGAGACAAAGACCTTGAGCACCACACCTTGCAAACTGGAGATTTTGTCATTGGAAAAGATGCCTCCAAAAAGATTCTCTTCAACCTCAATGGAAAGGCTCCTATCAGGGACTGCTAACCAAACCTTGTGCCACCAAACTTGAGGGAACAGACTCTTTGACTCGTGTAACATTATCTAAAGAAAGCACCACCAAACTCTGACCAGTCCTGCGCATGAGTTGGTGACCTGAAAGGAAAGATGTCCTAGAATGGAAGCAGACCGCATCGGATGACAGCTTTCCCAAGATGTCTGGATCAGGCCAGTTAGAAGATTCAGGATTCACAGAAGCCTCTTTTTCTCACCCAGACCATGAGCTGATTCTGGATTCTTTACCAACTTCATGGTTTCTGAATTTACAACTTTAGAGACTGCATTATCTGATAACACATTTGGTTCCAAAGGACGCTTTTGAGATAACAATGCTGTTTAAAACATCTTTGAAGTTTGCTGTTTTGCAAAAACAGTTCATCAGTTATTCCTTCATATGTATACCTACACTGTCTCTCACCAAATGCACTGGGTTAATTCTTTCAGTGTGCTCTCGAAATATTTACTCTTCTGTGTTCGTGGACATGTTCAGCAGGGAATTTCAGGAGGCATACAGGACTCCGACTTTGCCTGTGTAGGGAGAGCTTTTGTCCCCCAAGTCGGAATAAATGCCAATAAATGTTTCTGGTTGGTTACTTTTAGTCCTAGGCTCCTGGTTTAGAACCATCATACAATTTGGAATTGTGTTACTCTCGATTCCGTACTTGCTGCCTGTCAAGCCACTGTAGAAATGGTGTACTCAATGAGGAGATGATTTCCAGGGCTTGTGATGTATATGGACTATAGATGGGAAATGCCTGAGAGTTTGCTCTCCTACCTGTGCTTGTTACCTGAATGTGACCTCAGTAGGTTTCCAATCTGGGGGCACCTGGGTGGCTCAGTGGGTTAAGCCGCTGCCTTCGGCTCGGGTCATGATCTCGGGGTCCCGGGATTGAGTCCCGCATCGGGCTCTCTGCTCAGCGGAGAGCCTGCTTCCTCCTCTCTCTCTCTCTGCCTGCCTCTCTGCCTACTTGTGATTTTTCTCTGTCAAATAAATAAATAAAATCTTAAAAAAAAATCTGTATGGTTTCCCTCCACCGTGGGACATGACAGGCAGGAAAGGCCCTTCCTGCCATTGAGGGGCAACAGGCCACTTAGCTAGGAAAACCTGACTTTATCAGTGATGCGTTTAGAGAAAGATAATGATCAAATGGGGGAAATGTGACAATTAATCAAGGGAAACTTTAAAATGGAGTTGGGAGACCAGAAGGGGGAGCTCTCGTGCCATACCTGTCAACCTCAAGCACCTCCATTATAGAACCCCAACAGAAACCACTAGGAAAGAAAAATCAATTACAGGACCCAACAGAAACAGATATAAATTGTATCTCCTACAAGAAATTGACACCCCAGCAGCTCAGTCAATGAGAAACCAGCATTATCTTGAACTCTTGCCTTTCTCCAGTGGATTTTTGTTCAAAACAACCTCTCCCAACTTCCTTCTTTTTCTCCATAAAATAAAATTTCTCTCCTTTGTTGGACTAGCATACAGTTTATGCCATGGCTTTCTTGTTCCGAACTGCAATTCTCTGCTATCTCCTGAATAAGCCTATTTATTTATTTGTTGCTGGTAAAATGACTTTTATTTGTAAGGTCAACACTCCTTATCTTATCAGCTACATGATTTGCAATTTTTTTCACCCATTCAGTAGGTTGTCTTTTCATTTTGTTGATGGTTTCCTTTGCTGTGTAGAAGCTTTTTAGTTTGCTATGTCCCATTTCTTTACCTTTACTTTTTTTTTTTTAAGATTTTTATTTATTTGACAGAGAGAGAGCACAAGCAGGCAGAGAGAGACAGGGAAGCAGGCTACCTGCCAAGCAGAGAGCCCAATGCGGGGCTTGATCCCAGGACCCTGGGACCATGACCTGAGCCAAAGGCAGAGGCTCAAACCACTGAGCCACCCAGGCGCCCCACCTTTATTTTATTTTATTTTATTTTTTAAAGATTTTGTTTATTTGACACAGAAAGAGAGAGAGAGAGAGAGCAAGAGCACAAGCAAGGGCAGAGGCAAGCAGAGGGAGAGGGAGAGGCAGACTCCTCATTGAGTAGGGGGCCAGACAATGTAGGGCTTGATCCCAGGACCCTGGGATCATGACCCAAGCCAAAGGCAGACTCTTAACCAACTGAGCTACCAGGCATCCCTAGTTTTACTTTTGTTGTCTTTGCTTTTGGAGTCAGATCCAAAAATTCAACACCCAAACTTTTTTCTAGAAGTTTCACTATTTCAGGTTATACGTTCCAGTCTTTCATCCACTTTATCAAGGGAAGATAAGTGTAAGATAATTATCTAGTTTAGATAATTGTCTAAACTATTAGACAATGGTGTAAGATAATTATCTAGTTTAATTCTTCTTCTTTTTTTTAAGATTTTATTTATTTATTTGACAGAGAGATCACAAGTAGGCAGAGAGGCAGGCAGAGAGAGAGAGGAGGAAGCAGGCTCCCTGCTGAGCAGAGAGCCCGATTCGGGACTCGATCCCAGCACCCTGAGATCATGACTTGAGCCGAAGGCAGCGGCCCAACCCACTGAGCCACCCAGGCGCCCCTAATTCCTTTTTTTTAAAGGATTTTCTTTCTTTCTTTATTTGAGAGAGAGCGAGCAGGGGGAGGAGGAGGAGCAGAGAGAGAAGGACAAGCTGACTCTGCACTGAGTGCGGAGCCCAATGTCGGATTCAACCCCATGACCCTGAGACCAAGACCTAAGCAGAAACCAAGAGTTGGATGCCCAACCAGGTGTCCCTAGTTTCATTCTTTTATTTGTTGCTGTCCAGTTTTCCCAGCACCATTTATTGAAGAGACTGTCCTATCCCATTGTGTATTCTTGGCTCCTTTGTCATTAATTAATTGACCATATATATGTGAATTTATTTCTGGGCTCTATATTCTGTTTCATTGATCTGTGTGTCCATTTTTATGCCAAACTGTTTTGATTACTATAGCTTTGCAATATAGTTTGAGAGCAGAAAGCATGACCCCTCTGGCTTGGTTTTTTTCACGAGTGCTTTGGCTATTCAGGGCCTTTCATGGTTCCATACACATTTTAGAGTTATTTCCACTCTAACTTTATTTTCCTTCCTTCTACTTTTTTTTTTTTGGCAGCTTGATTTGATTTCTTTATTCAACTTTTTAAATTGACATATAATTGACATATAACATATTAGTTAAGGTATGAAAGAAAATGAATTAATATTTGTATTAATTAATTAATTAATTAATATTGTGAAATGACCACCACAAGTCTAGTTATAATATTTATCAACACAAAGAGTTACAAATTTTTTATTATGATGGGAATTTTAAGATATATTCTCTTAGCTTCTTTCAAATATGTAATACAGTATTATTAGCTATATTTCCCCTTCTGTACATTATATCCCCAGGGCTTGTTTGCTTGCTTGTTTATTTATTTATTTATTGGACTTCCTTATTTTATAACTGGATTCAACTTTTTTTTAAAATTTTATTTATTTATTTGACAGAGAGAGATCACAAGTAGGCAGAGAGGCTGGCAGAGAGAGAGGAGGAAGCAGGCTCCCTGCTGAGCAGAGAGCCTGATGTGGGGCCATTCCAGGACCCTGAGATCATGACCTGAGCTGAAGGCAGAGGCTTTTTAACCCATTGAGCCACCCAGGCGCCCCTGGATTCAACTTTTTGAAATAAGGCTTAGCTCATTCATTTTTGGCTTTTCCTACTTCATAATGCATCTCTTATAAATTTCTCACCAAGTACTACTTTAGGTATCAGAAGTTTTTCATGGCTACTTTAAATTCTTTATATAATTTCAAAATGGTTAATACTTCCTCATGATTCAAAACCCAGGAAATATAAAAAGGTGCACGATGAAAATTCACTTTCCTGAACTTCCGTCCCTCTTGCTCCCATCTCGATACATAACCTTGCTCTTGTTTTTTTTTGTGTGTGTCCTTCCAGCCTTTCTTTGTGGTTCACAAGACTAGATAGAGAATCTTATTTCCTGTTTCCTTTATTCACACGCAAATATAGGATAGTAAATGCACTGTTCAGCAGTTTGTTTTTATTCCCCTTAATAAATGAGAATTCTATTCCCCTTAGAGACTTTTCAATGGCAGCACATATAGAACTTTCGCCTTTGTTTTTGTGGTTGCATATTATCTCAGCTAGGAACATTACATCATTTTTTTTCACTATCACTGTCCTGATTAAAATTATTTCCTTCCAATCCTTTGTTATTACAAAAGACTATTACATTATACATGTGTGCATGTGTAAATATATCCATACAAGTATAATTGCTAGGCAAAAGTTGTATTTATTTAAAGATAGCTTTAAAAAATATTTTATTGTAGGGGGGTGCCTGGGTGGCTCAGTCATTAAGCGTCTGCCTTCGACTCAGGTCATGAGCCCAGGATCCTAGAATGGAGCCCTTCATTGGGCTCCCTGCTCAGCAGCAAGCCTGCTTCTCCCTCTGCCTGCCACTTCCCCTGCTTGTGCTCCCTCTCTCACTGTGTCTCTCTCTGTCAAATAAATAAATAAAATCTTTGAAAAATATATATTTTATTGGGGCACCTGGCTGGTTCAGTTGGAAGAGTGTGCAGCTCTTGATCTTAGGATTGTGAGTTTGAGAACTTTGCTGGTTGTAGCGATTATTTAAATAAGTAAACCTAAATATAAATAAATGAATAAATAAATAAATAAGTGTCTTATTATGGAAAATTCAAAACATATGTAAAGTTAGAAATATTATAATGACTCCCTCTGTATCACCTAACTTCAACAGTTATGTCTAGACCTGTTTCATTTATCCCATGCTCATCTCCATGCACTACCATTCTATCACTCATAAATGGTAGTGAGGCAAATCCTAGACATTGAATCTTTTCATTCATATACGAAATGTATTTCTATATTTATAAAGGTTCTTTAGAAACATAACTGTATACCATATCATGCTAAAAAGACAACAATAATTCTTAGTATTATCAAATATTCAGTATTTTTAAATTCTCCTGATTATATCATAACTTTTTAAAAAGATTCATTTATTGGGGAAACTGGGTGGCCCTGTTGGTTAAGTGTCTGCTTTTGGCTTTGGTTATGATCTTAGGGTCCTGGGATTGAGCCCCCAGGGTGGACTCCCTGATTTTCCCTTTCCCCCTACCCCTCCCCTCCTTTCCTGGTCTCTCTTCCCCTTCAAATAAAAAAATAAAATCTTAAAAAAATTTTTTGAAAAGGACTTTTAAGACAATTTTATTTATCTATTTGAAAGAGAAAGAGAGAAAACAGGGGAAGGGGCAAAGGGAGAGGGAGAGAATCTCAAGCAGACTCCCCACTGAGCGTGGAGCCCCTTGGGAGGGGGGGGGGCTTGATCTCATGACCCTGAGATCATTACCTTAGCTGAAACCAAGTGTCAGGTACTTAACCAACTGAGCCAGCCAGGCACCCCTGGCTCTCATGATTCTTTTATGAGAAAATTATGGTTGGCTTGTTTGAATCACAATCCAAATAAAGTCCATATGTCCATATATTCCCTTAGATTATTATGGATCTTTAAACCTCCTTTAATCTATAGACAGTTTCACTGTCATTTTTTTATTTCCTTACAGTTTAGTTGAAGAAACTAGATGATTGCCCCCTTGTTTTCCATAGTCTGCTGATTGCATCTTCAGGGTGTCTTTTAATGTGTTCCTTGGGACCTTCGTGTTATTCTTTTTATTTATTTTATTTTTAAAGATTCTATTTATTTATTTGACAGACAGAGACCACAAGTAGGCAGGGAGGCAGGTAGAGAGAGAGGAGGAAGCAGGCTTCCTGTGGAGCAGAGAGCCAGATGTGGGGCTCGATTCCAGGACCCTGAGATCATGACCTGAGCCGAAGGCAGAGCCTTTAACCCACTGAGCCACCCAGGCGCCCCTATTTATTAATTTTAGATAGAGAAAGAGAGAGCTTGCATGAATTGGGGGAGAAGCAGAGGGAAAGGGATAAGCAGACTGCACTGAGCATGCAGCAGGGTGCAGGCTTACATCTCACGACCCCTGAGATCATGACCTGAGCTGAAATCAAGAGTCAGACACCCAACTGACTGAGCCACCTGGGTGCTTCAGTCCCTCTGTGTTTTCTGTAAATCAGTAGTTAGATCTTGATTAAATTTGGATTTTTTTTCTTTTCATTGATCCCACAAATTTTGATATAACAATGTTTTCATTATCAATCAATTGTGTTTTCTAACTACATTATGATTTCTGCTTTGAACCATGGTGTTCACAAATGAATGATAAGAGGGAACATGGATGATCACACAGAATATTTATAGGGTCAGGCCTGAAAGTTGTACATCACTCCACCCACAGCTGGACAAAGCACTGACACACAGTTGCAGCTAACCACAGCAGAGACTAGCAAGTGTAGTTTAGCTGCAGGTGTGTTCAGAAGGAAAATGAAATGAGTTTGGTGAACACATGATATGGCCTTTACTGGAGTCTACCCTTTTGTTCATATCATAGACATTCTACTTTTACTCACACAGGTACAACACACTCACAGCCAAGTGAGAGAACTCAAATTCCCATCTAGTCCTTGCATCAAGTTCAAACCCAAACCTCAAAGTTATTTGAAATCCTCTTCCTTAGGGGCACCTGCGTGGCTCGGCCAGTTGGGCATCCGACTCTTGATTTTGGCTCAGTCATGATCTCGGGGTTGGGAGATTGAGCCCCAGGTTGGGCTCCGTAGTGAATGGAGCCTGCTTAGGATTCTCTCTCTCTCCCTCTGCCCCTCCCCCACCCCCGCTTGGGCACACTTGCTCTCTCTCTCTCTAAATAAATAAATAAACACAAATTTTCTCAAAAACCAAGTCCTCTTCCTGAGTTGCAGATGTGACTCCTCTCTGCCTCCTCCCCACCGTACCTCATACGTGGTAGGGCAGGTGTGGGAAAGCTGCAACAGATGCTCACACTCAGAAAACCAAAGCTGCAGTCAGTGGTTCTGAAAGGCAGACAGAGTGAAGTTTCCTGCTGTTCCGTGGAGAGTTTCTCTGATTGGACTCAGGTTCTGTTACTTGAATGAACACTGTTGTCTATTTTCTCCAAGACCTCTGGATCCACCTTCGGTGTGGGTGGTGGCTTACTTTTTCCCTATCCTGCATGATCACATCTCAAATGGGCTTTGGAAAACATTTCCTCCCGGGTGCTGTACAAATTTTAGAGCCCACTCCCAATATGTAGAAATTTGGAAGCCTTATGGTGATTTTACATTTAAGCTGTCAAAGACAGTTTGTGGTTTCTTTGAAATGCAGTACTTCAAAAATTTAAAGGAGATTTTTGGGAGTGATGGATCTGTTCATTCCCTTGATTGTGGTGATGAATTTATACATATGTTAAAATTCAAATGGTAAACATTAAATATGTTTAGTCTGTTGTAGGCTAATTATACCTACAAAAGATTGTAAAAACACATGCATACACACACAGATGCATTCACACAAAACCAAACCAAACAAACAAACAAACCTTAGTTTCTGGCCTATATACTTTGAGTCAGTTCCACTTTACTCCTAGTAATCATATTCAGAGTTCTTTCCTAGTCATAGTCTTTTTTTTTTTTTTAAGATATTTATTTATTTATTTATTTATTTATTTATTTATTTGACAGACAGAGATCACAAGTAGGCAGAGAGGCAGGCAGAGAGAGAGAGGAGAAAGCAGGCTCCCTGCCGAGCAGAGAGTCTGATGCGGGGCTCAATCCCAGGACCCTGGGATCATGACCTGAGCTGAAGGCAGAGGCTTTAACCCACTGAGCCACCCAGGCACCCTCCTAGTCATAGTTCTTAAGCTTGCTTTATTTCTTTCCATCCCCATACATATGCTGCTCTTTCTTGATTTAAGAGAGAACACATTCTGTATCTGCTTTTTAACACAAGGCTGGATATTAGGGAGCCTTTTTGGTCAGGGCCTTCTCAATTCTATTTCTCACAATAGTGAGTCATGAAGCAATAGTCTTCCAGCAATTCAAGGCCTGATTTTTCTGGACATATGATTTCCATTTACATTTGCTTGCAAAAATAAAAGGCCAATTCTCCCCTGAGCTCCTTGCTTTCTTGTAATACAGTCAGAATTTGCCAGTGCACGCTGGCCATTTGATTCTTTCCAACTCCTTCTCTTAGAGCTTCATAATATTTCTTGTGCTGTCCACATTATTGTAGGCACATTTTACCAAGTATTTTGTCATCGCATAACATGATGTTCCAATAGTCTTTGGCCTCTGAACTCCACATTTAGCCTTTTAGAACATCTTCTCTGATGTCAAGAAGGAATATTTTAACTATGTGTCTCAGACTTGCTAACCACCTGGTTTCTTGTTAGGTTCTGACGGTGGTAGAGGGAGACACAGTGGGACAGAGGTAGCAATGTGATCTTGAGTCCTGCTGGGGCAGCATAGTTTCAAGAGAAGCAGCCACAGCAGCCAAGCAGTGTGGACTCCTAGCAATACCAGTTCCCTTCTGCTCCACTGGCCCTAGAGTTAGTGACTTCCGGCATTTGCTAATCTTTGAGTAATCTTAGCTTCCTCTTTCTGCTACTCCATCCTTTGTGACACTTTTGTAAATGATTATCTGTATTAAATTCCTTCTATTTGAAATACCCAGAATTGTTGCTGTTTTATTATCAGAACAATGTTTACTGTCTTGTTTACTAAACACAAATAGATCGCTAAAAATTCCTTCTATTTGAAATACCCAGAATTGTTGCTGTTTTATTACCAGAACAATGTTTACTGTCTTGTTTACTAAACACAAATAGATCGCCATCCTTTGAACCTCTGACATAATTTTCTCATTGCCTGCCACCTGATTGCTATGTGAATGCCATATGTTTAAATTTTTTTTTTTAACAGCAGCACTCCACTTCCAGTCTCTTAACCCTGATACCAAAGTCAAAGACACTATAAAAAGAAAATTACAGGCAAATATTCCTTATAAACATGATATAAAAATCCACAACAAAACACTAGCAAGCGGCATTCAGCAGCATATTAAAAGGATTATTATGCACCACGACCAAGTGGGATTTATTCCAGGAATGTAAGGATGATTCAGCATGTGAAAATTGATCAATGTAATACATCATATCAACAAAATAAAGGGAAAAATGATCATCTCAAATGATACAAAAAAAGAATTTGACAAAACTTAATACCTTTTCATGATAAAAACATTAAATAAAATAGGGATCAAAGGCAACTGCCTCCACACAATAAAAGTCATATATGAAAACCCCCAGTAAACTTCATACCTAATGGTGAAAGACTGAAAACCTTTCCTCTAAGATCAGGAACAAGACAAAGATACCTGCTTTCATCACTTCTATTGAACACAGTACTGGAAGTTCTAGCTAGAGCAATTAGGTAAGAAAAAGAAGTAAAAGGCATAAACATTGGAAAAGAAGAAGTAAAGTTATCTCTGTTTGCAGATGATATGATTTTTATAAATAGAAAGTCCTGACGACTCTATAAAGAAAGCTGTTAGACCTAATAAACAAATTCAGTAAAGTAGCAGCATACAAAGTCAACACACAAAAACCAGTTACATTTCAATAAATGAACAATGAAAAATCTGAAAGGGAAATTAGAAAAACAATTTCATTCACAATTACATAAAAAAGAATAAAGAATACAATACTTAGTAATTAGCCAAGAAGGTGAAAGACTTGTGCAATGAAATGTACAAAACATTGCTGAAATAGATTAAAGGAGATGTAAATAGATGAAAACACATCCCACATTCATGGATAGTAATTTTGTTAAAATGTCAGTGTTAGGGGAGGCCAGGTGGCTCATTTGGTTAAGCATCTGCCATTGGCTCAGGTCACGATCCCAGGGTCTTGGGATAGAGTCCCTCATTGGGCTCCTTGCTCAGTGGGGAGTCTGCTTCTCCCTCTACCTGCTACTTCCCCTGCTTGTGCTCTTGCTCTCTCTCTGTCAAATAGGTAAAATCTTAAAATAAAATAAGCCTATTTAAAAAAAAAAAACAGAAAACAACAAGTGTTGGTGAGGATGTGGAGAAATTGGAACCCTTGTGCACTGTTGGTAGGAATGTTAAATGCTACAGCTGCTCTGGAAAACAGTTCCAGGAAAAAATAAAAGATAGAATTATCGTAAGACCCAGGAACTCCAAGTCTGGGTACACACCCCAGAGAATTGAAAACAGATATTTGTGCACTCATGTTTATAGTATTATTCACAATAGCTAAAATGTGGAAGCAACCCAAGTATCTATGGGAGGATAAATGGATAAGCAAAATGTGGCATACACACATAATGGAATATTATTTAGCCTCATAAAGGAAGGAAGTCCTAAAATATGCCACCACACAGATGAACCCTGAGGACGTTATGCTAAATGAAATAAGCCAGCCACAAAAGGACAAACACTATGAGGTCACTTGGTGGTTTCCTGGGGCTGGGGGAAGGGAAAATAGGGAGTTATTGTTTAATATGTACAGGCATCCCCCACTTCTTGAAAGTTAAAAGGCAAAAGGTGAAAATAGCATTCAGTGTTCATTTTGCGGAAAGGTGTTAAAGAGGCAGGATGCAACCTAGCAGCAAGAATGCCCCCACCAAGCTCTCTTTCCTCAGGAACTACACTCGGTATCTCAGCATCAAGCCGTCATATCATGGACTGTGTCTGTGAGTATCTGTGCTTTATTTCAATTTATTTTGTGCATCTGTTAGTAAGATGTATCCTAAGGTTTCAGGAAAACCTGAGAGAGCTCATAAGAGTGTTACACTTAGCATAGAACTAGATGTAATTAAGAGTTTTGAGGGGTGCCTTGTTGGCTCAGTCAGTGGAGCTTGCAGCACTTGATCTCAAGGTCATGAATTCAAGCCCCATGTTAGGCATGAAGTCTACCTTAAAAAATAAATAAAAAGGGGCGCCTGGGTGGCTCAATGGGTTAAAGCCGCTGCCTTCAGCTCCGGTCGTGATCCCAGAGTCCTGGGATCGAGCCCCGCATCGAGCCCCGCATCGAGCCCTGCATCAAGCTCTCTGCTCAGCAGGGAGCCTGCTTCCCTTCCTCTCTCTCTGTTTGCCTCTCTGCCTACTTGTGATCTCTGTCAAATAAATAAATAAAATCTTAATAAATAAATAAATATTCCTTTAAAAAGGATGGGGAGGTGCCTGGCTGGCTCAGTCAGTGGAGTGTGCAACTCTTGATCTTGGGGCTGAGATTTCAAGCCCCACACTGGGTATAGAAATTACTTAAAAAGGGGTGCCTGGGTGACTCAGTGGTTTAGAGCCTCTGCCTTTGGCTTGGGTCATGATCTCAAGGTCCTGGGATCGAGCCCCACATCGGGCTTTCTGCTTGGTGGGGAGCCTGCTTCTCCGTCCCCCTCTCCGCCCCCCTCTTTGCCTGCCTCTCTGCCTACTTGTAATCTCTGTCTGTCAAATAAATAAATAAAATCTTAAGAAAAGGAAATTACTTAAAAATAAAATCTGAGAGTTTTGGTTATGTCGAACAAAATAAACACACTGTGTATGTGTTGAACTCACATGCATCCACCATCCATACTATGTACACACAGAGAAAGAATCTTGAAAAGTGCCAAAGTTACTATCGATTCTTAGTAGCAAAGGTCTCTTTTTGTCAGCATCCAGTAATGGATAAGATGGAATCTATTGCTTGAGTGGATTGATGGGTGTACAAAGTGTGGCATTCAGTTATCTTACACTTAAGAAGAAATAAATCAGTCTTCTTATGCACTGAAAAAGAAAGCACCAGATGATGGTGATGAAAGTGTTTTGAAAGTGGAATTTAGGGGCACCTGGGTGGCTCAGTTGGTTAAACATGTGATTTAGGCCCAGGTCATGATCTTGGGTCCTGGGATCAACACAAGCAGGGCTCCCTGCTTAGCAGGGAGTCTGCTTCTCCCTCTCCCTTTGCCCCTCTCCCTGCCCCACCCCCGTTCATTCTCTCTCTCTCTCTCTCTCCCTCTCAAATAAATAAATAAATAGAATTTTTTAAAAAAGAAAGTGGAATTTAAAGATAGTCATAGGTGGTTTGATTGGTTTTTGAGGCAAGGACAGTTTCCCAGCTTAAAGGTCACTGAAGATGGTGCTTCAGCTGATACTGAAGCCACCAAAAATTTCCTAGAAGAACTGAAGATGGTAGTTACAGAAGGCGATTATTTGTGTAAGCAAATGTTTAACTGTGACAAATGCAACGTATAGGAAAAAACTGCTGAGCAAGACATGTATTTAAACGGAAGAAAAGCAGGCTAAGGGACACAAGGCATCAAAGGACAGGTTGACCCTGATGCCTATTATTAATACCACTGATATGCTGTCCTCAGGCCTCTACTAGTGTAGCATTCAGAAAATCCTAGGGCACCTAAAGGCATTGATAAGAATACACTTTCTGTTGTGTTTTGTTCACATTGAAACGGTTGTAATACCCAGGTGATGTATTTCTGAGTACATGAGTGCATACAGTAGTCCTTTTGTTGACATATACCATAGAGAAAATAACCTTGATAATAAGTGTCTTCTGTTGCTAGGTATGCTGCTCATCCACCTGGCATTGCTGAGTATTGTGGCAACACTTGTGTTGTGTTCTTACACTGAATATGACATCACTGCTGCAACTGTGTGACCTGCCTGACAGCCACACTTAAGGCTTTGCTTACAATACGCAAAATGTGATGCATTTTATTGCAAGTGCCGCTGACAGGGAGGGCAACTCTGAAGCATCTTTATGAGAGATCTGGAGACTACAGGATACAATTGGCCATTGCCGACCATGGAGATGCTAGGGACAGGCCAGCCGTCTCAATGAGACATGGCATATGGAGAAAACTGTGTCCCAAAGAGGTCAATGATTTTAAGCCTTCAAGCCAACCATAAATATGGTGATATTGTGAAAGTTAATGAAGGTGATAAGAGCTTTTGGCATCCACTGACCGAGAGCTGACAGACGAAAAGCTGATACAACCATAAGAGGAAAGGATACCACTCCAGAATGAATGCAATAGCAAACTGCCTGAAAGTGAAGTCATCCAGGATTTGAAAGTGAAGCACATGTGAGATTTTCACTATGATTGGTAGTGCTGCAATAAATGCAGAAAAATATACCTTTCATTTTGAAAGGGCATATAGGTTTAGGACGGGTTTGTAGGATGTTTTGAGTGCCTACCAAGAATTGTAGGATACAAAAATGTGTAGGCTAAGCAGTCAAGCATACAGTCATATTTCAAGCCTTCCACATCAGCCATATCAATCACAGCAGATGACAAACCTTGACCTTTGACATCAAGGCAGACAGACAAGAAGGTGTAGATGATAGTAATCTGCCTGCCCTGATGTATTCAGACAATGATGAGATATTCATAGATGAACCTCTTTCTCGCTCTGCTATACCCTAGGATTCTGTACCTTCCACCACCCTGACTCCAATAAATGACTTAGCCATAATCAGCCCCTCTCAGTTTCCAGTGTGCTTGCTGACTTCCCCGTTACTTCTGAGTAAAACTACACTGTACATGTATTACTTCCACCTTATACAGGCTGTGTATTTATCATATCATTCTTGCTGTTGCTATATTTTTAGTGTTATTTTAGGTTTCACATGTTATTTGGTATGATTTGGTAGGTTATTTTTTGGATCTGGGAACACTCAAAAAGTTTTCCACACAAATTAATGGTAATGCTTCTTCGCCTTACAGTGCTTTGGTTTATGAAAGGTTTATAAGAACATTCTACTTTCAGATAGCAGAGAAAACTGTATAGAGTTTCAGTTTTACAAGTTGAAAGGGGTTTATGGGATGGATGGTGGTGATGGCTTTACCACAATATGAATGTACTCAATGCCATTAAACAGTACATTATTTTTTCAGTTTTTGATTTTTAATAGAGGCTGTCAAAGGCCCTATAGAAACAATAGCTTTGGAAGTCAAAGGAACTGATTTATATGAGGCAGGTGTTTCTGAGAAAACACCTAGAAAATCTATTGAAAAACAAAAAGAAAATCCCTACTGGAAGCAAGCTACAGAGTACCTATCTTTTTAGAAATTTTTTAAAAAAAATTTTAAATTAACATACATACATAATACATATTAATAATGTATTATTAGCCCCAAGGGTACAGGTCTGTGAATCGCCAGGTTTACACAGTTTACAGCACTCACCATAGCACATACCCTCCCTAATGTCCATAACCCCACCACTCTCTTCCTACCCGCCTTTCCCCAGCAACCCTCAGTTTGTTTTGTGAGATTAAGAGTCTCTTATGGTTTGTCTCCCTCCTGATCCCAACTTGTATCATTTATTCTTTTCCTATCCCCCAAACCCCCCCATGTTGTATCCCCACTTCCTCATTATCAGGGAGATCATATGATAGTTGTCTTTCTGTGATTGACTTATTTTGCTAAGCATAATACCCTCTAGTTCTATCCACATCATCACAAATGGCAAGATTTCATTTCTTTTGATGACTGCATAGTATTCCATTGTATATATATACCACATCTTCTTCATCCATTCATCTGTTGATGGACGTCTAGGTTCTTTCCATAGTTTGGCTTTTGTGGACATTGCTGCTATAAACATTCGGGTGCATGTGCCCCTTTGGATCACTACATTTGTATCTTTAGGGTAAATACCCAGTAGTGCAATTGCTGGGTCGTAGGGTAGCTCTATTTTCAACTTTTTGAGGAACTTCCCTGCTGTTTTCCAGAGTGGTTGCACCAGCTTGCATTCCCACCAACAGTGTAGGAGGTTTCCCCTTTCTCTGCATCCTTGCCAGCATCTGTCATTTCCTAACTTGTTAGCCATTCTGACTGGTGTGAGGTGGTATCTCATTGTGGTTTTGATTTAAACAGTACATTTAAAAATGGTTAAGATAGGGGCCCCTGGGTGGTTCATTTGGTTAAGTGTCTGCCTTCAGCTCACATCATGATCCCAGGGTTCTGGGATCAAGACTCACATCTGGCTCCTTGCTCAGCAGGGAGTCTGCTTCTCTCTGCCTACCACTCTACCTGCTTCTGCCCATTCTCTCTCTGACAATTAAATAAATAAAAACTTAAAAAATAAATAAAATGAATAAAAAAATAAAATCTTAAAAATACATAAAAATAGTTAAGATGGTAAATTGCATGTTATCTGATTTTTTAAAAAGAGATTATTTACTTATTTGACAGAGAGAGAAAGAGCAGAAGCAGGCAGAGTGGCAGGCAGAGGGAAAGAGAGAAGCAGGCTCCCTGCTGACCAAGGAGTCCAATGTGGGACTCGATCCCAGGACCCTGGGATCATGACCTGAGCCAAAGGCAGCCACTTAATCAACTGAGCCACCCAGGAGTCTCATGTTATCTGAATTTTAATACAATAAAAAAAAAGAAAGTCAATTGCTTGCCTACATAGCAGCAATGAACAAGTAAAATGTGAAATTAAAAACACAGTACCATTATATTACCACTCTCCAAAATGAAATACTTAGGTACAAATCTAACAGAATGTGTATAATATCTTTATGAGGAAATTATAAAACTCTGATGAAAGAAATCAATGAAAACTAAATAAATGGAGAGATAGTCCATGTTCATGGATAAGAAGACACAGTATTTTCAAGATGTCAGTTCTTCCCAACTTAATCTATAGATTCAATACAATCCCACTCCAAATATCAACAAGTTATTTTGTGGATATTGACAAACCGATACTAAAGTTTACATGGAGAAGCAGAAGACTAGAATGCCCAGCACAATATTAGAGTAGAAGCACAAAGTCAGCGACTAACACTACTTAAGACTTCTATAAAAGAATAGTAATCAAAATGTAGTGATAATGCTGAAAGGACAAAGAGATCAATGGAACAGACTAGAAACCCCAGAAATAGACCTACATGAATATGTTAAACAGACCTTTGAGAAAGGAGAAAAGGCAACACAATCAAGAATATTTTCAACAAATGGTGCTGAAACCACTGGACATCCACACACAAAAAAAGAGAAAAAGAATCTAGACATAGACTTTACACACTTTGCAAACATTAACTCAAAATGGATCATAAATCTAGGTGTAAAATGAAAAACTATAGATTCCTTAAAAAATAACATAGACGGGGAGCCTGCTTCGCCCCCTCTCTCTGCCTGCCTCTCTGCTTACTTGTGATCTCTCTCTCTGCCAAATAAATAAGTAAATAATCTTAAAAAAGAGGGGGGGCGCCTGGGTTGCTCAGTGGATCGAGTCTCTGCATTTGGCTCAGGTCATGATCTTAGGGTCCTGGGATCAAATCCCACATCGGGCTCTCTACTTGGTGGGGAGCCTGCTTCCCCCCTCCCCCCGCCTGCCTCTCTGCCTACTTGTAATCTCTCTCTCTCTCTCTCTGCCAAATAAATAGATAAATAATCTTTAAAAAATAACATAGAAAATCCAGGTGATCTTGGGTATGGCGATAACTTTTTAGATACAACACTAAAGACACCATCCATGAAAGAAATAATTATAAGCTGTATTTCATTAAAATAAAAAATTTCTGCTCTTTGAAAGACAACATCAATAGAAAAGGAAGACAAGTCATATACTGGCAGAAATATTTGCAAAAGACATATCTGATTAAAAGGATGTTACTCAAAATGACACAAAGAACCCTTAAATTCAACAATAAGAAATGAACACCTGATTAAAAATTGGGAAAAGGACATGAACAGACACTTCACCAAAGAAGATATAGGGCAAGTAAGTATATGAAAAATATTCCACATCATATGTCATAAAGGAATTGAAAATTAAAACAGCAATCAGATACCACTACAAACCTATTAGAATGGCCAAAATCCAGAACACTGTCAACACCAAATGCCAATGTGGAGCAACGGGAATTTTCATTCATTGCTGATTGGAATGCAAAATGGTATGGCCACTTTGGAAGACACTTTGGCATATTTTTATAAAGTTAAACATTGTATTCTTTTTTTTTTTTTTTTAAAGATTTTATTTATTTATTTGACAGAGAGAGATCACAAGTAGGCAGAGAGAGAGAGGAGGAAGCAGGCTCCCTGCTGAGCAGAGAGCCCGATGCGGGACTCGATCCCAGGACCCTGAGATCATGACCTGAGCCGAAGGCAGCGGCTCAACCCACTGAGCCACCCAGGCGCCCTAAACATTGTATTCTTAACATACAATCCAGCAATTGCACTCCTTGGTATTTACTCAAATGACTTGAAAACTTATGTGCACACAAAAACCTGCACATGGATGTTTATAGCAGCTTTATTCATAACTGCCAGAACCTGGAAGTAACCAAGGTGTCCTTCAGTAGGTGAGTGGATAAATAAACTGTGGTACACCCAGACATGGACTATTTTTGAGGGGTAAAAATAAATGAGCTATCAAGTCATGAGAAGACATGAAGAAAACTTAAGTGCATATCACTAATCTGAAAAGGCTACAAACTGTATGATTTCAACTATGTGACATTGTGAAAAAGCAAAACTGGGCAAACAATAAAAGATCAGGGTTTACTAGGGGTTAGGAGGGAAGGAGGGATGAATAGAGTGATCACAGAGGATTTTTAGGACAGTGAATCTATTCTGCATGAGACTATTAATGTAAATTTATGTCATTATTCATTTGCCAAATTCATAGAATTTACAACACCAAGAGTGAACACCAGTGTAAACTGTGAATTTTGAGTGATAGTGATGTGTCAGATGGGTTCACTGTAACAAGTGTACCACTCTGGTGTGGGATGTTGATAGTAGGGTAGGCTGTTCACGTGTGAGAACAGGGGTTATATGGGAACTCTGTACTTCATGTTCAGTTTTTTAGTGAACCTAAAACTTCTGTAAAAAGTAAAGTCTACTTAAAAAATAAAACATTTTTCAGAATAGTAATTCCAGCATCACTGTGATATATAGAATCACAGTGGATTGTGATAGAATGGTGGATGTGAAGCTTGGAAGACATAGGATAATCAGCACATCCTCCTTGTAGACAATACAAGAAAACTGGAACAATTTAATTTATTTTTAATTTATTTTTTATTTATTTTCAGCATAACAGTATTCATTATTTTTGCACCACACCCAGTGCTCCATGCAATCCGTGCCCTCTATAATACCCACCACCTGGTACCCCAACCTCCCACCCCCCCGCCACTTCATTCCCCTCAGATTGTATTTAAGAGTCCATAGTCTCTCATGATTCACCTCCCCTTCCAATTTCCCCCAATTCCCTTCTCCTCTCTAACTCCCCATGTCCTCCATGCTATTTGTTATGCTCCACAAATAAATGAAACCATATGATAATTGGCTCTCTCTGCTTGACTTATTTCCCTCAGCATAATCTCTTCCAGTCCCATCCATGTTGCTACAAAAGTTGGGTATTCATCCTTTCTGATGGAGGCATAATACTCCATAGTGTATATGGACCACATCTTCCTTATCCATTTGTCCGTTGAAGGGCATCTTGGTTTCTTCCACAGTTTGGCGATGGTGGCCATTGCTGCTATAAACATTGGGGTACAGATGGCCCTTCTTTTCATGACATCTGTATCTTTGGGGTAAATACCCAGTAATGCAATGGCAGGGTCATAGGGAAGTTCTATTTTTAATTTTTTGAGGAATCTCCACACTGTTCTCCAAAGAGGCTGCACCAACTTGCATTCCCACCAACAGTGTAAGAGGGTTCCCCTTTCCCCATATCCCCTCCAACACATGTTGTTTCCTGTCTTGCTAATTTTGGTCATTCTAACTGGTGTAAGGTGATATCTCAATGTGGTTTTAATTTGAATCTCCCTGAGGGCTAGTGATGATGAACATTTTTTCATGTGTCTGATAGTCATTTGTATGTCTTAATTGGAGAAGTGTCTGTTCATATCTTCTGCCCACTTTTTGATATGATTGTCTGTTTCGTGTGTGTTGAGTTTGAGCAGTTCATTATAGATCCTGGATATCAACCTTTTGTCTGTACTGTCATTTGCAAATATCTTCTCCCATTCTGTGGGTTGCCTCTTTGTTTTTTTTTGTTTTGTTTTGTTTTTTTTTGACTCTTTCCTTTGCTGTGCAGAAGCTTTTGATTTTGATGAAGTCCCAAAAGTTTATTTTCGCTTTTGTTTCCTTTGCCTTTGGAGACATATCTTGAAAGAAGTTGCTGTGGCTGATATGGGAGAGATTACTGCCTATGTTCTCCTCTAGGATTCTGATGGATTCCTGTCTCACGTTGAGGTCTTTTATCCATTTTGAGTTTATCTTTGTGTACGGTGTAAGGGAATGGTCGAGTTTCATTCTTCTACATATAGCTGTCCAGTTTTCCCAGCACCACTTAATGAAGAGACTGTCTTTTTTCCACTGTATATTTTTTCCAGTTTTGTCGAAGATTAGTTGACCATAGAGGTGAGGGTCCATATCTGGGCTCTCTACTCTGTTCCACTGGTCTATGTGTCTGTTTTTATGCCAGTACCATGCTGTCTTGGTGATCACAGCTTTGTAATAAAGCTTCAAATCAGGTAACATGATGTCCCCAGTTTTATTTTTGTTTTTCAACATTTCCTTAGCGATTCGGGGTCTCTTCTGATTCCATACAAATTTTTGGATTATTTGCTCCAGCTCTTTGAAGAATACCGGTGGAATTTTGATCGGAATGGCATTAAAAGTATAGATTGCTTTAGGCAGTATAGAGATTTTAACAATGTTTATTCTTCCGATCCAAGAGCATGGAATGGTCTTCCATCTTTTTGTGTCTTCTTCAATTTCTTTCATGAGTGTTCTGTAGTTCCTCGAGTACATATCCTTTACCTCTTTGGGTAGGTTTATTCCCAGGTATCTTATGGTTCTTGGTGCTATAGTAAATGGAATTGATTCTCTAATTTCCCTTTCTGTATTTTCATTGTTAGTGTATAAGAAAGCCACTGATTTCTGTACATTGACTTTGTATCCTGCCACATTGCTGAATTGCTGTATGAGTTGGGGTGGAGTCTTTTGGGTTTTCCATATAAAGAATCATGTCATCTGCGAATAGAGGAAGTTTGATGTCTTCATTGTCAATTTGGATACCTTGTTGTCCTTGTTGTCTGATCAATTTAATTTTAATCATTGACCTCCCAATGTATAGGTTGTTATTTTGATGTGTTTTCATTCTATCTTAATAGTTATTATACTCCCAGAAGATTTTAGTATTGTTTTTTACTGCCAATGATCATGCAAGATTTTTACCTATTCTCCAATTCATTCTTTCTTACATCTCAGACTTTCCATCAAGAATCTTTGTTCTTTTGCCTGAAATACATCTTTTAGAATTTTCCTTAATGAGACCCCGATGATTGTAAATCTCCTGGGCTTTTGTTTCTGTTTGATTTGAAAATATTGTATTTTGCCCTCATTATTGAGATGAATTTTCACTGGCCATACCATTCTTAGTGGAAATTATTTTCTTTCATCATACTGAGATACCATCTATTGTCTTCTGGCTTTTATTGCCATTGAGAAGTCAGCTCAATGAAGGCAATCTGTTTCTCTGGTTGCTTTTCATCTAATTTTATTTTTATCGTGGTAAAATTTACATATACAGGACTTATATGTTGTAGATCAAAGAGTAGGGGTTTTTTTTGTTTGTTTGTTTGTTTTGGTCAAAGAGTTTTGATAAATGCATACACCAGATAACCCACACTCTGGATGATTTTAAGATCTTCTGGTTTTCTTTAGTGTTATTCAGTTTTACTGTGATATGTCTGTGAATAGATTTTTTTTTCATCTATTCTGCTTGAAATTCATTAGGCCTTTTGAATCTGTAGATTTGTATATTTCATTAGTTCTGGAAAATGCTCAAGTGTTACTTTTGCTTCATTCTCTTTTTCTCCTTGAGTTCCAATTAGTTATATTTCCCACTTTACTCTCTGTATGTCTTATTGTCTCTTTCATATTCCTCTCTTTATTGCTTTGTATTTCAGCCTGAATAACTTCTTCCAGTCTATTTTCTTGTTCACTAATTCTATTTTCAGGTGAATCCAAACTGCTTTTTGAGGGTTTTTGTTTGTTTGTTTTTCATTTTTTTTTAAGATTTTATTTATTTATTTGACAGAGATCACAAGTAGGCAGACAGGCAGGCAGAGTGAGAGGGAAGCAGGCTCCCTGCTGAGCAGAGAGCCAGATGTGGGCTCCATTCCAGGATCCTGGGATCATGACCTGAGCCAAAGGCAGGGGCGCAAAACACTGAGCCACCCAGGCGCCCCTTGAGGTTTTTAAAATTTTTTTATTTTTTGTTTATAATTCCTTTCTTCCTTCCTTCCTTCCAACATTTTATTTATTTATTTGACATGGGGGTAGGGAGAGAGCAAGCACAAGCCAGGGGAGTGGCAGGCAGAGGGAGAAGCAGGCTCCCTGCTGAACAAGGAACCCGATGTGGGGCTCAGTCCCAGGACCCTAGGTTCATGACCTGACCGAAGGCAGCTGCTTAACCAATTGAGCCACCCAGGTGCCTGCTTTTTGAGTTTTTTAAAAGAAAATTTACAATCAAAAGTAAAGTAAAATGAGTCTCCATGTACTTACCATCCCGCTTCAACTATTATAAAATACGGTCAATTTATTTCATGTCTCCCCCCAACGATTTCTCTCAGACTCCCAGAGAATTATTTTAATGCAAATGCTAGACATTATACCATTTCATTGGTAAGTACATGAGTATGTATCTCTAAGAGATAAGGACAATTTTTTTTTTTTTTTTTTTTTTACAAAACCATAACATCTGCTATGGTGAGTGCTGTGAAGTGTGTAAACTTGGCGATTCACAGACCTGTACTCCTGGGCTAATAATACGTTATATGTTAATAAAAAAAAGTTAAAAAATCATAACGTCATTATTGCATCCAACACATTAACAATGATACCTTGCTATTATATAATATCCAACAAGTGTCCAAATTTTCCTAATGAGTTCATAAAAGTTTTTCTACAGATAATTTGATTCAGAACACAAACAAAGTCTATATTATATTTGGTTGATATATTTCCTTTTTTTTTTTTAAGATTTATTCATTTACTAAACAGAGAGAGAGAGCAAGCCAGAGATGTATGCTCAGGGAGAAAGGCAGAGGGAGAAAATCTCAAGCAGACTCCCTGCTGAGTGTGGAGTCCAACATGGTGCTCAGTCTCATCACCCTGAGATCATGACCTTAACCAAAACCAAGAGTCAGACACTTAACCAACTGAGACACCCAGGCCCCCTAGTTGATATATTTCTTAAGCCTCTTTTATTCCATAACAGTTCTCCCCTCTCCCCATTTTTCCTTGCATGTTTTTGTTGAAGAAACTGAGGCATTCATTCTATTTTATTCCTGGTTATATTCCTAATGGTGTTGTTTAATATAATCTCCTACTTCTTATACTTCTGTAAGCTGATAGTTATATTTACAGTTTTGGTTTTTTTTTTTTTTTTGCAAGGATCCTTCCTAGATAATGCTCTGTGGTTCCTATTGTATCCCATTAAGAAAGCACATAATGGGGGCACCTGGGTGGCTCAGTGGGTTAAGCCGCTGCCTTTGGCTCAGGTCATGATCTCAGGGTCTTGGGATCGAGTCCCACGTCGGGCTCTCTGCTCAGAGGGGAGCCTGCTTCCTCCTCTCTCTCTCTCTCTCTGCCTGCCTCTCTGCCTACTTGTGATCTCTCTCTGTCAAAAAAAAAAAAAAAAAAAGCACATAATGTTTTATTGTTTCTCTTTTCATGATGTTAAGTTATCAGTGTATGCACATGGTATGGGCTTGATTCACCTATAAGCTTCTTATATAATATTTCTGACAGTCATTAATGACTATTGCCTAAATTAATTCATTAGAACTGCAACGTAATGACAGTTTATTATTCCTTCTGCATTTATTAGCTGGAATTCTTCTATGAAGAATAATTGCTTCTTAAAACTACTAATCTATTCAATTTTTAATTTAAAACTTTGCCTTTTCATTTCTAGAAACTATTTTAAATGTTAGATCATTCTGTTTTCTGACGTACTTTCAGTGTTCTTTTATTTCTTTCAGTAAGCATGATTATTTCATAATATGTGTCAGACAATTACAATATCTGTAGTCCTTAGGGCATTTTTCCATTGCCTTCTACCTTACAGTTTGGTTGAATTGGTAAGCCTAATGCTGTTCTGACTTTTAAAAAATATTTTATTTATTTTTTTTGAGAGAAAGAGCACGAGATGGGGGGAAGAACAGAGGGATAAGTAGACTCCCTGCTGAGGGCAAAATCCAATGTGGGGCTTGATTCCCAAACCCTGAGATCATGACCTGAGCTGAAGTCAGATGCTTAACTGATTGAGCCACGCAGGTGCCCCATTCTGATTTTTTTTAAAGATTTTATTTATCTCCTCAACAGAGAGAGAAATCACAAGTAGGCAGAGAGAGAGGGGGAAGGAGGCTCCCTGCTAAGCAGAGAGCCCAATGCAGGGCTTGATCCCAGGACCCTGAGATCCTGAACTGAGCCAAAGGCAGATGCTTAACCTACTGAGACACTCAGGCAAACCACCCTGCTCTGATTTTTGATCCTTGTATGCAACTTGTTCTTTCTCTTTGGAAGCTTTTAGAATTATTTCTGTGTCCAGTGTTCAGAAATTCTATAATGATGTGTCTTGGTGTGATTTGTTTTGCTGAATAGTGATTTGTCTTGTCTTGTCTGATTTGTTTTGCTGGATAGTGTGCCCTTATAATTTAGAGTCTCAGTTGTTCATTTCAGGGGCATACTTTTGAATAACTGATTTAATTGTTTCTTCCCTTCTGATTCTTTGTCTTTCTACAACTCCCATTATTCAGATATTCAACCTTCTGGGCTGATCCTCTAATTTTTATTGATTTCCTTAAGTAGAGGAAATTTGTTTTCAATTTTACTCCCCATTCTTTCTATTGAATTTTTGTTTCTGCTATCATAATTTTGATTTCCAAGAGCTCTTTTTGCTTATCTTCATAGTAATTACATTTTTAAAATAATTTTTTTCTTTTTTATTAACATATAATGTATTATTAGCCCCAGGGGTACAGGTCAATGAATCACCAGGTCATAGTAATTACTTTTTAAAATAGCTTCCTGTTGTTATTTTATGGATATAATATATTATTTCTCTGAGGATATTAATGATGCATTTTTTTGGTTTGTCTTATTTTAAAGTTTTTCTCCCTTGCACTTTCTTTTTTAAGATTTTATTTATTTATAAATAAAAGTGAGAGTGAGAGTGCACAGAGGGAGAGGGAGAAGGAGAGGGAGAAGCAGACTCCTGCTGAGCGAAGAGCCCCATGTGGGGCCTGATCCCAGGACCCAGAGATCATGACCTGAGGCAAGGCAGACACTTAACCAACTGAGCCACCCGGGACCCCTCTCCCTTGTAATTTCTGTTTCTTCTAAATTGCTTTTTTTTTTTTTTTTTTGGGTGCCTGGGTGGCTCAGTGGGTTAAAGCCTCTGCCTTCAGCTCAGGTTATGATCTCTGGGTCCTGGGATCCAGCCCCGTATCAGGCTCTCTGCTCGGCAAGGAGCCTGCTTCCTCCTTTCTGTCTGTCTGCCTCTCTGCCTACTTGTGATCTCTGTCAAAATAAATAAAATCTTAAATTGCTTTTTTTTTCTTGTCTGCTTGGTTTTTTTCTTGTATATTAAAGGATTTCCTTAAATGTCTAATGATCCTTGGCTGCCTGCTTTTATTTTAGAGCGGGGACAGTAAAAAGTTGGTAAGACCTATGAGAGCTGGGACATGCGGGCCAAAGGCCTAACTGTAGGATTCTTTCGTCTATTTCGTTAAGAGAACCCTGATGAAAGTATCTTTGGGATTTGTCTTTTGGACTGGTCACATTCCCCAGAGGAGTTTTTCCAAAAGTATATTCATGCTCTTTGTTTAGGAATAAATTTCCCGGGTTTGCTAAGCCTGTTACCATTCCTCCATTTGTTTTCTAGCTTCTAAAATATTGCTGCTGTGGTCTCCTTTCCCTTTCTGGGCCTGGAGGATAACACGGGAATTTTCCCCCCACCCCAACCCCAACCCCAGTCTTTAACTGGATGCCACTGTTATTTCTTTCTTTTCTTTTCTTTTTTTTTTTTAAAGATTTTATTTATTTGACACACAGAGAGAAATCACAAGTAGGCAGAGAGGCAGGCAGAGAGAGAGGAGGAAGCAGGCTCTCCACAGAACAGAGAGCCCGACGTGGGGCTCGATCCCAGGACCCTGGGATCATGACCTGAGCTGAAGGCAGAGGCTTTAACCCACTGAGCCACCCAGATGCCCCACCACTGTTATTTCTTTAGGGTAATTTTTTTTTGGAAGACAAGTATAGGATCGCGTAGAAAGGTTTTGAACTGATTACCAGACTGCCCTAAAGCTGTATGCATATGTGAAAAGAGGAATGTTTTTACATAATTGTTTTGCAACAAGTATTAAGTAACTTTCATGGGTTTTGCGTGCACTCACCCATTGGCTTCTCACCCATTGGTTTCAATCCTCCACCTGGCGGAAGCAGTCTACAATGCAAGAAACGTCTAAAAAGAGGGAGAGGGAGAAGGAAAGGAAAAGAGAGAGAGAGAGAGAGAGAAAGAGAGAGAGAGAGAGAGAGAGAAGAGAGAAAAAGTACTTCAAAGAGCCAGCGTATTAGCCCGTGCCTCTCTGGCTACCGGAGAGGCCGGGAGGGGGTCTGATCTCGTCGATAATTGGTTGGCCTCTGGCCAATCAGGAGCAGTAAGCGGTTTTGCTTGCCATCGTGGTCCGCCTCCCCCTGGGCTTCGTGACCATGTTTACAAATAGGAACAGAGTAGGTGAGAGGGATAGGCTGTCCAGCCAATGAGACCTTGCGGCGTTCATGGGCGGGGTGAGGCCGCTGCCAGGTTTAGGGCGGAAGGAGCTGCTCTGGGTAAGAAGGTGAACGAAAGATGGCGGCGGAAACGCTGCTGTCCAGTCTGTTGTGGCTGCTGCTTCTGGGGATCCTATTACCCGCAAGTCTGACTGGCGGTGTCGGCAGCCTGAATCTAGAGGAGCTGAGTGAGATGCGTTATGGGATCGAGATCCTGCCATTGCCTGTCATGGGAGGGCAGGTGAGGAGGCGTGGAGTGGCCAGGGTCTGGGGCAAGGGAAAGAGGGAAAAGGTGGAGGAAGAAGGGCAGCTGTGGAGTCTGCAGCGGTAGCCTAAGAAGAATTGGGAAGAGTAGGTAGGAGTTTTACGATGACTCTTAAGGCTCATTGATTGAGACCCATTCCCCTGGGGTTAGGGACTGGGAGGGGTGGGGCTTCCCGCTGTCAGCTTCAGTTCCTGATCAGAGCACCCAGACTCCGCCCCGCAAGAAGTGGGAGGGCTCTCTCCCCTCACCCGCCAAACACAGCTGGAGGACTGGTGGCTCATTCTGACTTGACTGGGCTCTTCCCCAGGATCCGAAGAGGGGTCTCGTTGTTCTCTCTAATCCCAGCCTCTGTTTGCCTCCCTGCCCACCCCCCATCCTCCCTTCTTTCCCAGAGCCAAGCTTCCGACGTGGTGATTGTCTCCTCTAAGTACAAACAGCGCTATGAATGTCGCCTGCCAGCTGGAGCTATTCACTTCCAGCGTGAAAGGGAGGAGGAGGCACCTGCTTACCGAGGGCCTGGGATCCCTGAGTTGTTGAGCCCAATGAAAGATGCTCCTTGCCTGCTGAAGGTGAAAGGGGTTGGGGGCGGGGGTGGAATGAGGGCTTGGGAGCTGGCTATCTATCTGGGAGCCAGAGTGCCCATGAATGAAGAGGGATTGAGAGGACCTCGGGAGAGTTAAGAAGGCCATTAGGGGAGCAGACATATTGTACAGACAGGAAAGAAGCAAAGAATCTTGCAACTACTGATGACACTTTGCTGAATGTAGAGGAGGGTTAGGATAGAAGATTGTAGAGTAATACTTAAGCCAAGACTGAGGTGCCTGAGGAGAGTCAGTGTGGGTAGTAAGGACACTGTCTTAGAGATGCCTTTCTGGTAAAGTCACCCCCTGCCCCTGTCACTCTCTGCCCAGTATCCTTTTTTATTTTCATCATAGCATTTTTCATGATCTGAAATCATCTTATCAACTGAATCATCAGTTCATTTAATTTTGCTCTGTAATGTGAGTCCATGAGGTCAGAGAATTTATCTTGTTCATGGCTGTATCCCCAGTGGCTAGAACAGCACAAGGAATGTTGTAGAAGTTCAATTAGTATTTGAATATTCTGTATTTTCCTGGTCTGAGTGCTTCAAGGATATCATGATTTCTTATCTTGATAAGAAAGAGGATTTTAAAAAATTTTTTAGAAAGGGAGTGGAAAGACTACAGGTATAAAACATACCCTAGAGGTATTTCTCCAGTCACAGAAGGAAAGCAGCCCTTGCTCCTCTCTGAGAATCTGGAGAATGGAGTGCGGAAGTAGGTGGGAGGAGAAGTAGTTGAAAGGTTATGTGTCTTGGAGCCAGGAGAGATTCAGGTTCCAAGCAGAGACAGCTGCACTCTATCCCCTTGATTGTTCATTTTTTATTGTCAGACCAAGGACTGGTGGACGTATGAATTCTGTTATGGACGCCACATCCAGCAGTACCACATGGAAGGTGACTCACGCTACATTTTCCCTAAGCCCTCAGCACCACGTCATGGAAGGTGACCTGCCCTCCCAGTCCCCTTCCCTCTTGGTCCTCTTAGAAGGGAGTAATGGTGCTCCACTGTGATTTCTCTTGTAGATTCAGAGATCAAAGGTGAAGTCCTCTATCTCGGCTATTACCAATCGGCCTTCGACTGGGATGATGAGACAGCCAAGGTGGCAGGGGTCTGGGATTGGGAGAGAATGGGGTCCTGGCTGTAGACTAAGCCCTGATCAGAAGAGGAGGGGCGGAATTAGCTGACATATTGCTTGGGGCTTGGTGGCCATTAGGACAAAGTGCCATTCTTCCTCTTTGCGGTCTTTCTTCTGCCCCCACCCCCCTTCTTAATGTCCTCCCCAGGCCTCCAAGCAGCATCGCCTGAAACGCTACCACAGCCAGACCTATGGCAATGGATCCAAGTGCGACCTCAACGGGAGGCCACGGGAGGCGGAGGTTCGGGTGAGTCTCAGGAGGGAAGTTGGCAATTTAGATTTTAAGGGAGGAGGGCAGGGTTGCATGTTAGACTCCAGAAGGTCTCCTCCAGACCCAAAACTCTTAAGTTTAAGACTCCTTTTCCAGCTGGTAGCTGGATATTCTGAGGCACTTAAAGTCAACACTTCCCAAATCCTTCCCTCGGATCCCCTAGCCACGCCTGTTTGTTTTTTTCCATGTTTCTTCTCCTATCACCTAAGCGTCATTTCTGACTCTTCCTTTCTTCATGGAGGGACTTGTCAGTGAGGTGGTACTGGTGTAGGCACCGGGCTCTGCTCTGGGCACACAGTGGTCAGCAAACATGCAGCCTCTGCCCTCAGTCTAGACAGGAAGACATGTTAAGACATGTAGTTACAGAAATGTCTGTAACTACAAACTGAGGAGCAGTGTGAAGGAAAGGAATCTAGTTTTCTCAGAATAAATGACAAAGCCTGTTCATTCTCTGTTTAGATTTCTCTGACCACTTTCTTCTTTCCTGTGCTTGGCACCTTCATCTCTCACCTGCATCACTGCCAGCAGCCTCTTAACAGGTGTTCCTGATCTAGTGGTCCTGAATTGAATTCAGGCAAGCAGGTGGATGTATGGTGGGAAAGGTTCTTCAGGTGCTTCTAATGTGTATTCACAAACATAACCACCTACAGAGAACAGAATTACACACCTGACCACACACGAATTATCTTTCTGTAATACAGATTTTCACATGCAGTTGTGTTCTGGTAGTTGTTGACTCTATCCTGGTCACCAGGATAGAGTTGGGGGTGGGGAGGGGGGAGCCTTGATTTGTCAGGTTTGCCAATATCTGTGGTATAAATATTCCTACCATGGCCAAATTCATGCTGTCACTCTGATGTCAACCATCTTGCAACATATCCTGAACATTTACCAGTTGGCTGTTGTGAACTGGTGTGAGTTGACTCCCATAACACCTCTATGGCAAGTGTCACTTCTCTGTCCAGTCTTGGGAAACCTTCAGTGATTCCGCCTTGCACAAAGGCTAACATCCAAATACTTCAACAAGACTGGGGTGGCCGTGGAGGTGGTGGGAAGACCTCAGATTCTGGATATATTTTGAAGGTGGAGCCAATAAGATTTGCTGATGGATTAGATATGGGGTGGAGTCAAGTATGACTCCAGGATTTTTAGTTTGAGCAGCTGGAACAATGCAACTGTCATTTACTAAAATGGGAAGGAATGGGTTTGGAGGGGAAAGCAGGTAGGTGTTAGACATATAAAAGTCAAAATGATATAAACCTTCAGTGGTGATGTCCAGTTGGTAGTTGGCTCTGTGATTCTGGAGTTCAGGGATGAGGTCTGGGCTGGAGCTATAAATACTCATTGTGCTTCTGCCCCGCTGGCCTACTTTCTGTTCTGTGAATCAATGGGTCTTGTTGTTTCCTCTGCCTAAAGCTTCCTCCAGATCTGCAGGTGCTTGGTTCCATCCCCTCATTAAGGTTATATATCTCTGTGACACCTGCACAGGGAGCCCTAAAGTAGGCACACAGAACACACCCATCCTTCTGTCCCCTTACTGGTAAACACCTACAGGGTTTTATATTCTTTTTAAAAATTTTTTTAAAGATTTTATTTATTTATTTGACAGATAGAGGTCACAAGTAGGCAGAAAGGCAGGCAGAGAGAGAAGGGGAAGCAGGCTCCCTGCTGAGCAGAGAGCCCGACTCGGGGCTCGATCCCAGGACCCTGGGATCATGACCTGAGCCGAAGGCAGAGGCTTTAACCCACTGAGCCACCCAGGCGCCCCAGTGTTTTATATTCTTGAAAGCATGTATCATTTCCTGAAGTTATCTTATTTGTTTGAGTTTAATATCTCTCTCAGTCTTCCCAACTGGAATAAGCTCCAGGAAGGCAGGGACTTTACTTTTTTAGATTTTTTGTCTGTCTTATTTTCTGCTATATCCTTGGTGCCTGGAACGGTGCCTGGCACCAAGAAGGTGCCCAGAAATTATTTGTTGAACAAGTGATAAGGCAGTTCAAATGTCATTTATCTCATGTGAACTTTTTTGGCTAATCCAGATGGTTTCTTCAGCATTTTTAAAAAAGATTTTATTTATTTAATAGAGAGAGTGACAGCTAGAGAGGGAACACAAACAGGGGGATTGGGAGAGGGAGAAGCAGACCTCCCACTGAGCTGGGAGCCTGATGCGGGGCTCAATCCCAGGACTCTGGGATTATGACCTGAGCCTGAGGCAGACGTTTAACTGACTGAGCCACCCAGGCGCCTCTAGTTAGCATTCATATACATATATCTACGTCCACATATATTCATGGCTTAATCTATTCGGGCTGCTAAAAGAAAATACTGCAGACTGAGTAACTTATCTGCAGAAATTTTTTTCTTACAGTTCTGGAACCTGGAAGTCAGAGATCGGTGTGCCACTGTGGTGTGGTGAGGGCCCTCTTTCAGGTTGTAGACTTGTTTATTCTCACAGGTGAAAGGGGCTAGGGAACTCTTTGATAAGAGCATTAATCCCATTCGTGAAGGTTCCACCGTTATAACCCAAGCACTTCCCAAAGGTTCTACTTTCTAATACCATTTCATTGGGCATAGATGTTTAGGGGGACATAAACATTCAGACCATACAACCCACAAGCATTTACACACGTATATAATCTATTATAGCACTTACTTTATATTATTGTTTTTAAGTAGGCTCCATTCCCAGCATGGAGCCCAGTGTGGGGCTTGAACTCACAACCCTGAGATCAAGGCTTGAGTTGAGATCAAGAGTGAGATGCTTAAATGAGCCACCCACGCTCCCCTCTTTCTTTATTATTATTTGTAGCTTCAGTAGGCTAAGAACCAAGGGCAAAGACTGCATTTTCCTCTCATTTATTGAAGAGATGTCTTGTGCCAAGCACTGTAATAGAAACTGGGGATAAAATGGTGACCGAGAGACCGAGTCCTGCTCTCAGGAGACAGACATTAAATAAACAGCCACAACAAGCAGGATAAAGACTGACTGGTGAAGTAAATATTGTAGGAGGCCGCACAGTAAAAGAAATGGCCAAGTCTAGGTAAAGGGGAAGCTTTCTGGAGAATGTAACCTTTGAACTGAGAGTTGAAGGCTGAGGAGTTAGTCTAGCAGTGGTAGAGGAGTGGGAGAAGGAAGAGGGCATTGAAGGTGGCAGGTATGGTAGGTGCCAAAGGCCTGGAGGCAAGGGACAATTGATTCCTATTCACGGTGACTGGAGAGAATTGCAGGCAGGGAGTGTGGGAGGTGAGGCTAAGCAAATGTTAGGGGACAGTTTATACGTCAGAAAGCTCTGACTTTCTGTAGCTATGTTGAGGAGTTTGGACAATCAGAACCAAGGGGTAAGCCAGGGAAATATTTGAAGCAGAATGATGACATATCCAATTTTGGTTTGGAAAGCTCACTCTGGCTGGAGTGTAGCAAATGGTTGGAGGCCAGTTAGGAGGTGGTTGCAGCAATCCAGGTGAGAAAAGAAGGTGGCCCAGGAATGAAGAAATGTGAACTCCAGAGGAGATTTAGAGGACAGAGTCACTAGAGTAGGATTCTTGGGTTTCTGGCTTGAGCAACTGGATGGTGGTTCCTGTTACTGAGTTAGGTATAGTAGAAAGAGGATAGGTCTGGTGAAGGAAAAGGATGGTTCTGGTGTTGAGTATGATGATTTTGGTGGCTGAAGACTCAAGAGATTTCTGAGGAGGCTGTTGTATCTGTGGGTCTGGATCACAGGAGACAGATCCAAATTGAACCCAGGGGGCTGGGAGTCATTAACATATTGGCTATAATTGGAGTCAGGGTCTGGGTAAAATCCTCCCAAAGAAACAGTAAATAGTGAGAAAAGTGGAACAGGATGTTAAGAAAGCCATTGTTGAAAGCATGGGCCGAAGGGGGGCTCTGCTGAGAAGAAGGGGTCACAAAGGAGATACAGCGATGCAACCTAAGGAGGGACTGGTCCATGGCAACAGTTGCATCTGAACCTTCAGGGAAGAGAATTGAAAACTGCTTGTAGGTGATCATGGGAATTTTTTTTTTTTTTAAAGATTTTATTTATTTATTTGACAGAGAGAGATTACAAGTAGGCAGAGAGAGAGAAGGAAGCAGGCTCCCTGCTGAGCAGAGAGCCCGATGCGGGACTCGATCCCAGGACCCTGGGATCATGACCTGAGCCGAAGGCAGTGGCTTAACCCACTGAGCCACCCAGGCGCCCGATCATGGGAATTTTAATAAAAGCAAAGTATGCATGCACAAGGAAATGAAAATTCAGACCATTGGCATGGGAACCAGATGAAAAGTTTAAGTCCTCTACTCCCAGAGTCATTGGTGATCTTTGCTACAGAGCAGAGGTCATCGGTGATCTTTGCTACAGCAGTTTCAGGTGAAGATGTGGAAGAAGTCTGAGTGTGAGGGGGAAGTGAAAGGCGAGCCCTAGTTAGAGGGATTATGAGGTTGGGGAGAGTGGTACTTTGTTTTAAGTACCACTTAAAGATGGGAGCATATGTAAATGCTGTTGGGTGGACCTGGCAGAAAGGAGATACTGAGTCACAGGAGAATGATGGGGAAGAGAATGTGGGCAGGGCCGGGATAGGGAACACAGGAGCAGTTACCCTGAGTGTATGTAGGGTCGTCACAGAAATGACTTGTTGAGGAATCTGGAGGTTTTAGTGGCAGACAGTTGAGGGCATTCCTGTTTGGCTGTTTCTCATTTTTTAGTTCTTATATCCTGATAGACCACCCAAGTTCATTGCTTTCGTGATTGAGTAAACTTCCCCCCTCCAGGCCAACCACTGTGAAGTTCAGTCTTCCCAATGTCTCCTGGGTAGGAGTAGTGTGCATGGTGTTTGGTAAAAGTGCTGTCCCGGTGGAGTTTGGGAATGACTAGCCACCTTGAATTAAACAAATTTGAATCCCCATCTCAATTCTTATGTTAAGATTTCACAGAGATCTAAGATGTTTCCTTTTCTAATTTCTAATTATGAAACATTTCAAACTTACAGAAAATAATGTCCTAGAGACCCATATATCCACTGCCAAGGGAAACAGATGTTAACATTTTGCCATCAGAAAGGAACAAAATGCTAATGATACAGTTAAAGCCCTCCCTTTCATTTCTTTCCTCTCCCTCCTTGCCAGAAACAACCACAACCATCCCCATGCATGCTTTGTACTTTTATTAGTTGTACACATATCATAGACAATACATATTGTTTTGTATTTTAAAATTATACGTTAGTGGTATAAACTTGCTTTTTCACTAATCAATGTTTGCTGTTCTGTGACATGACATGGAGATCTAGTTCAATGATTTTGATGGCTGTGTTGTGTTTCATTGTTTACTTACTATCCCTCTACTAAGGAATGGTTGGGTTTCAACTCAAATGCTCTTACACACAGTGCTGCAATGTAGGTCATTGTGAGTGTGCAAGAGTTTGTCTGAGGTAAAAACCTAGAAGTAGAATAACAGAGTTATCAGGAATGCATATTTTATTGGTGAGTTTGGTGCATTGCCTATTTTTTCAATGTCTTTTTAATGTGTAGGTATTCATTTATTTTTATTATTTTTTAGGTTATGGCAAAATGGATATTTTAACAATTTTAACAATTTTTAGGTGTACAATTCAGTGGCATTAACTGCATTAACAATGTTGTACACCTATTACCACTATTTACGTAACTTTTTCATCATCCCAAACTCTATACCCATTAAGAAATAATTCTGCATTTCTCCCCCTTCCCCACTCTCTGTTCTGCTTTCTGTCTCTATGAATTTGCTTGTTCTGGGTACCTCATATAAGTAGAATCACACAATATTAGCCCTTTTGTGTGTGTCTGGCTTATTTCACTGAGCATAATGTTTTCAAAGTTCATCCATGTTGTGGTATGTATCAGAATCTTATTTCTTTTTATAGCATATTCCTTTTGTGGAACATTTGGTAATATTCCATTGTATGTGTATATGGTATTTAGCCTATCTGTTCATCTATCGGTGGGTGGATATTTTGGTGCTTCCACCTTTTGGCTATTGTGAATGATGTTGCAATGAACATTGGTGTATAAGCATGTGTTTTGAGTCCCTGCTCGAAATTCTTTTTGGGTATATACCTAGGACAGAAATATACCTCATGGTAATTCTTTGTGTAGCTTTTTAAGGAATTGCCAAATTGTTTTCCACAGCAGCTGCACTATACATTCCCATTAACAACGCACAAAAACTCCCAGTTTTTCAACACCCTCTCTGATACTTATTATTACTGTGTTTTGTAATAACCATCCTAATGGGTATGAAGTGGTATCTCATTGTGGTTTTGATTCTCATTTTCTTAATGACAAATGATGTTAAGCATCTTTCCATGTACTTATTGGCCATTTGTTTATCTTCTTTGGAGAAATGTCCATTTAAATCCTTTCCCATTTTTTAATTGGGCTATTTTTTTTAATTGTTGTGGGGAGTTCTTTATATAGTCTGGATAGTAATCATTTGTCAGATACATGATTTGCAAGTATTTTTTCCCATTCTGTGGGTTTCTTTTTTACTCTCTCTCTTTTTTAATAGGCTCCATGCCTAATGTGGGGCTTGAGCTCATGACCCTGAGATCAAGAGTCACATGCTCTACCAACTGAGCCAACCAGGCACCCCCTGCTTTTTCACTCTGTTAATAGTATTTTTTCATGCATAACAATTTTCTGTTCTGATGAGGTCTAATTTGCCTATTTTTTTCTCTTTTTGCCTGTGCTTTTGGCCTCATATTTAAGAAGTCATTACCTATTCCAAGGTCATGGTTGAGTCGATTAAAAAAAATTTTTTTTTTAACTTTATTTGAGAGAGAGAGAGAATGCACAAGTAGGGGGCAGGGGCAGAGGGAGATGGAGAAGCAGGCTGCTCCCTGAGCAAGGACCCGCATGCAGGGCTCAATTGCAAGACCCCAAGATCATGAGCTGAGCCAAAGGCAGGTGCTTAACCAACTGAGCCAGGAAGGCATCCCTTGAGTTGATTTTTGTATACAAAGTAAGATAAGGATCCAACTTCATTCACTTGCATGTAAATATCCAGTTTTTCTGGAACCATTTGTTAAATCTATCCTTGTCCTTTTAAATGATCTTAGTACCCTTGTTGAAAATCAAATGAGCAAGTATGTTAGGGTTTATTTCTGAGCTCTGTTCTACTCCATTGGTCTGTTTGTCTATGCCAATGACAACAGACTGTTTTGATTGCTGTGGCTTTGCAGTAAGTTTTGAATTTAGGAAGTGTTGAGTCTTCCAACTTTGTTCTTTTTTTGAGATTGTTCTGTGTATGAGATCCCTTGAGATTCTATATGAATTTAAAATGGGTTTTTAAAGGCCATTGGGATTTGGATAGAGATTATATCGAATATGTAGATCACTTTGTATAGTACTGCCATCTTAAGTTTTCTAATCCATGAACATAGGATGTCTTTCCATTTATTTGTATCTTCTATAATTTCTTTCTGTAATATTTTGTAATTTTCCATATGCAAGTCTTTCACCTCCATGGATAAATTTATCCTAAGTAGTTTGTTTTTTGATGCTATTGTAAGTGAAAATTTTTTTTAATTTCCCTTTTAGCTTGTTTATTACAAATATACAGAAATACAACTAATATTTGCAGGTTGATTTTATATCCTGCAACTTTCCTGAATGCATTTATTGGCTGTAACAGTTTTTTTTGTGTGTGTATGTTCTTTTGGATTTTCTATGTGTAATATCATATCGCTATGAATAGAGATGATTTTATTTTACTTCATTCTTTCCAATTTGAATGCCCTTTATTTCTTTTTCTTGCCTAATTGCTCTGCTTAGAACTTCCAGTACCGTGTAAAATAGAAGTGGCATAAAGTGGGGCGCCTGGGTGGCTCAGTGGGTTAAGCCGCTGCCTCCAGCTCAGGTCATGATCTCAGGGTCCTGGGATTGAGTCCCGCATCAGGCTCTCTGCTCAGCAGGGAGCCTGCTTCCCTCTCTTTCTCTCTGCCTGCCTCTCTGTCTACTTGTGATTTCTCTCTGTCAAATAAATAAATAAAATCTTTAAAAAAAAATAAGTGGCATAAAGTGAGCATCCTTATCTTGTTCCTGTTATTAGTGGAACAGCTTTTGGTCTTTCACCATTGATTATGATGTTAGCTATGGGTTTTCTTTTGTGGCCTTTATTGTGTTGATATCATCTTCTATTCCTAGTTTATGAAGTGATTTTTATCAGGAAAGTGTGTTGGCTTTTGTCAAATGCTTTGTTCACATCAATTGAGATGATCATAAGGCTTTTTTCTTCATTCTCTTGATGTGATGTATTGCGGCATGCAGATTGATTTTTGTATATTGGGCCATCTTTGCATTCCTGGAATAAAACCCACATAAATCATGATGCATGTTGCTTTCAATATGGTACTTAATTTGGTTTGCTAGTATTTTGTTGAGAAATTTTGCATTTGTATTTACAAGGGATCTTGGTCTATAGTTTTCTTGTAATATCTTTGTCTGGGTTTGGAATCAGGGTAGTGCTAGCCTTACAGAATGAGTTAGGAAGGCATTCTTTATATATTCCAGATTTATTTCCTTGGTCATCTACATTCTCTCTATCTTAGCTGTCTTTTTCTTTTGTTCATATGTATTGCCAATGTACTTTTAATTTAAAATTTTAAAAATTCCAATATGATTAAAAATATTAATCTTTTTCTTTAAAGTTTGTATATTTTATGTCTTTTGTTAATAGGAAAGTTCCTGTTTATATTTTTCAAATTATAGAAGTTTTCTTCTCATATGTTGGACTTTAATTCAATAAATTAATTTAATATATCATGTCAGCTTGGAACCTAAATATACCTATTTTTCATCTGGATAACTGACTGTCACAGCATCATTTATTGAGCAGCCCATACTTTGTAGTGCCACATCAGGCATTTATCAGGTTGCCATATATGTGTATATGCATTTCCTTGGCTTCTCCTTTGTTTCATTAGTCTGTCTATTCTTATACCAATACCACATTGTTTTAAGGACTATAACTTTTTAGTAACTCTTCATATCTGATAATGGGCATTTTTTCCCTTCAGATTTCAAAACTGAGATTGTTGGACAAGTTCTGTGAAAAAACTCTTGGGGATTTTAATTGGAATTACCCTGAATTTTATATTAATTTGGAGAGAATTGGTATTTTATGATATTGACTGTTCATTCACCATGAATGTAATGTATACTTCTATTTACTTATTGCCTTGTACTTTAGTAAGACTTTAATTTTCTCTATGATAGCTTTTGTATATCTCATGTGAGGTTAGTTCTAGATATCTTATAGCTTTTATTTGTGTCTGGTGTGTAGGCAAATGTTTCAAGCATACAGGTACCTTATAGTTTTTGGTGCTATTATAAATGGCATCTTTTATTTTTTTATTTTTATTTATTTTTTATTTATTAAATGGATAAGATTTATCCATTTGAGGAGGGGCAGTGAGAGAGAGAGAGAGAGAGAATCTCTAGCAGACCCCTCATTGAGCATTGAACCCAATGTAGGCCTGAATCCCAGGACCCTGAGATCATGACCTGAGCTGAAAGTAAGAGTCAGATGCTCAACTGACTGGGTCACCCAGGTGCCCTGTAAATGGCATCTTTTGAAAATGACATTTTCTGATTGAGTGTTGCTGGGGTATGGTCACATTATTAATTTTATATATTGATCTTATGTTCACAGCTTTACTGGACTCTCATTCCTAATAGTTTGCAGGTTCTCATGGATTTTCTCTGTGAATAATTATGTCATCTGCAAATAGCAAGACTTTGGTTTCTTCCTTTCTAATCCTTATATATTTTATTTTTCTTATACCTGCAGTACAATAGAAGTGGCTATGGTGGGCATCCTTGGCTTGTTCTGACTTTAAAGGGAGTATTCCTGAAGTTACACTATTAAAATGATGTTTTCCTGTAGGCTTTTTGTAGACACCCTTTATCAGGTGAATAAAGATCCATTTTATTCCTAGTTTGGGAAATATTTTCATCATGGGTAGGTGTGGAATTTTAATACATTTTTTCTGTATCAAGATGGTTAAATGGTTTTTCATCTTTATTTTTTAATATGGTGAATTCAGCTAATTCATTTTCTTAATTTTTTTTTTACCCTTAGATTTATGGAATAATTCGTGGTCATAAGGTATTTTTTTATGATTTTATTTTTAAGTAATCTCTACACCCAACATGGGATTCCAATGACAACCCTGAGATTAAGAATCCCATGTTCTACCAACTGAGCCAGTCAGGTGCCCCTCGAAATATTCTTAATACCTTGATATATTCAGTTTCCTAATATTTTAATTGATTTTTATAGCTGTTTTCATAAGTGAATTGGTCTACAATTTTCTTGTATTGTTTTAGTCTTGTCTTTGTATCAAGTTATATTAGCTTCATAAATGTCTTGAAAAGCTTCTCTCTTTCCTTGTTCTCTGCAACAATTTGCTGAGATAGGAATTAATCATTCTTTTTTTTTTTTTAATTAATCTATTCTTTAAAAGTTTGGGAGAACTCTCTAAAACCACAATACCCAGTATACCACAGTATACCACAATACTGTACATTGTGTATTGTGGGGATGGTTTTTACTACTGATTTAATTTATTAAATGGTAAGAATTTTTTGTATTAATGCATGAAGCATTAACAAGTTACAGTTCCATAGGACATTATTTAATTATCTAAATTTTCAAATATATTAACATAGAATTATAATGTTTTATTTTTAATAATCACTTTTTATAGATCTGTCCCCCTTTTAATTCCTAATATTGACTTTGCCTTTTCTCTTTTTGTTGATCTGTCTTGCTAGAGATTTGTCTATTAGTCCAAGAGCTGCGTTTTGACTTTGTTTTTCCACTCTGTTTACTATTTCAATAACATCATTATTTTATCTTTATTATTTCTTTCTTTCTTCCTTATGTTTATTCGTTTCTTTTCCAAGCTTCTTGAATTTTTTTCCACACTTAAAAAATTCTTTTTCTTTTCAGTATTTTTTAATTTGAATTCAGTTAATTAACATATAATGTATTACTAGTTTTAGAGGTAGAGGTCAGTGATTCATCAGTCTTATATAATACCCAGTGCTCATTGTATCATGTGCCTTCCTTAATGTCCACATTAACATAATGTTACCACATCCCCCCATCCTCCTCCCCTCCAGCAATGCTCAGTTTGCTGTGATCAAGAGTCTCTCGTGGTTTGTCTCCCTCTCTGATTTCATTTTGTTTTGTTTTTCCCTCTCTTCCCCTATGATCCTCTGTTTTATTTATTTATTTATTTAATCCACTATTTTAAATTCTACATATGAGTGAGATCATAATGATGATTGTCTTTTTCTGGATGAGTTAGGGCACTCAACCAACTAAGTCACCCAGGTGCTCCTCAGAGATTTTATTTGTAAGTAAACTACCGCCACGTGGGGCTCAAATTCATGACCCCATGATGGGGAGTCACATGCTCTACTAAGCCAGCCAGGTGCCCTGACTCAGAGATTTTTTTCAATGTTCATACAAACATTTATCTTCGAGCTCTTTCCAAATACATATATAAATAGCTTCCTCTTCTTCCTTTCCTCCCTTCCTCCCTCCCTCCCTGTTTCTTGTTTTTTTTTCTTTTTGTCTTTTTATTGAGGTATAACTGACATATAACATTATATTAGTTTCAGGTATATGATATAATATTTCAGTATTTTATGTATTGCAAAATGATCACCACAATAAGTCTAGTTAACATCTGTCAACCATACAATTACAATTTTTTTTTTCTTGTGATGAGAACTTGTAGGATCTACTCTTTTGGCAACTTCCAAATATGTAATATGGTATCATTAAATATAATCACATGCTGTACATCCCTGTGACTTATTTATTTTATAACTGGATGTTTGTACCTTTTAGCTCCCTTCACCCATTTTGCCCATCACTCCCTTGTTCTTTTTATTTTTTTTTTAAAGATTTATTTATTTATTTGAGAGAGAGGAAAAAAGTGCAAGAAGGGGGAGGGGCAGAGGAAGAGGGAGAGAGAGAGTCCTCAAGCAGACTCTCTGCAGGGTATGGAGCCGGATCTGGGGCTCAATCCCAGGACTCTGGGATCATGATCTGAGCTGAAATTAAGAAGAGGACGCTTAACTGACTGAGCCACCCAGGCGCCCCACTCTTGTTCTTTTTTATAGTTGCTATTATTCTCTTATACACTGTGCTCTCATTTGACTAAATAGTTCCCTGTTGATGGACATTTAGGTTGTTTTGAGTCTTACTAACACAAAAGTGCTACAGTGAATAACCTTGTACCTACAGAATAGATGTAGGTTAAATTCCTGGAAGTAGACGTGTGTGATTCTGATACATACTGCCAAGTTACCCTGCTTAGGTAAATTACTCTGCCTCCAGCAATGTATGAGAATGCCAGTTCCCCTACAGCTCTGCCAACCCAGAGTATTTTTAAACTTGTAGATTTTGGCCAGTCATCAAATAGGCATCAGATAAGCAGTGCTTTCTTGGTATCATTTTAACTTACATTTATCTTAGGAAAAGGTAAATAATCTTACTGCTATTTAAGAGCCATTTCTCTTTCAGCCTTTACTCTTCTTTCAACCACCCAACTTCTTTGCTCATTTTCCTAATGGATTGTTGTTCTCTTTCTTCTAAACTTATAAGAACTCTTTGTATAATAGAAATTGCAGGATGCTTCATTCACTTTCTCCTTTCCTAATCATGCATGGAGAAAGCTGTCCATATCCAGTGTTTCCATTTTCATTGTTACTTGAACTTTGCTTGAGAACTTATTTTAGATTTATGCTTATCTTTTTAATTTATTTTTTATTTATTTTCAGCATAACTATTCATTATTTTTGCACCACACCCAGTGCTCCATGCACTCCATGCCCTCTATAATACCCACCACCTGGTACCCCAACCTCCCACTCCCTGCCCCTTCAAAGCCCTCAGATTGTTTTTCAGAGTCCATAGTCTCTCATGATTCACCTCCCCTTCCAATTTCCCCCAACTCCCTTCTCCTCTCTAACTCCCCATGTCCTCCATGCTATTTGTTATGCTCCACAAATAAGTGAAACCATATGATAATTGACTCTCTCTGCTTGACTTATTTCCCTCAGCATAATCTCTTCCATGTCCAGTCCATGTTGCTACAAAAGTTGGGTATTCATCCTTTCTGATGGAGGCATAATACTCCATAGTGTATATGGACCACATCTTCCTTATCCATTCGTCCGTTGAAGGGCATCTTGGTTCTTTCCACAGTTTGGCGACGGTGGCCATTGCTGCTATAAACATTGGGGTACAGATGGCCCTTCTTTTCATGACATCTGTATCTTTGGGGTAAATACCCAGTAGTGCAATGGCAGGGTCATAGGGAAGCTCTATTTTTAATTTTTTGAGGAATCTCCACACTGTTCTCCAAAGAGGCTGCTATTTCTAATTTTTTGTTGTTTTATATAATTGCTATTGATTTCTCATTTTATGCTGTTGTGTCAGTGATTCGTTGGGGATTATTGACTTTCTCTGGTGAACTTTAAAAAATTGTCCTGGTGTACTTGAAACCATGTGTTTTCTCTATTCAGTTCAAGACTAATTGTTTTGGTCAAGTTTTCTACTAGTTTTGTTTTATTCTGGTGGCCAGTTATTGAAAGAGGTATATTAAAATTTTTACCGTGATGGTGGATTTGGCGATTTTGTTAAATTTTCCTTCCCCATTTTGAGGCTGTGGTAGATGCATATAAATTCAGAATTGTGATATCTTCATGGTAAATTATTCCTCTTCTATTCTTCTTGTCCTTAATGTTGTGGTCATTTTTTTCCATATCACATTTAAAAAACCTGAAATATACCACAATACATAAAATGGTATAAAACATGCATCTGTCGTGTCTGGATGAATAAAGGAAATACCCATCCAATCGCCTTAGATTATGAAAGAATGCTGAGAGCACCTTAAAAGTTCACCTGTGCCCCCACACAACACGTCCCTCTCTCTCCCTTTACCACAGAGCTAACAGCTCTCCTAATTTTGTGAGGAGAAATCCTTTGCTTTTCTCTAGAGTTTTGCCATCTGTGTATGCATCTCATTTAATTTAGCCTCCTTCTTCTGAACTTTATATAAATGGTATCATATTGTATGAAAACATGTAGAGTGCACACAAGGAAATCTGGGGTTTGAGATCCAGCCCCGTCAAGGGTGGGAGCTGCAGTGCCCACGCTCACAGGCCTGTAGCATATTCCTTTGTGTAGTTCATTATCTTTTCATCCGGATTACCTTTCACAGACATTTGGGTTTTTCCCAGTTTTCTGCTATCCAAAACCTGCTGCTATGTACAACATTCTTTTAAGTGTCTCCTAGTATGAAGTGCAAGGATCTCTTGAATGAGAATTTTGTCTGGGTGAACCATTGCCGGGTCATAGGATATGAAGGTGAGCCCCTATTCTACTTTATTTGACATTGCAGGATATTTTCCCGAGTTTTGGTTCCCATTCATATTCTTTTTTTTTTTTTTAAGATTTTATTTATTTATTTGATAGAGAGAAAGATCACAAGTAGGCAGAGATGCAGGCAGAGAGAAGGGGAAGCAGGCTCCCTGCTGAGCAGAGAGCTTGATGCAGGGCTCGATCCCAGAACCCTGAGATCATGACCTGAGCTGAAGGCAGAGGCTTAACCCACTGGGCCACCCAGGCACCCCATCCCATTCATATTCTTACTGCAGTATGACTTCCCAGCATTCCATGTCCTGGCCAATCTTTATTACTGGACTTTCAAATTTTTACTGATTTATTGGCTGTGTCATGGTACCTCATGATGAATTTAATTCGCCTTTCACTGGTTCCTAAGAACTGATCATTCTTTCAAGAATGTATTAATACGGAACTGATTTAAACTAGTGTACTTAATTGATATCCTAATATTAAGCCAAAGCTTCATTTGAAATTAAATGCTCCGTTGATTTGCTAATGTTAAACCAATTTTGCATTGCTGAGATGAACCCAGTTTGGTCATATATATTATTCTTGACTATTCTTTTTAGAACTTGCTGGATTCAGGGGCGCCTGGGTGGCTCAGTGGTTTAAGCCGCTGCCTTCGGCTCAGGTCATGATCTCAGGGTCCTGGGATCGGGTCCCGCGTCGGGTTCTCTGCTCAGCAGGGAGCCTGCTTCCCTCTCTCTCTTTCTGCCTGCCTCTCCATCTACTTGTGATTTATCTCTGTGAAATAAATAAATAAAATATTAAAAAAAAAACTTGCTGGATTCAGTTTGCTGCTTTTTAAAGGACTCTGTATATATATCTCTTGAGGGAGACTGACTTGTAGTTTTTCCTTCTAGTTCCATCCTTATCAAGTTTTGGTAACAAGGTTATGCTCGCCTCAAAAGAGATGAGTTAAAAAATGTTCTACTTTTTCTATACTCCAAAGAATGTATAAGATTGCAGTTTTTTTTAAAGTAGGCCCACACCAGCATGGGGCTTGAGCTCATGACCCTGAAATCAAGACCTGGGCTGAGATCAAGAGTCAGAGTCTTTTTTTTTTTTTTTAAAGATTTTATTTATTTATTTGAGAGAGAGAGACAGTGAGAGAGAGCATGAGCGAGGAGAAGGTCAGAGGGAGAAGCAGACTCCCCATGGAGCTGGGAGCCTGATGTGGGATTCGATCCTGGGACTCCGGGATCATTACCTGAGCCGAAGGCAGTCGTCCAACCAACTGAGCCACCCAGGCATCCCAAGAGTCAGACTCTTAACTGGCTAAGCCATACAGGTGGCTCAAGATTGCAGTCTTTTAGTCCTTGAGCATTTGCTAGAATATACCTGGAAAATCGTGTTGGTCTACATTCTCATTGTGCGAAGACTTTCAACTCGTTTTTCTTTAATAATTTTAGGAATATTCAAAGTTTTCTATTTCTTTGTGTCAGTTATAGTAATGTGCATTTTTTAGGAATTTATACATTTCATCTGATTTTTCAGATTTATTGTCATAAAGTTGTCCATGATACCCTTCCATTATCTTTTTAATCCCTGTGGCATCAGTGATTAGGTTCCACTTTCCATTCCTCAGTGGTTTTGTTTTGTTTTGTTTGCCTGTTTTGCTACTGGTCAGTTTCACCAGAGGTTGGTCAGTTGTATTATTCTTTTTAGAGAACCAACTATTTTGGCTCTGTTGAGTTTCTGTATTGCGTTTGCTTCCTATTTTATTAATGTCCAGTCTTTATTTTCCTTCCTTCTGCTTTCTTGAGTTTATTTTACTATTCATTTTTAACTTCTTGAAATGAATGCTTAACTCCTTCATTTTCAGCTTTTCCTTTTTTTTTTTAAATTTTAATTATTTATTTTCCAGAGAGAGATCACAAATAGAGAGGCAGGCAGAGAGAGAGAGGGAAGCAGGCTCCCTGCTGAGCAGAGAGCCCGATGTGGGACTCGATCCCAGGACCCCGAGATCATGACCTGAGCCGAAGGCAGCGGCCCAACCCACTGAGCCACCCAGGCACCCTCAGCTTTTCCTTTTTATTAAACATTTCTTATAAGTTTCTCTCCAAGCACTACTTTAGTTATTATAAATTTTTATTGCTATTTTAAGTTTCTTTACCTAAATTTCTTTTTTTTCAACCTCCCTCCACTCCAGCAATACTCAATTTGTTTCCTATGATCAAGAGTCTCTCATGGTTTGTCTCCCTCTCTGATTTCATCTTGGTTTATTTTTCCCTCTCTTCTCCTATGATCCTCTGTTTCATTTCTTAAATTCCACATAAGAGTGAGATCATATGATAATTGTCTTTTTCTGTTTGACTTATTTTGCTTAGTGCAATACCTTCTAGTTCCATCCACGTTGTTGCAAATGGCAAGATTTCATTTTTTGATGGCTGAGTAGTAGTCCATACTATGTCTATACCTCATCTTCTTCATCTATTCTTCTGTCAATAGACATCTGGGCTCTTTCCATAGTTTGGCTATTGTGGACATTGCTATTATAAACATTGGGGTGCACGTGCCTTTTCGAATCACTTCATTGTATCTTTGGGGTAAATACCCAGTAGTGCAATTGCTGGGTCATAGGGTAGCTATATTTTCAACTTTTTGAGGAGCCTCCATACTGTTTTCCGGAGTGGCTGCACCAGCTTGCATTTCATTCCCACCAACAGTGTAGGAGGGTTCCCCTTTCTCCACAGCCTCGCCAACATCTGTCGTTTCCTGACTTGTTAATTTTAGGCATTCTGACTGGTGTGAGGTGGTATCTCATTGGTTTTGATTTGTATCTTTATCTAAATTTTAAACGGATAATACTTTCCCATGATTCAAAACTTAGAAAATATAGAAATTTTTGTAGTAGGAAAACTCCCCCTCCCAAACTTAACCTCCCTCCTGCTCAGTTCCCATAGTGCCCACCCACTCCCCATAGGTCTTAGTGTTTTATGCACACTTCCAGCCTTTCTTCGTGGTTCACAAGCAGTTATGACTAGAGAATCTTATTTATTTTTCTCTTTTTTTTTTATACACAGCATACAGTATATTAAACATATGTTCTGCACCTTGTTTTTACATATCTTGACAATAATTCTTAGAGATCTTTCAATAGCCTTATATCTAGAGCTTTTTAAAAATTTTTACATATGCATATTATATGGCTGGATGAATGTTCCATTATTTTGTCATCATCGCTGTACTGAGTAAATAGTTTTCCATCCACTTTTTGTTGTTATTAACAGATTATTACATTATACATATATTCATGTGTAAATATATCTTGAAAACATAAGTGCTGGGTACAGATTAAATGTATTTAAGATTGTCCTTGTAAAACCTTTATTTTGAAAAGTTGGAAACATATAAAATCATAGAAAATTGTACAATGACCCCCTGTGATCATCTAATTTCAACAAATAGGGCCAGTTTCATTTTATCTATCTTCTTGCCTACCTCTCTTCACTACCTCCTCTACTCTCAGACTACTTGGAAGTAAATTACAGATATCATTTCATCCATAAATATTTCTGTATTTATCCCTATAAGGTTAAAGCTCTTTTAGGGGCCCCTGAGTGGCTCAGTCAGTTCAGTGTCCGACTCTTGGTTTCCGCTCAGGTCGTGTCGTGATCTCTGCTTAGCATGGAGTCTGCTTGAGATTCTCTCTCTCCTCCCTCTGCCCCAACCCCCTCTCACATGTTCATTCTCTCTTTCTCTCTCAAATAAATAAATAAATCTTTTTAAAAAACCCCACTTTTAAAAACATAACTACAATACACTAAAGATTAACAGTAACTCCTCATTATTATCAAATATTCAGTATCTTCAGGTTTCCCTGATTTTCTTATATATATCAAAATTACATAGATGATTTGATAGTTGTACCATTTGAGTCCTTTAAATTTGCTGAGACTTGTTGAATGGTCCAGTATATGTCAGTTTCTCTAAATGTTTCTTTGTGCTGGAGAGGAAAGTGTACTCTGTTGTTAGGTACAGTGTTTTCTGTATGTCTTTCAGGTTCATGATTATTAATTGTGCTGTTCAGTCATTTGTATCTTTACTGATTTGTCTTCTGCTATAATTATTGATTTGTCTGTTATTCCTTATAATTTAAATTTATTCATTTTATTCTGTCTATTATTGCTTTATGTATATTGGGGCAATGTATTAATTTCTTCAACAAATTGTTATTTGTTTTTAAAGATTTTACTTATTTATTTGACACAGAGAGAGAAACAACTGGAGAGGGAACACAGGCAGGAGGAGTGGGAGAGGGAGAAGCAGGTTTCCCTACGAGCAGGGAGCCCAATGTGGGGCTCAATCCCAGGACTCTGGGGTCATGACCTGAGCCAAAGGCAGATGCTCAATGACAGCCATGCAGGTACCCTCAGCAAATGTTTATTAAGGGCTTCTACATGCCAGGCACTGTTGTAGTTGCTAGGGATATTTTGGTGAACAAAAAAGGACAGAAATTCCTGCTCTAGTTGGGAGAGACAGACAATAAGGAAGATAAAGAATTACATACAATTTAGATTATCTTCCTCATAAGTTGAACTTTTAAAATTATGAATTGACTTTTTCTGTCTTAATTTTTTTTGCTTATAGTCTCTTGTGTGGCAATAGAACCATATAACAGCTTTCTTTTTTTTTTTTTTTTTAAGATTTTATTTATTTTATTTGACAGACAGAGATCACAAGCAGGCAGAGAGGCAGACAGAGAGAGAGGGGAGGAAGCAGGCTCCCTGCTGAGCAAAGAGCCTGATGCTGGGCTCGATCCCAGGACCCTGGGATCGTGACCTGAGCCGAAGCCAGAGGCTTTAACCCACTGAGCCACCCAGGCGCCCCATATAACAGCTTTCATTGAGTTGTTTACTCTATTTTTTCATCCTTTTACTTTTAGCCTTTCTATATTCTTTTCTTTTAAGATTTTATTTATTTATCTGACAGAGATCGCAAGTAGGCACAGAGGCAGGCGTGGAGGGGGGAAGCAGGCTCCCCAACTAGCAGAGAGCCTGATGCGGGGCTCAGTCCTAGGACCTTCAGATCATGACCCAAATCGAAGGCAGAGGCTTTAACCCACTGAGCCACCCACGTGCTCCTTGCCTTTCTATATTCTTATGTCTTAAATGTGTTCTGTAAACAGCATATAGTTGTGTTTTTAGAAAATTTTAACCATTTATTTTATATATATAAATATATGTATATATATAAGTATATATATATATAAATTTGGATTTACATCTAACATTTTACTTTATGCTTTCTTTTGTTTTATCTGTTCTTTCTTTTTCTTTCCTTTCTTTTATTTTCTTTCATTTTGTCTTAATCATGCCATCTTTTCTTTCACTTGAGTAAGAAGTTAGTAGTATTGGGGCGCCTGGGTGGCTCAGTGGGTTAAGCCGCTGCCTTCGGCTCGGGTCATGATCTCAGAGTCCTGGGATCGAGTCCCGCATCGGGCTCTCTGCTCAGCGGGGAGCCTGCTTCCCTCTCTCTCTCTCTGCCTGCCTCTCCATCTACTTGTGATTTCTCTCTGTCAAATAAACAAATAAAATCTTTAAAAAAAAAAAAAAGAAGTTAGTAGTATTTTTCTCAGTAAGAGTTTTTATAAAGATATAAGTCACATGCCATACAATTCAGCGTGTGATTTAGTGGTGTGTGGTATATTCAGAATTGTGCCATCATTACCACAATTACCTTCAGATCATCTTCCTTACCCTAAAAGAAAGTCCTACTCATTGGCAGTTACTCTCCATCAAACTGTCCCCGTGACCACACCCTCCACTCCAGACCTCTAGACAATGTCTCATCTTTCTGTCTCTACAGATTTTCCTTTTCTAGATATTTCATGTGACTGAACCATACAGTGTGTGACCTTTGTGTCTGGCTTCTTTCACTTACTGTGTGTTCGAGGATCATCTATGGGTAGCATCATCAGTACTTTCTCAAGTGTTATTGCCAAGAACTGTTCCATGTTCTGTTCATCTAGTCATCACTTGGTGGACATTTGGGTTATTTGCCTTTTTAGTTAAAATCAATGCTGCTTTTAACATTTGTGGACAAGATTTTGCGGGGACATAGCTTTTCATTTCTCTTGGTAGATACCAAGGAGTAGAGCTGCTGGATCATATGGTAAACTCTTGGAGAAACTGCCACACTTTTCCCAAAGCAGTAGCAACCATCTTACAGCCCCTTGAGTAGTATATGAGGGTTTCTCTACATCCTCACCAACACTTGCTTTTATCTCTCTTTAAAATTATTTATTTATTTATTTTAAGATTTTATTCATTCATTTGACACAGAGAGAACACAAGCAGGGGGAGCGGCAGGCAGAGGGAGAGGGAGAGGGAGAAGTAGGCTCCCTGCCGAGTAAGGAACCCCATGCGGGGCTTGACCTCAGGACCCTGGGATCATGACCTGAGCCAAAGGCAGCCTCTCAACTGACTGAGCCCCCCAGACACCCCAATATTTGCTTTTTTTCTCTTTTAAACTGTAACTATGCTAGTGAGTGTGAAGTGGTAGTTCATTGTGGTTTTGATTTGCATTTCCCCCGTGGTAAAAGACGTGGTGCGTCTTTTCATGTGCTTTATTAGCAAGTTGTGTGTTTTCTTGGGAGAGTTGTCTACAGATCTTTTGTCTGTTTTTAAGCTGCATTATGTGTTTTTTTGTTATTGAGTTGGAAGATTTCTTTGTATATTCTGGATACAAGTTTTATCGGATAAATGATTTACAAATATTTTCTCCCATTCTTTGAGTTGTCATTTCACATTCTTTTTTTTTTTTTTAAGATTTTATTTATTTATTTATTTATTTGATGGACAGAGATCACAAGTAGGCAGAGAAGCAGGCAGAGAGAGAGAAGGAAGCAGGTTCCCCGCTGAGCAGAGAGCCCGATGCGGGACTCGATCCCAGGACTCTGGGATCATGACCCGAGCCAAAGGCAGAGGCTTTAACCCTCTGAGCCACCCAGGTGCCCTGTCATTTCACATTCTTGATGGTGTCCTTTGTAGCACAAAAGTTTTTAATTTTGATGAATTCCAGTTTACCTGTTTTTGTTGTTGTTGTTGCTTGTGCCTTTGATGTCCTATCAAATAAACCATTAGCTAGCTCATGTAAGGCCATGAAGACTTGCATCTGTATTTTCTCCTGAAAATGTTATAGTTTTATATTTAGGACTTTGATCCATTTTGAGTTAATTTTGTATATAGTAGGAGGTAGGGGTCCAACTCCTTTTTTTTTTTTTTTTTTTTTTTGCACATAGATATCCAGTTGACCACCATTTGTTGAAAAGATGATTCCCATTGAATTATCTTGGTTACCTTAAAAAAAAAAAGATGATGAAAGTAAAGGTAAATAAATTTCTGGACTCTAAATTCTATCTCATTGGTCTATGTATCTGTTTTATGTTAGTACTAACACTGTCTGGATTATTGTAGTCTTTTTTTTTTTTCCTTTGGACAGAGATCACAAGTAGGCAGAGAGGCAGGCAGAGAGAGAGAGGAGGAAGCAGGCTTTCCGCTGAGCAGAGAGTCTGATGTGAGGCTCGATCCTGGGACCATGGGATCATGACCTGAGCCAAAGGCAGAAGCTTTAACCCACTGAGCCACCTTGGTGCCCCTGGATTATTGTAGTTTTGTAGCAAGTTTTAAAAATCAGGGTAAGTTCTCCAACTTTGTTCTTTTCCCAGATTATTTTGGCTATTTGGAGTCCCTTGAATTTTCATATGAATTTTAGGATCAGTTAGTTAATTTCTATAATGAAACCAGCTAGAATTTTGGTGGGGATTGCATTGAATGTAAAGATCAGTTTGAGGGAAGATTGGTATCTTAATATTAAGTATTAATATTAAGAGGGGTTTGAACTCCTGACCCTGAGATCAAGACCCGAATTAGCTAAAAAGTCAAATTCTGGGGCACCTGCGTGGCTCAGTCAGTTGGGCATCTACCTTTGGCTCAGGTCATGACCCCAGGGTTCTGAGACTGAGCCCCACATCAGGCTTCCTGCTCAGTGGGAGCCTGCTACTCCCTCTCCACCCTGCTCTTGCTCTCTTCTTGCTATGTCTCTCTCTTAAATGGATTAATAAAATCTTAAAAAAAAAAAGTCAGATGCTTAACCGACTGAGCCACCCAGATGCCCCCTAGGATTTTCTGTATATAAAATCATCTGTAAATGGAGATAGTTTTATATTTTTTCTTTCCAATATTGATGCCTTCTGTTTCATTTTCTTGCCTTATTGGCCTGGTCAAAACCTCCACCCCAGTGCTGAATGGAAGTGGCACAAGCAGACACCCTTGTCTTATTACCCCTCCCTTTTTTTTTTTTTTTTTTTTTTTGCAAGAGAAAGAAAGAGCTCGAGCATGAGAGAGAGCTGGGAGTGGAAGGAACGGGGAGAGGAAAGGGGTAGAGAGAGTCTCAAGCAGGCTCCACTCCCAGTTTGGAGCCAGTAGGGGCTTGATCTCATGACCCCAAGATCATGACCTGAGCCGAAAAATCAAGAGTTAGACACTTAGCCAACTGAGCCACCCAGGCTCCATCCTTGTTTCATTTCTGATCTTAGGGAGAAACCATTCAGTTTTTCACTATTAAGTATAATGTTAGCTTTGGATTTTTCATAGATGGCTTTTTTTTCATAGATGGTTGATGAAATTCTCTTCTATTTTAAGTTTGTTGAATGTTTTAATCATGAAGAGTGTATTGCATATTATCAGATGCTTTTTCTGCATCCATTGAGATGATCATGTGGGTTTTGTCATCTAATCTGTTGATAGGATGTATTCATTACATTAATGGATTTTTTTTTATGTTAGCCCAACTTTGCACTCTTGGGATAAATCCATGTGGTCTGGTGTGTAACCCTTTTTATATGTTGCTAAATTTGATTAGTATCTTGTTGACCATTTGGGGGGTCTTCATTTATAAGAGATATTGGCTTACAATTTCCTTTTCTTGTGATATATTTGTGTAGATTTGGTATCAGGGTTATAATTGTGTAGATTTGGTATCACAGTTATAATACAGGCTTTGTAGTATGAGTTGGGGGAATATTCCCTCCTCTCCTTTTTTTCTGGAAGAGTTTGAGTAGGGATTGGTATTTATTGTTTTTTAAATATTTGGTAGAATTCACCAGTAGATCCATCTGGCCCAGGCTTTTCTGTGTGGTTAGTTTCTGGATTACTAATTTAATCTCTTTACTTGTTATGTGCCTATTCATGTTGTCTATTTCTTCTTGAATCAGTTTTGGTAGTTGTGTCTTTCTAGAAATGTGTCCATTTCATCTAAGTTATCTGATTCGTTGGCATGTAGATGTTCATAGTATTTCTTTACAATCCTTTTTTATTTCTGTAAAGTAAATAGTAGTATCCCCTCTTTTATTCCTGGTTATACTAATTTGAGTCTTCTCTTTTTTTCTTGGTAAGTCTAGCTGAAGTTTTGTCACTTACTGATCTTTTCAAAACAACTTTTAGTTTCATTGATCTTTCTCTGTTTTTCTATTCTCTATTTCACTTACTTTTGTTCAAATCTGTTACTTCCTTCCCTCTGCTTCCTTCGGGTTTAGTTTGCTTTTCTTTTTCTGGTGATTTAAGGTAGAAAGTTAAGTTACTGATTTGAGGTCTGTTTTTCTTGTCTTTTGCAGGGAAAAATTTTAATCATTTATATATTTACATTTATATATTTATTTATATATATATTTATATATAAATTTATATATTTACACACACATATTACATGAGTACACACAAAAAAAGAATATATATATTTTAAATACATATAAGTACAGTTGACCCTTGGCCAGCCCAGACACAAGTCTGAAGTGTGTGGGCATACTTATATTTACTTTCAGTAAATATGTTGGAAATTTTTTTTGGAGATTTGTGACAATTTGAAAAAACTCCCAGATGAACCACGTGTCTCAGAAGGATTGAAAAAATTAAGTAAGGTATGTCATGAATGCATGAAATATATGTAGGTAGTAGTCTATTTTACCATTTGCTACCATAAAATATACATGAATCTATTACAGAAGTTAAAATTTATCAAAACTTATGCACAAACTTACAGACCATATATGGTGTCATCCACAGTATAGAGAGGTGTAAACAAACAAGGATGCAGTATTAAATCATAACAGCATAAAACCACAGGACATACTGGACGACTGTAACGCTTTCAAAGCCACCTCCTGTTGCTGTTGGGATGAGCTCAAGTGTTGCGGGTGTCTGCTCAAAACTCTGGGATGCTCATCGGTCTGCAAGGAGCAGTGTGTCTCCAGTAAATTGTAGATCGCAGTAAAAAGTGAGCTCTTATGGCTCTTGCTCTTAGTAGTGAAGCTGGGGCGGGGGCGGTATGGGAAGTTCGGGGCAGATTTTTGACTGTGGAGCGGGAGGTCAGTGTCTCTAACCCCCTGCATTGTTCAAGGGTCAATTGTATCATATCTGTATCTCAAATGCATGCAAGGATATATACACTGTATTTATATAGAGGAAGAATGGGAAACACAAACTGGCTGGTTATCCACAGGGAAGCTGCCTGAAATCAATTCCCGTTTTTACCACTTACCAGTAGTCAGCCTGATCGAGTCCCTTATCCGAGTCAAACCTCGGTTTTTTGAGCTACAAACCTGAGATACTAATCCGTCCCTTGCTAGGTTTTGTGATGATTAACAGAGCTGGTGTCTGTAAAGTGTCATTCGCACGGTGTAGGCACAGCACCAGAAACACAGTTCGTGCTCAGGAACAAGCGGCTGCTGCAAGAACAAAAGCTCATGGGTAGTGGTCATTACTGTTTGTCCATACTCTCTGTCCTGGCAGTTCCTCTGTGACGAGGGTGCTGGTATTTCTGGGGACTACATTGATCGTGTGGATGAGCCCTTGTCCTGCTCTTATGTGCTGACCATTCGGACACCTCGGCTGTGCCCCCACCCTCTGCTCCGGCCCCCACCCAGTGCCGCTCCCCAGGCCATTCTCTGTCACCCTGCTCTGCAGCCTGAGGAGTACATGGCCTACATTCAGAGGCAAGCTGGTGAGTAACGAGAAGGCTGAGATAAGGGTAGGGACCGGCAGAAGATAAGGGATTGAGAGCCCAGAGGCGTGTGGCCTTGTCCTGCCCACATGCTGTTTCTCAGTAGACTCCAAGCAATACGGGGATAAAGTCCTCGAGGAGCTGCAAGACCTGGAGCCGCACATGTGGAGCGAGGTCCAGCTGGGATCAGGGCCCTCAAAGAGAGCAGGTAGGACCTTGTTAGCCCTGTTCCATGACACCTCTCTCTGGTCCTTCCCTTCCGCAGTCTTACTGTCCTGGACTGACTGTTGGGGGTGGGGAGGAAGTGGGTCCTGATTCCTCAGCAATAGTGAAGGAGAATGGACCCTATTCTGCTTGGTCCCTTCCATTTCTCCCTTCCTTCCCAATTCCTCCCTGTTCTGTGTGTCCCAGGTACACACCCCACCAAGGATGAGAGTAAGGAATCAGATTTCTGGAAGATGCTTCATGAGCCAGAGGAGCAGAACCCTGGGGTGGAGGAAGCTCAGGCTGAGGTGAGAGCCAGCTTCCCAGCCATTGCTCTGATGAGGCTGGCCCTGGGCAAGCTGCGGTCATCATGAGATGACCTGTACTGGTCTAGGGAGGCCAGGATCTACCCAGAACCACCACTGTAAGAGTGTGGTAGGCATAAACACGGTTGTGTACTTGACTCTGCCCTTTTCTCCTCATCGGGTGTAGGAACCCAACCTTGAGACAGCAGATCCAGCTCCCGGCCCTCCCCAAGGTGAGCGAACCATCCCTGTCTCCTTTCCTGGTTGCATGTATTCTGAAGTTGGTGGGAGTGGGGGTGGGGTGGAGGTAAACATTGGTTGGGGAGTTTGGGCTGCCAGGCCATCATCAAATTCATTTTTACAGGAGGTAATACTGTTGGCAGACAGCAGTTCTGTTCTAGGGAGATAGCAGGACACAGTGGTTTCACAGCTTGCTAACTTTGTAATCCTGGGTGATTTCACTTAACCTCAATTTCCTCACTCCCAACAGTGGGTAATACCCCTACCTTACAGGGTGGTTGTGAGATTAAATGAGAATGAGTCTGTAGTTCATAGCACAGTGCTTGGAACAGAGTCGACAATAGTTTATATTTGTGGAAAAAGGAGAACAGTATCCAGGAAAGAGGAGCCTGTGGCCTCAGAATCTCTTCTGTAGTCCTAAAAACTGGAGTCATTACAAGCGGGGCTCAGTGGTGCACTCGCCAGCAGCTTGTTAGTGTTCCTTCTCTCACCTGTGGGTCCCCCTTAGGACAGTGCTCTCCAGGGGGTTACGTTGGCCCCTAGCTCACTGACCAGACAGGTGGCTCCTGAAGGCTGGGACCATGTCCTTCCATGGTCTTCTCCTCTCCTCTCCTTAGGAAATCAAAATAGAATTTAGGACACAACTGGTTCACTCCTGCTCTTTCATTGCAGATTTTCAGAACAATGTGCAGGTCAAAGTCCTCCGGAGTCCCGCGGACTTGATTCGATTGATAGAGGAGCTGAAAGGTGGCGCAAAAAAGGTATGCGCCCTGCTTAAGGGAGGGAGAGAGCCCGCCTCACCTCCCTGTAGGGAGCATTTAGCCAACTGCCCCTGACCGGGGCCTGCAGTGAGCCCAGTGGGGGTGACTCCCTTTCTTTCCCTCTCCTGAGACCCCTGCCACTGCGCTCTGGCCACTGTGTTTCTGCTGAAACCGAAACTGTCCACCTCTTTCTTCCAGTCCCCATCCACTCAGGGGAGGCCAAACGGAGGCCCAGAGCAGCATGCGGAGGATGCCGCTGAAGGCCCTCAGAGAGAAGCAGAGGTGAAGGAAAAGAGTAACACGGACCATCAGAACGAGGTGGAGGAAGAGGAGGAAGAGGAGGAGGAGGAAGATGAAGATGAGGATGAACAGCAGTTACTGGGAGAGTTTGAGAAGGAACTGGAAGGGATACTGCTCCCTTCTGACCGAGAGCGGCTCCGGTCGGAGGTGAAGGCTGGCATGGAGCGGGAACTGGAGAACATCATCCAGGAGGTGCGCGTGGCCCTCACTCCCGTGTGCGCCAGCCCACTGCCCTGTGGGCTGAGGCGGGGTGGGCAGAGGGGCCCAAAGGGAGCACAGAGCAGCCTCCGGGAGGTTGTTTACTTGATGAAAGGGGGACAGTAGGGAAGGGGGACCCAAGAGAGGGCTGAAACTTAACTAGTGCTCTCCTGTAGAGCGTGGACCACTGACTTTGACCCCCCAGACCCTTGACTCTCCACTCCTGCTTTGGGCATTCCAGACAGAGAAGGAGCTGGACCCAGACGGGTTGAAGAAGGAATCCGAGCGCGATCGGGCAATGCTGGCCCTGACATCCACTCTCAACAAACTCATCAAAAGGCTGGAGGAAAAACAGAGTCCAGAGCTGGCACAGAAGAAGCACAGGAAAAGGAGGGTTGTCCCCCAAAAGCCTACCCCCTCCCCCAAAACAGCAGGTAGGAGCTGTCAGACAGGGAGGGGCAGTCAAGCCCACTGTCTTTTGTCCCTCAGCTGGTGGACTCTGGAGGGCATCATGTTCTTTCCCTTCCGAGAAAGCGTACTCCCTTCCCTCTTTCTGGAACACTGTTTTCACACCTGCCTTCCCACGGCCTCCATCCCTTTGCCTCGTTACCTCCTATTCATTCATCTTCTTGGGAAGCAGCTTCTGGAGTGTATCTGTCTTGTTTTCTGGCTTGCTTCTGTGCACCCAGCGCCTAACACTTCCCTGGCGCATAGTGGGTGGTCAGGAGACAGTAAGGGAATGACTGCAAGCAGGCCTGTGTGCTGAAGACCACACATGGGGGAAGGAGGCAGCTTACCCACACTGAGCCCTGTGTCCTGGGGGAGGCCCCAGCTGGTGGGGTGTGAACACGCAAGCCCAGTTATTCCTAAACTGACTTCCTGGACAGACTTGCAGTTACTGCTGCTTCTCGCACTCCCTGATCTCCCTTCCACAGGGTCATATGAGATCAGACATTCCAAATGGAATATTCTCTTTTCAAACCGTCCATCCCACTATCTCTATAAACATTGGAATGTCTTTCGAGTAGCAGCATGTGGAGTACCAAACCACAGTTTTCCAACCTGCTTCTTAAGAAACAAAACTTCTTTGTTGGCTTGGGTGGCCTGATTTTTGCTTCAGAAAACACAGTCATTTTTCCTGTGGGGGAGAAGCAGAGACTTCCCAGTCCAGAAGGGGAAAGGGAGGCTGCCGCTGGTGGAGCAAGCTGTAGAGGCCTGAAGGGAAGGGCATTAATTTATTCTGAGCCCCAGTTCCTCTCTGTGTTTGTGATGGAAAACTGCCCAAACCAGTGGATGGCCGGGGGTGAGGTGACCACCACCGCCCCTAACCTGGAGTCACGGCTCTGCTTTGTGTCTCCCTGTGTGTCTCCCCCTCTAAGAGGAGGATCCTGAGCACAGAGTCCGGGTCCGGGTCACCAAGCTCCGTCATGGAGGCCCCAATCAGGATCTGACTGTCCTCGAGATGAAACGGGAAAACCCACAGCTGAAACAAATCGAGGGGCTGGTGAAGGAGCTGCTGGAGAGGGAGGGGCTCACAGCGGAAGGTGGGCCCTGGGGCTGGCTGGCTTCAGAGCTGTTGGCAGGGCCTGCTGCTCGAGGTGGAGGGGCTGGGTCAAGGCGGACTGGAAACCTCGTGGGGATCTGGGAGGCAGAGGGCCCTGCACAGCAGTGCCCATCAGTCCTTTCCCCTCACTACCCTCACGGCTCCTTTCCAGGGAAAATTGAAATCAAAATCGTGCGACCAGGGGCTGAAGGGACAGAGGAGGACGCACGTTGGCTAACTGACGAGGACACGAGAAACCTCAAGGAGATTTTCTTCAATATCTTGGTGAGAGGCAGCCTAGTCCCCAGCCCTGGAGCTCCAGGCCTTCACCCTGCTCTGGTGCAGTGGAGTGGAGAGCATGGCCAGGGGCATCCTGACCAGCCCCAGCCTCACCACCTTCTGAGCTACGGGAATTTCTGGCAACTGGATGGATATTCCCTTGCGAAGTGCGGGTGCCAGGTCCCTGCCCTCCCCACATGGCCAGTCCCCGGATGCTCTAGTGCCCTGCAGCCCCTCACCACGCATCCTCCCCGCAGGTGCAGGGAGCAGAGGAGGCGCAGAAAGAGCGGCAACGGCAGAAGGAGCTGGAGAGCAATTACCGCCGGGTGTGGGGCTCTCGAGGTGGGGAGGGCACAGGAGACCTGGAAGAGTTTGACTTCTGAGACCACCTCTGCCATAGGCTGGCCAGGGAGTCCAGAGCCTGCCTAGACTGGCCCTGCCTCCTCCTCCCCTCACCCGCGCCCAGAGCTCTGAAGGCCAAACAGCAGAGTAGAGCTGAGCTGTGGACCTGGCTTCCAGCTGCCTCCCTCTGGGGGAGTATAGAGAGGCCCTGGGGTGAGCACGCCACCCCCCCCCCACTGCTGCTGCTCAGAGCCACCCAAGACCTCGCGGCCCTGTGGGGTTTACTCTCCCAGGCTTCTCCCTATAGCCCCTTACTTTCTCCCTGGCTCCCTGGTACCCGTCCCCTAACTTGTCGGTTCCTTTCCCCTCCCTCCCTGGAGAGTTGATGAGATCTTTTGCGTGAAGGAGGGTGGGGAGAGCAAGAAGAGTGGGGCAGTTCAGCAGGCCCCCCACACCCTGCCTCAACTGCTCTTTGGGGCCACCACCTTCCCTTGGACCGGCTCGGGATGCCCTACTCCTTTCCCTGCCCACACTGTTCCCTACAATCCGGGCTTCCAACTTGAGGTGCCTTCACCTCTGTTTCTGAGGAAATGGGAGAAAGTTGCCCACCACCTCTGACACGATCCCACTGAAAAGGGTGGGTTACAGAACCACCCACGATGTTCTTGAACAATCAGGTTTCTCAATAAAGAACTGGACCATCAATCCATCAATCTGTGTTTTCTTCTCAGGGGTGGGTGGAGCCGGGGCTCTAGTAGACCTGAGGCTTCGTGTTCTCCTCAGGGTGGGGTGCACACTCTCCGATCCCATTCTGTGCTCCACCTCCACCCCTGCCAGGTGGCACCAGCGGGGACTGGGACACACAGGAAGAGACCAGGACAGAGAAACAAAGCCCACTGACCTGCCAAGGACTGAAGCACTTGTAGTTCCGTTGTCCCTCTTTTTCCTCCTCTTTCTATTCCTTCTTTCCCCCTTCACATCCGGAAAGTGGGGTGCACAGCATGGAGTTACCCCATTTGAAAAGTAACTTTTCGTATGCCACCCACCACAGTGCGCTGCAGCTTCTGTTGGCCTCCTGCACCCATGCCCGCCTGCCACACGGAGTCATTTCACTAGGCCTAGTGCCTGCCTACTCCAGCTGTGACTGTGCCCAGGCCAGGTGGGTCTGGGTAGGTCTCTCCATCTCCTCCCTGTTGCCAGGTGCAGACACGGGGGCCCTCACTTCCCCCTTTTCTCGTCTTGCTCTCAATCTCTGAGAGGTACAGTTTTCCTGCTGAAGATGGCACCGACTCACAGGTAAGCTGGAGCCCATTGAACTCTTGGGTCTCTAGAAGTCAAAGTGAGATTCATTTGTTGTTGAAGAAAGTTGTCTGAGACCCGCCCTCTTCTTTCTGAATGTCAGTGGGTGCTTATTTTGCATGTTATGCTTACATTATTTTATGGAGAACTGTAAATGGGAAGACTTGTGAAACCCTGCTTCCTCGGGTCCATTTGGGGGTCTTGCAGGGAAGGAATGCTTCCCCAGTGCAAGATCTGAGACATGGCTCATGGGCAGCTGTAATTGGGGTGCTGGGTTCAAATCCTCACTCCTCTCTTTACTTGGCGGGTCTGTGAAAGAGTTATTTATCTTTTCAAGTGCTGTTTCCTCTCGGGTAAGTTGTGGATAATCACGCTGGTCTCCGATGGTGGTTTTGAGTACTGAGCGGAACCTACTGTGTGTTTCATGCTCTTAGCACAGCACCAGGCCCACAGAAAGTACTGGGTAAGTTCTCATGAACCAGCTCCTGAGTTCTGAAGACACTAGATGGTCCTTGGAGGCAAGAGTCTTAAAGGCATCTCAAAAGCTGATCTGAAGCTACACTGGAATTTGATGAGGATAGACATGGAGTTCTGGAAACCTCACTAAGTGGAATAATCTTGTACTTTCAATAGGAAATTCCTTTTTTGCTTTCCTTTAGCTTTTAGTGAAACTCCCATGGAGAAAGTTGGTCTGTCCCAGCTGTGCTAAGGCAAACAAAAAGAGGGGAGCAGGGTGTGTGGCCACGGTTTGTGGCAAGAGTGGGGGTGAGGCGGGGCAGCAGGAATCCAGGTGAGGATACCTGAGGTGAGCTGGGAAGGTGGCATGGATGTGAAAGGGCAGCAGCTCTCCTCAGTACCCCCGCCCTCGCCAGGAGTCTCCTTCTAGAGTCCTATTGTGCACAACCCGGAGAGCGTGGCGTTTTGTGATCCCACACACTCCACCCTTCACATTTCCCACAAAGCCCAAGAGGGAGCCAATGATTAAAAAAACAAAACAAAACAAACAAACAAAAAAAACAGCCAGTGGATTAACTTAGTGTTGGGATTTGCGATGGGGTTGCGGACACCCTGACCACGCTTCACTGGCTGAAAGGAAAGGAACTCCCCATTGGTGTGCAGTTCCCTGTGGTAATTCTGTGCTCTCTGGGGCCCTTGCTTCCTCTACAAACTCTCTCACACTCGAGCTTCTGAGGAAGATAGTGAACTTTTGCCACCAAGAAGTAGAGTGGAGATGGATTGCGGGAGTCCAGGGTCTCTGAGCTGAAAGAGGGAATAGGTAGGTGTTCCACCTGAGGTTAATTCCTTCTCTTCCTTTTTTTTTTTTTTTTTTTTTTTCTTTAAAGAGAGGGAGCGGAGGAGGGGCAGCAGGAGGAGAGAGGAGAGAATCTCAAGCAGGCTGCATGCCCATCAGGGAGCCCCACACAGGCCTTAATTCCACCACCCTGAGATCCTGACTTGAGCTGAAATCAAGAGTCGGATGCTCAATCGACTGAGCCATCCAGGCATGTCACCCCCACTCCCCTCCCCCTTTCTTTTGATTTGCCCTCCCAGAATACACACCTGCCTCTGTACATGTCACTACACCTGCATCCCTGAGCTCACCTTTCCCTATGTCGGACTGCTGTGCTGGGTGGTCCCCATCCTAGAATCCTGGGTAATGAGGGCCTCCACATGATTGGGACCTGGGCCCACTGCTGCCACCGCGCCTTGTTAGCTTGATGGCACACCGGCAGCTGTCTGTCGTTGTGGGTGGGAGGTTCTGAGCCTCTCCTAGAGGTTCTACCAGAAGACCCAGGGCCATTGACTGAATGACATGTGGCTGTGCCCAGCCTGCTTTGGCTGCTGGCCAGTGCCACTCCAGCCAGCCCCTCTATTGGAGCAAACACTTTCTGCTGCCCACGAGAAACAGCAGGATGGGCTTCATGCTGAACCAGGAAGCACTGCAGCTGTTGGGGGCACCACTGGTTTCAGTGGCCTAGAGGACATGGAGGGGGCAGATGTCTACTCCATCAGCTGGGCATGAAGTATGTGAACACCAGGGACCTGTGTGGTTGTGAGATTTCCCAGCTCCTACCATAATGAGCTCTACTTCTGGTATCAGGTCCCTAGGGCAGTCCTTCATGGCCAGTGCTGGAGTCCTCACCAGGTCCCTCTGAACAGATGGTTCGGATGACCAATAAACAGGTGCCACCGAAGTAACCCACCCAAGGCCACCTAGCCATGAAGTGGAAGGCCTGGCTTTAAAATCCGATCTGATTCCAAAGATCCTCCTCTCAACCAAAGCTAGCCCAGCTTCTCCCCCTCTCCAAGCAGCCCCCTCCCCTGTCATCTCCTCTAAGTTTCACACCCCAGCTCCTTCCCAGAAAGGGGGTCATGTTGGGAGTCATGGACTTTTCAGCTCCCTGGATCCCTACTTTTGCTCTGACCTTTCACTACAGGGGGAAGTATCTGACCTACTAGCCGATGTCCTGCCACCAGCCCCAGCAGGGGCACCCCCTGCGAGCCCTCTCCCACCTCCAGTTTCCCACCTTGACCAAGTCCATTCCCTGACCCGCCTCTTCAAGAAAAAGCCAGCAGCTCCCCCCTAGACAAAAATCACTTCCTCTTTAATTGCTGTTGAAGAAGATTCACACCATCTGCCTCAGAGGAGATGAGGGCATTTCCCTCTGCCCCCCGTCCCTCTCCCCTCCCCAATTACCTGGTCCTTTGCAAAATATTTTAGCTGAGAAAAAAAAAAAAAAAAAAGACCGGAAACCACTGACACAGACGGTCCAAGGGCTGGATTGATTAAAGGAGGCAGGGCTGGGCCAGGTAAATCCACCCCACCACCCCCTTCCTGGGGATGGGGAAGGAGGCCTGGAAACCCTCCCAGCCAACTCACATCCTCTTAGCCCTGGCTGGGAGGGATCATGGGGTTGAGGGATGGGTCTGGAGCTGCTCCAGTGGGAGGGAGGGGCTGGACAGGAAGAATAGTGGGGGAGGGGTCCCATTGCAGGGGTGCCCCCTACCCCAGATCACCACGGGCGCTGCACAGTCACAGGTACGCAGTCACGGTCACAGACACTCACAACCCGAGAGCACCCCCACCCCACCCCACCCTCTGCCCACCCCTGGCTTCCCCTACCCTGAAACGCCCTCCCCGAGTCCCTGCCCGCCCCCGCCCCCTTGTTGGGGAACAAAGCAATAAATTACAAGGTCCCTCCCCTGTCCCCTTAGCCCGCTCTGCTCCATCTCTTCTCCTTCCCGAGATAATAGTGAGGAGGGACCCAGGCTCTTGGCTCCCCCGGCCCTTTAGCTTCCATCCATGGGTGGGTGTGGGGGGACGTCCTGATTTCCACTCCTCATGGTCCCTTTCACGGAAAGGGTTGGGGACCCCCCTACCCCCTTGGGCAGCAGGGGTCCTGCCCCTCGCTGCCCTTCCCCCTTCAGTGGGCAGTGAGATTAGCATGGAAGGGGTGGGGTCCCCGGTATTGGCCCCAAGTCCCAGGGCTAGCTCTCCCACGTACTAACCCCTCCCTCTGGCGTGGCGTCGCCCCAGGAGCCAGCCTGGGTATGTGCTCCCGCCTTGGGATTGTCGAGCACAAGCAGGACTGGGTCTTCCCCCTCCACCCCTACGGGGCGCAAGCGGGTAAATCCAAGCTCCCAGGAGCCGGTACCGCGACTGGGGGTCTGCTTCCACAGACACCCAGCGGGTAGACCCAGAGCAATCCGAGTGTGGAAACGGTGGAGAGGGGGCGTGTTGAGCTGGGGTCTCCATGCCTCGTTGGGGAGAGGGAGGTGAGTTTGTGTCTTCTGGGAGGCGTGGGGGCTGTGCCCTCGTGGGGGAAAGAAGTGCTCCCGTGGGCCGGGGTGCGGATTGGAGAGGTGAGTGGGTGCATCTGTCCAGCGGTCCGCCCGATGTGGTCGTGCCCGGCCCGTGTGGGAGTGGGGGAGTCTCTCCCGCTGGGCAACTATACCAGCGCGACGGGGGCGTCGGCGCGACCCATGCTGGCGGCGCTGCTCCGGCGGCGGGGGCTGGGCGTGGCGGTGATGCTGGGGGTGGTGGCTGCGCTGGGGGTGGTGGCGGTGCTGCCGCCCTCACCCGGGCAGCCGTGCTGGAGAAGGATGTCGGCGCATAGCTGGCTTCCAGCCTGGCGGGCGTAGAACAGCGCAGTGTGGCCCTGTGCGTCGCGGGCGGCCACGTCCGCGCCGTACTAGAAGGACAGAGATGGCCGCGTCACCAAGACTCCCCATAGGGCCGACACCCGCACGCCGTCTCCCCAGAATTTCCAGGCCCGCTTCCAGGGTCCTTTTAGGGACATCAGGCTCCCCCGCGCCTGGTTGTTTCCCAGCGGGAGCCCTCCAAAACCCCCTACCCCAATCCTCACTCACGCACCCACAGCAACAGCTGCGTGATGACAACGTGGGCGAGCTCGGCTGCCAGGTGAAGCGGGGAGCGAAGCTGCGGGTCCTCCACGCTGGTGTCGAGCGGCCCGTGTCGCGCATGGGCCAGAAGCAGGAGAACGGCGGCCACGTCCTGGGCCTGCACCGCGGCCCACAGCTGGTGGCCCAGCGGTTCCTCGGAAGTGCCCAGCGGTGCCAGGAACAGCAGCTGCTCGTACTTGGCGCGAATCCATGATTCACGCTCCTCCCTACAAGACCAGAGATGAACAGGAAGGGCTCTAGACCCCCCCACCCAGGACCTCTGCCCCTCACTCGGGTAACCTCTCGGGATCCGCACACCCTAAGCGCCCCGCTTCCCTACTACGTACCGCGAAGAGTCCCGCGTGGGTTTGGTGCGGCCCCGCGTGTCGCTCTCCCACACGCGGTTGGCCATGTCGTTGCCAATGGCCGTCAGCACCAGGGTCAGCTCCCGAGGCCAGTCGTCCAAGTCCAGCGAGCGAACGCGGGACAGGTGTGTGCCCAAGTTCCGGTGAATGCCAGAACACTCGATGCAGATGAGTGCGCCCAGGTTCAAACTGGCCCACGTGGGGTCTGGGGAGGGAGTGCAGAGGTCAGCTTCCCTGCGGTGCAGGCAGCATGGGCGCCCCAGGCTTCCCCAACCCCAGCGAACCACACTCCCTCCCAGACCCCTCCACTGCCCCCTTGCGCTCACTGGGGGCCCCGCAGTCCACGCAGATAGAGTTCCCCTTGGCGTTCCGGATCGCCTGGATGGCCACTGCTTCACTTTGGCTGTCTGTGCGCAGCTGCAGAAAGGGTTGGGGTTTGTATTGACTCTCCCTTGTATTGAGCCCTTCTCCAGACTCAAGACACTCACCTCTGCTCGCCGCGACCCTCACCCCCCACCCATTACCTTGACTTTGCTGCTCTCACAGCATTGCAGACTGGCTAGGATCTGACTTTCGATGGCCTGGACCCAGGCATCTCGCTCCTCAAAACTGGCGGCCTCAAAGTGCCACGTCTGACCAGTGCTGGACACGATCAGGAATTCGAAGTTTTCCTCTGGGTGGGGGGATGGGATGGAGTCATGAGGGATGGAGTTCAAACAGGGGTGGCCTTCCCCAAACCCTTCCCCCCTGATGTCCATCCCAAGCCCCTGGGAGTGGGGCAGAGGGGTTGGGGAAGCAGAAGGTGGGGGAGAGCAGGAAGCCCGAGCACATGCAGGGGAAGGCAGGGGCACCCCCACCCCTCTGCACCCCAGCTGAGCGCCCCTCCCAGCTCCCCGCTTGTTACCTGCTTTATAAATATTTCTTAAACTACCAAAGGATTTTAGTTTCCACATTTTGCGCTTGGCTGGTTTCCCGAAGCGAAGGAGATAGAGATAGAATGGAGAGCAGAACAGAGAAAGAGACCAAGAAAGTAGAAAAAGAGAGGCAGATGGAGAGATGGAGAGAAATAGTGACAGAGTGCCAGAGACAAAGCAGGACAGACAGATGGGGAGAGAAAGCAGAACTAAAGTCAGTGGCCCCGGAGCAGAGTAGAGCGGAAGCCAAGAGCCATGAGAGTAGGCAGATCTGGAACCTGGGTCTGAGCACCCAGCAGAGAGCAGGGTGTGGGGACCAGTTATCATGACCAGTGAGGAGCCAGGTCTCTGGCTAGGGAAGGGATGGTCAGGATCCGAGTGAACACAGGTAAAGGGGACAGAAGTTTAGTCAGGGGCCTGGGACAAGGGGGTCGTGGGGTTCCAGAGGAGTCTCAGGGGCCTGGGGAGGTCACTGAGGGCAGGAATGGGGATCACTGTGGTCAAGGGCTGTTGGGGGAGCTTGGTGATCATGAGAAGCTATTGGGAATGGGGGCCTGGTGGTCACCGAGTCCCTGAGCTGAGGAGTCAATGGGTGACACTGAAGTCAGGTGCTGAGTCACTGAGGGCCACAGGGGGTTCTGGGTGCAGGGCCTGGGATGATAAATGGGGTTGAGGGCAAGAGGAGAAACTAGTGGGTCATTAAGAGAGGAAACAGGAGCTACAGACCAATGGTAGTCATTGGGTGTGGGAATGGCAGGACTGGGAACTACTGGGGGAAAAAGCATTGCCTGGGGAATGGGAGGAAGGACAGGAGCTGAGGGATCTTCTTCTATTTTTCACTAAGTTATGTGCAGAATGATAATGATAGTCAAGCACTCAGCTCAGGCACTTGTCCTCCTCCTGCAGGAGCTGGGCCAGGGATCTGGAGTTGGGGGTGAGGGTCCGGGGTGGGAATGAAACTGCCCACCAGGGCCTCACCTTCAGCCTGCCCAGCCGAGCCTTCAGTCTTGGACGGTGTTGTCAATTTTTTCCTCCTCTGCTTCTTCACCATGGGAGAAGGAGGGGGTTCCCGACTCAGGGGGCTCAGGTCTCCAGATGGCGTACAGTCTTAGGAAGGGGGAACACAGCTGCCTCAGTTGCCCCCTCCACAGATTTCCTGATTTCTCCAAGCCTGTCTCCTCCCCTGAACTAGCTCTGGTTCCCCTCCTCTCCAGGAGGCCCCCCTCGATCATGCCTGGGGAGGTGGGCAGATGAGTGGTTTAGAGTCAGACCTGCACTCAGATCCTGGCTCTGCCACTAACTGGTCTTAAGACCTTGAACAAGTCACTTAATCTTCTGAGCCTCAGTTTCTTCATCCCTAGAATGGGGATAATAATCTACACCTGTGGTTGTAGTGACGTTCTTTCTATTCTATCTCTAGGTTGCTGTGAGAATTGCTGTTACAGTTTACTTGTGTGTGTGTGTGTGTGTGTGTGTGTGTGTGTGTGTGCATAAGCATATTGGCATAAGTATATTGTAAATTGTAATTTTTTAAAAGATTTTATTTATTTATTTGACAGAGACAGAGATCACAAGTAGGCAGAGAGGCTGGCAGAGAGAGGGGGAAGCAGGCTCCCTGCTGAGCAGAAAGTCTGATGCGGGGCTCGATCCCAGGACCCTGGGATGATGACCTGAGCCAAAGGCAGAGGTTTTAACCCACTGAACCACGCAGACACCCCGTAAATTGTAATTATATATAAATACTGTAATGTTAATATAAATCATATATAAATATAAAACCATATATAAATATAAAGTAATTGCATATAATTATAGTTGTATATAAATATGAATTGTATATAAATATGAATTGTATATAAATAAATAATTGTATATAAACATTAAAATGTACACAAACATATGTATATAAATATTTACAATAAGTAAACTGTAAATTGCAACTGTATATACATATTCTATCTATGTATGTGTGTATATATATGTATGTATGTATATATCATATATATATATCTTCAAACACTCCAAATACTGACAGCTGACTATGTGCTAGACAGTGTTCTCAGTTTGTTTAATCCTCAAAGCAACCTCTATCTCCACTTTACAGAGGAAGAAACTGAGGCACAGAGAGATCAAGTAACTTGCAAAGTGGTAAGCCAGGATTTAAGTTCTATCCATTTAGCTCTAGAACCCACTCGTGTTAACCATTATGATAATCACAGTATGACTGAGCTTAGTGCCTGGCCCCCAGTAGACGCTCAGTGTGTCTGCTCATGCACTGATTCCAGCCTCCAAGCTTGTACCACAAGTTCCTTTCCCACCCACATCCCATTCTCATCTGGAAGATAGTGGATGGAGGGTGGGTCCTCACTGACCGGTGCTGAGGGCTCGGGCCAAATTCCGGTCTGGCTTCAGCAGGTGCTTGGATGTCTGGTCTGGTGGTGGCTGCAGGGAACTGGGGCTGGGGCTTGGGCTTGGGGTGGGTGTGGTGGCTTCTGTTGGAAGGGGAACAAGATAAAGCTTCAGTGAGCCCCTCTGTCTATGGGACACACTTCTGATGTAGCCCCTCTTTATCACCCACCTTCCCGCTTATCCAGTCCCAGCCCCCACTTCCCTATTACCCCACCTCATCCCCAAGCTCTGGCAACTCTTTTGCCTCTCTGCCATGAGCCCCACTCACCAGGACCTTCACCCATCTGCACAGTGCTCATGTCCTTGACCAACCCGTTGATGCTGGCTGAGGGACCAAAAGCAGAGATGGCTCTTGGGGGCCTCTTGCCAGGGACCTTGACAGTTGTTCGTAGCAAGTCCATTTCCTTGCCATGGGTACTGTGGATGTAATCCTGGAGGGGTACAGAGGTTGAGAGTGTGGGAAATCTGAGATCCTTGGTGGTGTTGGGAAGCAGCCAGTAGTATGGGCTAGAGAGGACATGGAGAGGACTGAATTCAGATGAGTTTCTAGGGGATGGCTTCCCCAGATTTGGCCCAGTACTATTTCCTCCAGAAAGCATTCCCTGGGGGCCCCTGGGTGGCTCAGTGGGTTAAAGCCTCTGCCTTCGGCTCAGGTCATGATCCCAGGGTCCTGGGATCGAGCCCCGCATCAGGCTCTCTGCTCAGTGGGGAGCCTGCTCCCCACCCCCGCCTGCTTCTCTGTCTACTTGTGATCTGTCAAATAAATAAATAAAATCTAGAAGAAGAAGAGGAAGAGGAAGAGGAGGAGGAGGAGGAGGAGGAGAAGGAGAAGAAGAAGGAGAAGAAGAAGAAAAAGAAAGCATTCCCTGAATGGCAGACCAGGTGGAGGTCCTTCCTCCATTCTCTCCCACTAGACTGCAAGTTTGTCAGGGGATGTCTCTATTTTCCCCTCTCCAGCGTGGGTACATAGTGAGTGCCTAACACATGTTTGCTGAACCTAAGAAAATGGGACTAGGGCTCCTCAGAAGTGATGGTAAATTTTGTCAGAGACACAGACTGGTATAGGTGGAAGGGTGTCCAAGGCCAGCCAGTGTGGCCCAGCCAATCTCGACCACTCACATTAATGCTGGGGTGGTAGAGTAGGAAGCCATTACTGGACAGGGTCACATATTTCTTCTTCCATTCTTTGTTCAGGGAGTTGCCACTTCGCTTCAGTAGGAAGCTCTGGAGGATGGAAAGAGACATGTGGGAGAAAAGCCCAGTCAAGACCAGGTATGTCCAGGGTCATGATCCCAGGGTTGTGGGATGGAGCCCCGCATTGGGCTCTCTGCTCAGCGGGGAGCCTGCTTCCCTTCCTTTCTCTCTGCCTGCCTCTCTGCCTACCTGTGATCTCTCTCTGTCAAATAAATAAATAAATAAAATCTTTAAAAAAAAATAAAGACCAGGTATGTCCAGCCTGCCCCCCAGCCCCTGGACCACCCACCTGTTTGATGGGGATGGCTCGTCCACTCCCTGTTGTCTCTCCTCGACTGTCCAAACTCCGCTTCTCAGAATCACTGCCCCGACGATTCTAGAATGGTTATTGGCATCAGTTAGAGAATGAGGAGAGGGATCTACTGATGGAAGGACAGGGAAGGCAATGAATGAAAAGGGGCCCAAAGGTGGGGTCTAGGGACCGGGGAAGATGGGCAGGTAACAGCCAGCCAGAGGATGGGGGAGTTATCATGTCCAATACCGCGAAGAGGCTGGTCCTACGTTTGGCTGCCCGGTGCAGGGAACCTGGGGTGCTCAATCCAGCCACCGCCGCTGCCTCAGCTCGGAGCTCCCGGTGACCAACATTGGGTGAGGATGGGAGGGAAGAAGAGTAGTCGCTAGTGTGGCCCCCATTGCTAGCCTGGGGATAGATGAAGGAGTCAGCAGAACAGCTGAGATCCCCCCACCCCACCAAGCTATAGTTACATTTAGTTAGGAGGAATTCCAGACATTCCTTGATCTCATCGCGATTTGATTGCATTATCGTTCATAATAAAACTCCTCACTGTCATATGCTTTCCATTTTGCAAGTATCAGGTCATACAATTTTCCTGAAACCTTGGGAGGTTTAGGTGACTTGCTCGAGGACATTCCGAACAGCATTTCAAACCCGGTTGACTTCCAGTCCAATGAACTTTCTACAAATGGTGTCACTGCCCTTTCCCTTTGCTCACCCCCCCGCCCCACACCCTCGACCTCCTTGGTTGGTACTCGATACCTGTTCCTGGATCACCAGCCCCTCCTCTGCATCCTACCAGCCCCTCTGTGGACCCTGAAACCCTGACTCACCTGCCCAGCTACAGGAGTGGAAGCAGCCGAGTGGCTTGGAGAGCTGGGCAGGGACTTACAGGCGGCCAGAAGCTGTTGCTGCTTTCGCAAGGTCACCACCTTCTGGGCCACTGGAGGAAGGGGGAGGGGAAGGACACATGAACAGGGCAGATACCCAAGACCACCCTCTGTTGCCCAATTTTGAGAACTTCCCAGGAGATAACATGGCCCCAACTTCATTGTCACCGTGGCCTTTGTGCACCTGGAGTCTTGGCAGCTCATCCAGCCCAGAAAGACCACGGGGTTATTAAGCAAACCTTCTCTGACCTCCCTGATGTCTCCTCCCTCCCACGCAGGCAGGCCCTTGGCTCCCTGCTCCCCACACACGCAGGGAGTCACCATACTCACCCTCCTGGAAGACACGGTCTACATTGAGCCCATAGGTTGCACACGTCTCGTAGTAGCTACAGCGTTTCATTTCTGTGCACAGAGCCCTGGCACGGGCATCACCCACCACTCGAGGGGAGGAAGCACTAATCCTGTCTGAGGGGACAGGAGAGGGGCAGGAATAGACAAGGACGTCACTTCCCCAACTCTTCCTACTTGCTTTTCCCTCCAGCTCCAGTCCCAGGCTGGGCACACCAAGGACAAGCGAAGAGAGAATATCCCCCTCTTCTCTGAAGACTGGGCCCCAGCTCACAAGTCCAGCTGCAGGAGGAGTAGGCTGGGAGAGCTCTGTATATGTGTCCTCAGAGAATACCCAAGAGGGGAGCAGAATTTCTTGACCAGGTCTGAAATGGCTGAGACTCACAAGGGCCCGTCACCTTGCCCTGCAAATCCAATGACCCCTGAGCTGAGTGGAAGTTCACCTTGGAAAAGGCTGAATGTCCACGGGGAACAGGTGGACTGTCCACTCTGCATCAAGGAGCCAGGAGGCAAGTGGCGAGGGGAAGCAGACTCCTGCAGGATAGGTATCCAGACAGAAAGTCGAGCCAGCTCCATACAGGTGGGTACTGGAAAAGCTTCTCCTGGACTTGGTAGCATCTGAGAGCCCCTGAATCACTTCCTTGAGAACTCAAACTTTTCTGCCCTCTGTATTTTCTCCATCGTTTCGTTTGTGTTTTCTTTTTGAGATACATTCCTTTGAAAGGTGTCAGCCTGACCCAGCTGTAACAAGGGGAAGATAGAAGGCTTTCTATCCACACTAGAGCCTGAGATTTTCTGTGTTTGCCATGGTGGTGACAGGAAATAGCGGTGTGAGAACGCAAGGTAGGTGACATCTCCGAGGAATGGAGATTGCTCCTATAGCTGTCCCCGTCTTCCTGGAGGTTCCTCTTTTCTTTGCTTAGACCCTGGGAAGTTTTTTTGGTTTAATGACTCCCTTGTTGGAGACGGAGGCTCCTTCCGGAGGGTTCCTGCAATCCAAGTGACCATTTCCACACCTTACCAAGCTCTCACCTGTGTTGGTGAGAGCAGTCAGCTCAAGGACTCCCCCTGAAAGCAGTGCTTTCCCAGGCCCTCCTTACCTTGTGTCCCCACCAGTGCCAGTGCCAGTCCTCCTCGTCCTTCCCCCCGAAGGGAGCTCAGCTGTCCATGGAGACGGCTCACGGCCTGGAAACTGTTTTCATCCTCCAGGCTGAAGACCAAGATAACAGCATCTGCCCAGCCTGAGAACTTGCGGGGGGTGAGGGAGCAAAAGGGGGAGGTCAGACAAGTCTACTCCTCTGGACACTATGACCAGGGAGTTCTGGGAAACCAGAGCTTTCTCCCCTGGCCAGCGCTGACCCCAGCCAGCCTGCCTATCCCAACATCTCACTCCTCACCTTGGCATCAGGTGCCCCAGCTTCCTCTCGGATCAACACCAGATGAGTCTGTCCATCCACCAACATCTCTTTCTTGTGCTGCTCACCTGTCCAGAGAGGTGGAAGTGGTAGTAGGTCAGAGGTCACAGGTCACCAATTTTCCCTATGCTCCCTGTATTTCAAACTATTGTGGCTTTATCCTTTCCTCTGTTCTCCACAGCTGCCTAGTCATTGATCCTGGACTCCCGACCCAAAACATTAGCTTACTATGGCTCCTGAGAACTCACTTTCTGTCTTCTCCAGCACTTGGTAGGAACCTGTCAAGAATCGGTGGATGAGCGATGACTTCCCACTCCTGGCGTCGCCTAGCACACCCTGAGAACAGGTTGTGGAGCAGAGATTGTGAGAATTAAAAGGAGGCCAAATGGTTAGGTTTGAACACTCCTGAGAACTCAAAGAGACTGGCAGTGTCAAATCATTCAAGCTGGATCCTGAAGGCACTGGATGATGGTTGGTCAGAAGAGAGCATTTGGGAAGATCAGGTGAGTGGGGTAAGAAATGATCCCAAGCTCAAAGTGGACCACAGGCTGAAGATTCTTAGCAACCCAGTCCGTGCTTGGGGGAGGGGGGGGGAGAGGCGTAACATCAGAGCCCTAGACACTGGTTGGAAAGTTTTACTCAATTCTAGGCAATAGAACATGAAAGACTAAAGGGAAGATGCCAGAAATAAAGAGAAGCCCGGACAAGAACCATGAACAAACAGGAAAAAAGAAGGAAAAATGGTAAGGATATATCAAACCCCAGGAATGTGCTGTGAAGATAGACTCTCAGTAGTACTAGAAAATCATCCCCCATTCCCACAAGAGAGGGAAGGGAAGAGGTGAAGGGGAGAGAGTTGAGAGTGCGATGGGTGGGAGTTCAGCCATCTTACAGACCAGGGGACTGGGTTACCTACCAGGCGCAGTTCAGGAATGGAGCGGCTCAAAGTCCATTCCTGGCTATTGACCACAGCCTCTGCAATAGGAAAGGAGCCGTAAGAGAGGATGCTCCCAGCCCAGGAGCACCCCTCATCCCTCAGCCACCCCTCCTCCTTTTGCAGCTTCCCTTAACCCCCAGGACTCTGCCTGGACTGGAGAACAGTGTGGAAAGGAGAGGTTTGAGAGTGGTCCCCAGTCTTCCCATCCTAGCCGCTCTCCCCACAGCTGTTGCTGCCGCTCAGCGGTTGCTTAGCAACGGAACCAGCTAGACAAAAATACTTCAGTTGGCATCTCCCTTAAAGCACATCCCCAAACGTAAGTCTGCCCCAGACCAGGGACCAGGGTTCTGACAGTGGCGGGTTTTTCCCCTCTGGAAGAACCGGAGAGGGTCTCTTTCCTACCAGTCTGACTTGGATTCCGAGGCAGATCCTGGGAGAAGGGGTGGGACAGGGGAGGGAATGGGTCTTCCTCAATCTCCATTTCACATGAGAGAAACTGAGGTGAGGGATATCCCTCCCCTTTTTCAAGGTCAACAGCATGGTGGCCCTGACCGCTTTCCACAGCCCAGGCAATGGAGCTTGGACTTGCCTAAGCTTCCCTCTCCCATATCCTCCCCACAAGCACCCTCTGAAACAAGTGTGGGGAAGGGCTCCATTCCTTGGGGAAGGGCTCCATTCCTTGGCCGAGAGAAGCCACAGGCCTGGGGGCGGGGGGGGGGGGGGGGATGCTCCTTCCGCCCGCCGGGTCCAGCCCCCGCGCCTGACACTGGCCGGACGTTCCCGGGGCGCCGCAGCTGCGGCGGGAACTCTGGGATCCGGAGCCATCTGCTCCCACCCGCTCCAGAGCCAAACCCCGGGGGCCGCCCCCGCTCCGAACCCGCCTCCCCTCCGGGGAGTGTAAGCTGCACCAAGAGTCCCTAGACTCTTTCTCCCAGAAAAAAAAGACACCTCCCCCCTCCCCCCCAAAACTACCTTCTCGGTACCCCCTCCCAAGTCTCCGGGGTTAAGAATTGCCTTTGCAGCAGTTTCGTCCCCCTGAGTCACTCCTGGGCAGCCCCCTGGGGGTTTCAACTTGGCTGTGGGGCCGGGGTGGGCAGTGGGGGAAGTGATGCCTCCTATCCGCCCCCTCTCACTTCACATTCAAGTATTCATCACGTTCCAGCCCCCGCGCACTCCCGTCCAGCCCAACCACCTTCACTGCATGGAAAGAAACAAGAGTCCCTTCCCGCTGCCTCACTAGCCTGGTCTCAGCCCAGGGAAGAATATCCCCTGCAAGGAACTGCCTGCAAGGTCACTCTCATGCCACCTGCTCCAAGTGCTCAGGAGAAACTGAGGCTTCCTCATCCTCTTCACCTTCACTGTTTATCTAGGCAAGGCAAAGCTGTGTTCCCCTGCTCCCAGAGTCCAGCTGAGGCTAGAAGTGGGGTCTGGGGCTTCTCTGGGAGTAATTTCCTATAGTTACTCTGGCCAAGGGCATTATTTTCCCAGAAAGCCAAGGCTTTCTGGGTCCCCTTGAAATCAAGTCATCTCTCAGGTTGCACGTTGTAGCTACCCACCCCCTTTTCACCCTAAGGTGAAAAGGTCTAAGGACTGCTTAGTCTTTGCCCTAGGCCTTGACGGAAGAGTGACTGTGGTTCATCCACCCACCCAGGAGAGAAGCTTCCCTAGTTCAACCCTGCACACCTCTCCTCCACCCCAAGCTGAGCATTCCACGTGCCCTCCCCTCCCTGTTCTCAGGCCCTGGTCCTACTCACTAGGGGAGGCGCGGAGCTCTGCGCCCAGCAGTTCCCTGGACCCGCTGCCAGAAGACAGGCCCGGGGGACCAGGAGGGGGCCCGGAGCCAGGAGGCCCCCCTGTGCTCTTGGTGAAGATCCCGCTGATAAACTTGAGCATCTTGCGATCTCGAGTGGATGCTCGGCCCCCCTCCCGGCCCCGTTTCAGCCCTGGAGCTGGAGGCTCCAGAGTGATCGGAGGTGCAGGCCCAGTGGGCTGCGCGGAGGCGGCGGTGACAGCAGCGGCAGGAGCCGGGGTTGCTGGGAGGGTTAGCGGAGGAGGAGAGCCAGCAGGCGGTCCGGGGTGCAAGTCACTGTTGTCCAAGGTCTTACTCTTGCCTTTCCGAGGGGACAGCTTCCCTCGAGCTCCCGACCCAGCCCCGACCCCAACAGAGGTCGGGGCTGCCGCTCCTCCTCCCCCGGCGGCGGCAGCGGCGGCGGCGGCGGCAGCAGCAGAAGCTCCAGTCCCGGCGCTGCTCTTTGACCCCTTGACCCTGGGCTTGCCTTCGCTTTCGGGCCATGACAGGCGGCTACCCGCGCCCTTGCCCCCGCCGGCTTTGGCGCCACTCGTGGTTACGGTCTTGCAAGGCTTGGGGGCCGGTGGAGGAGGCGCCACCTTGAGCCTCCGGCTGCCGGTGCCAGGGTGCGGGGAGGACGAGCCCGGGACGCCGCCGCCTGCCCGGCCTTCAGGTTCCGGGCCCCCCCAGCTCGGGCTGCTGAGCAAGGGGCGCCGGGAGGTGGGGGCGCCCCCGGGCTTGGGGTCAGGGCTTAGCCCCCCGGAGAGCGGGGGCCCCGGAGGGGCGGCCCAAAGGGAGAGGCGGCGGCCGGGAGCGGGGGAGACGGGGTGGGCCGGACTGGCCGGAGCCGGGGACAGGGCGGGGGGCTCGGCGCCCCCGGCGCCCGCGCTGCTCGTGCTGATCCACAGCGCATCCTGCCGGTGGAAGAGACGCTCGTGCCGCTTCTTGCCCGGCTCCTCCGCGCCTCGGGGGCTGCCAGGATCCCCGGTCTCCGCACCTCTGGTCCCAGGGGCGCCGGCTGCGGCCGCAGACGGAGAAGGCGGCGGCGGAGGTACCGACTCGAGCTTGACCAGGGTCAGCGAGATGAGGTAGGTCGTTGTCCGGCGCTGAAGCGCGCCCGCGCCCCGGCTCATGGGGCCCCGAGACCCCCGAGCTGGGGAGGGGAGGGGACTCCCCTGGACTGCCTCAGGGGGGCCCGGCCATGGGGCCGCCCTGCTCGCTGCCCCCAGCCCCCGGACCCCGCTGAGCCCCCAGCCCGGCTCCGCTGTCGCCGCCGCCTCCGCCGCCTCCGCTTGCGCCCCCCTCCCATCACACGGGGCGCCCCCTCCCCATGCTCCCCGCCCTGCGCCCCCACCCCGTTGGAGCCCCGGGACCTTGGTGCTGCTCCAGGGAGGCGCGCCGGACCTTGCGCCCCGGCCTGGGTGGGGGCGCCGAGATGGGCGGAGGAGGGCGGGGAGGACAGTAGTGGGGGCAAATAGGGGAGAGGGAGGAAAAGGGGGCAGAAAAGAGGGACCCGAGGCTGGGGTAGAGGAAGAACCGGTGCGGGGGAGGCAGGGGCGGGGAATGGGGACTCAGGGGACAGGGGCTGTGGGTGGGGGTCGGAGAGGGGGTCTGTAGGAAGGTGGGAAGCTAATAGGCTGGTGGTGCGGGGGATTCGCAGGGGCGCGGGGAGGATGCTGGGGATGGAGATACAGGCGCCAGCGGGGGAGGAAGGAGGGAAGCCTTAGGGGGTGGGAACCCACGGGTCTGGGGTCTGGGAAGGAAGGGGCGTGAGATCCGGGCGAAGGGTCCGGGGGGCTCGCCAGGGCTCGGCTCGGTCCGGATGCGCGCTGTGTCCGGGCGCTCCCCTCACATTGAGGAGGAGGCGGCCCCCCCCCCCCCCCCCCCTACCCCCCCCCCCCCACCTTCTCTCCACCAGCTCGGCTGTCTGAGAAGGCGGTGCAAAATCCAGGACTGGATTTCCCTCCCAAATCCTGGGCTGGATTTCCTAGAACTTGGACTCACCTACTCCAACAATCTAGCTCCCTCCCCCAGCGCACCAAGGTTAGGGAACGCGGCTGTCGGGTGTGGCGTTTAGGGATAAGGGTAAAAATCCGTATACGGATGGACAGTCCGCAGGGAAAACGGCATGATTTTAGCGGTCACCGCCAATTATGGGGAAGTTCAAGTGAGGAAATGAGGAGTCCTCAAATCCCTTTCCCAGGACCCCTTGTCTCCCCCAGGTGATTGCACGCATTCTTTTTCCCATCACCCAGCCGCCCTGACCACCCCACTCCACCCCACACACGCAGTATATTGATGGGGCCACGACTTGAGCTCAACTGTCCCAAAGTGAACTTGTAAAGTGTTCCCTGGGGATGGAGACAAACATGGAACTTAGCAGGGTAGGAAGGAGGGGGGTGTCTTAGGAGGGGAGAGATCCGAGAACTCCAGGAGCCCAGGCCAAAAAGTGAGTCAAAGGCTCCAGCTTGAGGTGGAAGGAGAAAAAATATGTCTACAGATTGACACCCCCCATACCAAAATGCATCCAGTCTCCATAGCAACCGTAGCTCCAAGAGTGCCTCAGAATCAGCAGGGATAAGCAGAGAGGAGAATCGGTGTGTATGGTGGGTGGAGGGACCTGCTGGGGTATTGGGGGTTAATGGAGGCACCATCCTCGCATCTAGTTAGCCACATGTAGGGTATTTAGTACCCCTGAATATAAGGACCCCTTCAGTTGTGGTGGGAGCCAGCCTCATTTGGGTTCTGATTCTGTCTCCTGAGGTTTTCCAGGTGGAGCTCTTTTAGAAGGTTAAAGAGGAGATAGAGAGAATGGAAAACGTCTGTCTGCTCTGTGTTCACCACCTTCTAGGGACCCTGGAATTCAAGGCTCACTGTCCTCTATCCTGGGGAGAAGGTTGAAGGGGGTAGGTCAATGGGGAATGGAGGCTGAGACTTGTCAGGGAGGGACCAGAGTGGTGGGAGGGCTTCCCGCAGGCTTGGAGACCCCTCCCTGGACTCAGGGAGTCTCAGCATTCCCCTAATTTGGCATCCCACCCTCCTGACGCAGCTGAGACTATAATAAGTGCTGTCGTGGGCGGCTCTTGGAGGCAGGAGCCCGCAGTGTGCCTGGCCTGGTAGGGGGTGGGGGGGGGTGGTGGTGGAACCGGGATGCTGGATGCCCTTTGTTTTCCCTGGGACCTGTACCCAATCCCTCTCAGGTCCTGTCCTGAGGTCAGCAGCCCCCTCTCCACCCCACTCAAGGAAGACCATTCCCAGGACAGGGGACCCTTCAGTAACTTTTTCTGAATTTTCTGGAAGAGAAGGTGAAGGAGATTTGCTAATTCTGCCTTAATTTTCCTTCCTTCCTTTGGTGGCGTCAGTTTTCCTTTCTGTTCAGTGGGAACAGAATCCTGACTCTTAGAGAAGGAGTGGAACAAATCACTTATGAAGACTGGAGTCTTCTGGGAGATTTCAGCCTCCACCCCTCCTCACGCCCTCCTCCAGAGCTAAGCAGAACTCCTTCACTGGGACCAAACCTTTTTCCTCCCCCTCTTTTTTTTTCCTACAGGGATGGGGCTTGGAGTTCCTCCCTAGGAGGCCCCATAAGGCCACTCCCCCTAGGTCTGCCTTTCCTCCCACTGAGGCTGTAGGAAAGGTGTCAGCCATTGTTCTTGGCAAAGGGTGGGGACAGGAGTTGAGAAGGACACTAGCCTCAGAAAGGCAATGGGAAGGGGATCAGACTGTCCCCTTAGGATCCCAAACCAAATGTTCCTTCCCCAAGTTATGGTCTGGGGGCCTCTACCTTCAGAGAGGTCTGGCAGGAGGTGTCCCTGATGGAAAGAATGGCCTCTTGAACCACCACCACACCCCAGGTAGGCAACTAAGACTGGAGCGGCTGGGAGACCAGGCTATGATGAAGGATGTATTTCTCCCAGACACCTTTCAGGAACAACATAGCTGGCTTTTGTTAGCTCTTTGCCACCTCAGAGGTAAATGAGAGGAGAGTAGGCTGGAGATGACTTTCAGTTCCACCAGTTCCTTAGTGCTGGGGCCCTGTGGATAGAGAGAAACTGTTCCTGCTGGGGCCCCACCACAGGGTTGAAGGCTGGGGTGGGCAGGAGGATGTGGCGGATGGTGTTGCCATGGCAGCACTTCCTCCCTGTGTTGTCATCACTTGCTCTAATGGCACTAAGGAGGTAGAGCGGAAGGTGTATGTGTTGGGGGTGGGGAGAAGGACAGGAACAGGAGCATGGGGAAGAGAGGGGACCGAAAAGAGTCTTAGGGACTTCTTTACACTTTGGCTATGCAAAGCATACAGTCTGAGCGATAGCATGTGCCTGAGAGCCTGGGATTCTCTGCATGGTGTATTTCAGTGTGTGTGTGTTTCTCTCTACAGCTGGAGAACAAGAGGTCACCGATCCTTTGTGGGTCCTGGGAATGAACACATTATCCAGTCCCAGAACCTCCTGCCCCACACTGCTTCCTGCCCTGGACTCCCCAGGCAGGGTCCAAGTCTACCATGGGTCTGTCACGGCCTCTCTTCCCCATGCTCACCCACTTCTCCATTGCCAAGAAGTTCAATTCAGCACTGACTTGTTTTTTTATCCCCTGGGAGAAGGATCAGAGTTGAGGAAAGAGGAAGAACAACACCTCCCATATCTTTTTTCCATCCTGTCCAAATATATTCTTCCCCCGAGTTCCAGCTCCATCTAGAGGACTAGGAAATGGCTGGTTGGGAAGTGATGTGTGATACAGCAGACCTTTCTATGCCCCTGCTGGTCCTCAATACTCCCAGGGTGGCAGCTAACCTTTCTCTTACCTTGCACACTGTCCAGTGAGGCCTGGATGCTGTCCCGAAGTTCAGGATCGCCCACCCTCTCTGCCAGCTTCCTGAGGCGGCTTAGAGACTGCTTGGCCACCTCGTGTCGTCTGACTTCTGCTCTCACTGCAGCGATAGCCAGCTGCCTCTGGGCATGCATGTTGCCCAGACCTGTCTTGCCGGGCTAACAGCAACCTCTGGCCTTGACGCCCATGGCCCCCTAGTCCCCAAACACCAGAAGGCCCCTTCTGCTGTGCCCCAGAACTCCCTGCTCCTGCCCGCCCTTCCGTCTGTCGGCCTCACTTCCTGACTGGTGAGTTTCAAACCCACAGCCTGGGACAGCAACTACCTGCTGCACCTCCCACCCCCTCTAGCGTTGGCCCATGAGCTCTGCCAGCCAGCCCCTAGGATTCCTCAGCCAGGTGGTTGGAGAGACCTTAACAAACATCCTAGAGCCTCCTGTGGGAGGTGGCTAATTAAGATGGGTGTTGGTGCTAGGAAAATGTGCCAAGCCAGGTCCCAATCTCTTGGGTGCAATCCGAAACTGTTGGTGACCTACGGATTTCTGTTCAGTCTCAAACTCCGACAGGAATGTATACACACTTGGTCTCTCACCCTAACAGTCCTGCATTTCAGCTTGCAATTGTACTCTCACCACCCACTCTATACCCACCGCATCCAAAGAGCTCGTGTACCTACATCTTGCTCCATAACACTTCCTCAGTCAGTTGCCCCACTGTAACCACCTCCTGCTTCAAAAGGCCAGGTAGTTATGGGGAGAACAGGTTATGGAGGAGAACAGCAACTATAACCTGACCAAACCACCATGCTCTCTCAATTACTTTCATAATATTTGTCTATAACAATAGTTTATGACATACTTTCAAATATATGGTCTTTATGATAGGCCCAAGGGGTACAGGAAGGGGAACCAAAGCTCAGAGAGGCCAATAGAAGTGAAACAAATCTATGGGTCAAGGTCTTTTTTTGTTTTGTTTTTTTAAGATCTTATTTTTAAGTAATCTCTACACCCAACATGGGGCTCCAACTCATGACCCTGAGATCAAGCATTGCACACTCCCTTCTCTGAGCCAGCTTCCAGGCACACTTGTTCAGTCTAGATCTTCTGATTTCAACTCTGATACTCTTTTTCACTATACCACCGAACCAAGATGCCTGCCAACCAGTTCCCCTTATTCCTAATACCACTGTCTTGCCCTTGATTTAGGACCTGAAAGAGAAGAGGGTGAATGAGGAATTAAAGGACAGAATGAAGATGCGGGGTGTATATGGGGTGGTGGTGACTAATTTGACCTAATCATTTTGTTTCAGGACTCAAACCTTTCTGGCCCTGCCAAATGTCTCTTCTGCATATGTTCTTGATACTAATTTATGAAGGATAGGGGATTATACCTATGTGACTCTTCGTACAGTTGGAGATAAAGGAATTGGAGGCTAGGATTCCCCACTGGAACTTAGAGCCTGATGAAAGATAACTAAGTGTTGACTGTGTGCCAGGTTCTGTCCTCAGTTTTCTGCATATATCAACTCATTCAATTCTCACAACAACCCAAGAGGCAGGTGTATTGTTATTTATCCCTATTTACAGATGAGGAAGCAGCCACCAGGAGCCATAGGTTAGGCGGCAGGTAAGTGGCAGAGTTGGAACCCATGCAGTCTGACTGGCAGACTCTCCTGCCTCGGCAGTCATAGAAACTAAAATTAAACTGAAATCATCCTGTGGGGTTGAAGGGAGGTTTTTTTTGTTGTTGTTCCCATTGCGACTGTTTCTCTTGGGGGAAAGAGGAATTATGCCTTTTCCCATCTTCATGAAAAGCATTTATTCAATAATAAGCATACTGATCAACCTCTATGCCCACCCCCAGAGTGAAAATGCGGAGACCCTTCCTTCCCCTATTCATATTCCATATTCCAGAACCCTCCCTTTTACTTTTTTTTTTTTTTTTTTTTTTTTTGCAAGCCCCGGATCAGGCACGAACTCTGAAGATACCGAGCACACTCAGGTCTGCGCTTGTGGCTTTGTCACATACAGGAATGCCCTGGCTCAAGGCAGCTGTTTTTCACACTGAACTTCTAGCATATTCAACACCCAGTTAGGAGGGGATAAGAAAAACGATGTGTGTACTAGTGGACACACCTGCAAATGAGTGACGATTTGTTGGATGTTATTGTGCCCAACCCGGGGCCTCCGTGGCCGGGCTAAGAAGCTCGATGTTTTGCTCCTTGGGTGTTCCTGAGTGTGATGCAATAACAACAAACAATGGCGTCATCATGAGATCACTGCAGGACAAGGGGAAAGGGGCGGGGAAGGGCGCTCCCTCGAGGGGAGGAGCCCTTTCACCCTGCCCTGGAAGCGGCACCTTCTCCCTTTTCCACTAGGGATCTCCTGAGCCTCTTCCCTCGGATCAGCCCCCTCCCAGGGGCGACAACCGAAAGCTCAGCTTTCAATCCGGGGTTTTGAAGTTTAGGCTCAGGTCCCTAGGAGAGTCTATGGAAGCCCTACCCCCAGTTTTAAGTTTCAGCCAATAAAGAATCTTAAGGAGGGGCCAGCAGGCGGGTCAGTGACGCAATGCAGACTGATTGGCATTCAGGCCACCGACGTCCTGGATTAGCCCAGAGTTTCGCCAATCCAGAGGCAGGGGTGGGACGGTGCAGGCGCAGAGGATTGGGTTTGGCTGGACACGATTTAAAGAGACAGAAGCTGTCGAGGTCCAAGAAGGCAGTCCCCAAGACCCTCCCCCCAAGTCCTTGGGACCACTTGGGTCCCCAAAGCTGGGGAGATGGTTTGCGGTGGCTTTGCCTGCTCCAAGAATGCGCTGTGCGCTCTCAACGTGGTCTACATGGTGAGGTTTTGGAGGTGGGGGAAGGTTCGGGGCGGAAAGAGGAGTGGGGAGAATCTCTAGGGGACTTCCGGTGGGAAGAGGGGTGTACTGGGGGTTCCGGGAAGATCCCGAGAACTTCCGGCGAAGAGGGAATTCCAGGGGACTTCCGTGGGAAGAGGGGAGACTTCCGGCGACCACAGGGTTTGTCTGGGGGGCGGGGGGAATGAACTGAGGGCTGAGGGAATAAAGCCCCATTCTGCCCTCCTCTGAATTTATTTCTCCAGTATAGAAGTGATGCATGAAGCTAAAGGTTCCTTTTTTATGCTCACACACTCTACTATCCCTGTTGCCCCCACTCCCATCCCAGCCATTTCGACCTCTGGTGGGCGCATACACCTCTCCGCACACTCAGTTCTTTTTTGTTCAAGACTCCCTGTATGGCTTTTGGCTGTGCTCGAGTTCTTTGGAGAAGTAACCTACTCTGTTTCTTGTAGCTGGTAGGCCTGTTGCTCATTGGAGTGGCTGCTTGGGGTAAGGGTCTGGGTCTGGTATCCAGCATCCACATCATCGGAGGAGTCATTGCTGTGGGAGTCTTCCTTCTTCTCATCGCTGTGGCTGGACTGGTGGGCGCTGTCAACCACCACCAAGTACTGCTATTCTTTGTATCCTGACCTTAAGTGGGGCTCTTGGGAGGGCTGAACTGGCTGGGAATGTTTGAGAGGTAGACTTGGAGGATCTTGGGGACATGTCTCCTGGCCCTGCCCTTTACCATACTTCATGAAACAGAGCTGATGGTTTTGTTTTCAACTAACATGGCTTTGTAAGTTCTATGAACAGATGACATCAGATGGTTATTATAGGTGCAACATAAAGGAATCTAGGACTTTTTTTTTTCCCATAACTTCCTCCCAGTACATGATCATCCTTGGTTTGGTCTTCATCTTCCAGTTTGGAATCTCTTGCTCATGTCTGGCTATTAACCGAAGCAAACAGGTAAGTGCATGCCCTCTCAAGTACTTGTTTTCCCCTTTATCCTTTTAATTGCCCCCCCCTGCCCCCCATCCAGTCTGGACCTCTTAGTAGGCTTGCTGCTTCCAGACTCTTCAGTTGTTTTCTTCCTCTGGGAAGCCTGGGCAATTTCCCATGAGTATTTTCCAGAAGAACCCAAGGTAGATTCTTATCATTTTCTGTATAATACACCTTTGTTTCTGAGGGATGCTGACTGACTTTGCTGGGATACAGAACTAAGAGCAAGATGTACGAGCATTCTTGGTCAGCAGCATCCAGTGATTTCCCTCTGCCTATATTCTCCAGACAGATGTTATCAATGCTTCTTGGTGGGTCATGAGCAACAAGACCCGGGATGAACTGGAAAGAAGTTTTGATTGTTGTGGCTTGTTCAACCTTACAACCCTGTATCAACAGGATTACGCTTTCTGCACTGCAGTGAGTTGGTGCAGAGATGGGGGGGTGGTGCAGGAAAGCTAGTTAAGGACAATGCCCAAATGGGGAGACTTAAGAGTTTGAATGTGATTGTCTCTCTTTAGCAGCTCTCTTGCCCTGAGGCCACGTGTTGGTAGGGGGAAGGAGGTATGGATACAAATATTAGAGAATTTGTCAAGTGGGATTTCAGTCTGTAGGATACTGATCACAAACTAGCAAATAATTTCTGGGACCTTTCACCACGGGTGTTGGGACAGGGCAGCCTAGCAACTCAGCATCCTCTAAACACACATACGTGTTTTATCCTCAGATCTGTAAGAGCCGGAGCTCCACATGCCAGATGTGTGGAGAAAAGTTTCTTAAGCATTCAGATGAAGCCCTGAAAATACTGGGAGGTGTTGGACTCTTCTTTAGCTTTACAGAGGTAACATTCTTCAGTTCTCTCATATATACCCTTTCTCTGTCTGGCTTTGCTCCAGAGATTCGGAATTGCTGATAATCTCTTTCCCTTTGCTTTTTACAGGTTCTTGGCGTTTGGCTAGCAATGAGATTTCGGAATCAGAAGGATCCTCGAGCTAACCCCAGTGCCTTTCTATAAGACTCTAGATCCTTTTGACATCTCTCCTGTTCTCTATCCTCCCTAAGCTTTTCTTCCTCCCTTAGGGAAAACCTAGGGTCTGTAGCCCTTTTTGTTTGAGAAAAAGGAAGACCCTTTGCCACATCCTCCAAAGATGACCGAACAGCCAGGCTGTATGCCTTGACATGTTTAGCAGGAACAAGATCATAAAGAATAAAGAACAACTTCCTCCCTCTCTCCCTAAGAGAATATGGGAAGCTCCTGGAATGCATGAAATGGGATGAGGTCTGGAGTCATTCCTGGCTCTGTTTCCCCTCTTTTCCCTTCCACATGCCAGACCACCTCAACATATCTTGGCCTGGCTTCCAGGGTAAATCAGGGATGGAACCAGGGGAAAAATCCACCAAGAACTCTTTCTTACAATATGCAGGACCCAGTTTGGGGAAGTTCAATGAATATAAAAATAAAAGCCATTTAAACTCCATATTCAAAGAAACAACTTAAGTGCCTTTTCTTCTCTTGCCAATTGAGGGGCTCTCTGCTTGCCTATATAGGTCCTGTGACCTAGGGAGACTCTTATAAGATTCTATGAAATTCCATCTTCCAAATGGTTTTTCTAAATCCCCAAATGGCAAAACCCATCAGAGAAAGAAATATTTAAAAAAAAAAAAAAAAAAAGACCGTATTTCTTTGTTTTGTTTTGTTTTTCCTGTATAAAAAAGATCCCAATATCAAGATAGGAAAGGGGAGAACAAGGGACATACCCCTTGGTGTATGAAAATAAGGGAAGAGGAGAAGGATAAGCCACAAAAGGCAGGGAAGGAGGGGAATGTCATTAAGGCAGCCAAATATTCTCAGTAAAAAGTGGGAGGAGTTGTTTCCATAGCCTCAGAGATGACGGCCAAGATGGCCTTACTCAACTGGGGAGCTCTCCACTCAAGTGTTCAAAGAAAGGGAAATGACAGCTTCTCTTCTCTCAGTCCTGTCGCAGCCACTCCACTGCTCACTCTGGGTTACCTTCTGGCTTTTGTAGGTAAGAGTGCTGCAGGGCTCGGAAGGCAGAGATTCGCTTGTGTGGGTTAAAAGTCAGCATCTCCTGAGAAGGGGAGGCAAAGATCAAAGACCATGAAGACAAAAAAAGACAGATAGACTTGCTCACTCCCAACAATACCCAGGATAGGCTGTTTTCTACATCCTTCTTTGTTGGTGGCCTATTCACAGCAACAGTAAAAACTCGCCCATGAACCAACCAAGTCTTAGTTACCGTGACGATCTGGGTCCTTTTTATACTGCTTCATTCCCACCCCAACCTCACCCTGTGCCCATGCCCAGGCCCAGTACCAGCATTAGCTGTGCTCCAGACTCCTCCATCTCAGGTACCACTGACTGCACCGGACGGGGCCCTCTGGGGGAAAAGGCTCCTCGGGGTAGAGATACATCTCGGGGCCAGTCATCCTCTGGAGGCAGCCCGATCAGGCTATAGGTAACAGGAGAGCTCTGGTCAAGAGGGTCCTTCTACAGCCCACAACTCCAGAGGCAGACCAATTGCCACCCAGGGCTCAGCAGAAAAAAGACTGAGAATAGAGGGCGCCTGGGTGGCTCAGTGGGTTAAGCCGCTGCCTTCGGCTCAGGTCATGATCTCAGGGTCCTGGGATCGAGTCCCGCATCGGGCTCTCTGCTCAGCAGGGAGCCTGCTTCCCTTCCTCTCTCTCTCTGCCTGCCTCTCAGTGTACTTGTAATTTCTCTCTGTCAAATAAATAAATAAAATCTTAAAAAAAAAAAAAAAAAAAAAAAAAAGACTGAGAATAGAAAGTTTTCCCCATGCTGGTCACTTACTCAAAGATTTTGCCTAACTGGTCAGCTTCAGAGTTTCCACAGAAGAGAGGCCTAAAGTAAGAAAAACACAGGTAGCAGTCATTCTCAAAGATATGGTAGTGGAGTCATTTTTGCTAGTGGCTCAAAACCGAGGGTACTGACAGGAGAGGGATGTGAAGTTCCTAATCCAGGACATTTCAGTTTCTGGTTAGGAAGAAAATGGTCAGTGATACTTAAATGAAAGAATAGGCAGGGAATGGATGTGGTTTAGGATTACGAGATTTAGGAAACTCAAGAGAATTCAGGATACTTGGGTCTCATACTTGCGACGAAACATCTCTGCGAAGATACAGCCAACGCTCCACATGTCCACAGGTGTTGCATATGTAGACTGCAGAAGAACTTCTGGAGCACGGTACCAGAGTGTAACAACCTTACAGGAATCGGAAAAGTACATGAGGACCCTATGGGTTATGATGAACCACAACAGCTTGACTAAAATCACAAAGCCCATGACTTCTCAACTGCTATGGTCAACCACTCTCCTACCCCCATCTTTCTACTGACCACAGGTGTAAGTGCCATCTGGTAGCTGTAGATTCTGGCCAGGCCAAAGTCAGCCAGCTTCACTGTCCCACCACTGGTCACCAGAATGTTCTCTGGCTTCAGGTCTCGGTGAACAATGCAGTTGGCATGAAGGAAATCTAGGCCTCTTAGAAACTGGCGCATGAGATCCTGGTTTGGAAGGGGAAGGAACAGAGGAACTGGAATCTAGGCACCATACCTGAAATCAGAACAGGTTCTACTACAAAGGTCTCAATGTACCTTCTATGTCTACCCACCCTACTCACCTTGATGGTCTCCACTGGCAAGCCCGGGGGGGGTGCCTTGTCCAGATATGTCCTCAGGTCTTGGTCCACGTGCTCAAACACCAGGGTCACTTTGGTCTCCCGATCAGTTCGGGCGGTGGCACAGACATCCATCAGCCTGCCCAGAACAAATGGTCACTCATTTACTTGATCAATCCTTTTGGACCCCCTATTTTCTCAGGATCCCCATTTCTCTCCTGACCACCACTCCCCACCAAAAGTTGTCTTTTCCCCTTTACTACCCACTAATAACCCTCCACCATCTCACCGAACAACGTTGGGATGCTCAAAAGCCTCCAGCCGCCTCAGTAAGGCCACCTCACGAACTGTGCTGATGGGAAGGCCCCCTCCAGCACCTCCTCCATTAGGGACTCTCACGCTCTTGAGGGCCACGAAGTGTCCACTGTGGGGATCACGGGCCTTGTATACCGTTCCATAGGCACCAACACCAATCTCAGCCACTGGCTCATATCGAGGAGTAGCCATTCTCAGAACAGAGAAGACCCTACAATCACAAAGACCCCTGCCACCGAAAATCCCTTCCAGAGTTCAGATGGTATGAACCTACAGCAATAAAGTGATTCCCACAAAAGACATCACAAAGACACCCCACCACCATCTCGTCCCTTCTCCAATCTTCCTTGAGGCTAGCCCCTCAGGCAACACAAGGACTCTAACCCCAACCCCTCCAGCCACGTAAAACCCTAAAATAAAAAATTCCTTTTCCTTTAGGACGGACCATCGCGCCCCGCACAGGGTTCCATCTCACACGACACACCCCCCGCATCGAAGACCCGACATCCAGGCCCCAAAATGACACCTCCAAATGACCACAAAGGAACAAATTACACCCTGCCCCACTTCCCGCCGTCGAGCGACCCTTCCATAACTTGTCCGCGTAGGCAGCCGTGGAGAGCGAAAACCGTCTCCATTCCTGGGAAGGGGATATACTTACCTCACTCCGTGCCGGGAGTTGCGGGGGCGGCCCGTTATCGGGGCCGCGGAGCCAGATCCTGCAGCGCCATACACTCGAGCTCTGGACGGGTCAGCAGGACGCTACGGGCCCGACCATAGACACAGGCCGCAAGCTAGAGCGGCCCCCTTACCCCCACCCTCACCATGTGACCAGCTGCCAGAGAGGCGCGCGGAAACTGGCGGGGCGGGGCGAAAGCCGGACGTTCGGGGCACGTGACAAGCCACTCATGCGCAGAGGAGTACCCAGGAGAGGCTATGACCGGGAAGGGGGCGGGGAGGGGAGGGGGGCGGAGTGGGGAGATGGCAACCACGTGATCTGTTGCTACCACACGTGACCCCTTGATTTAGCTCTGAGGAGCAGAGGTGTGGTTACGCGGTGGCACACGTGACTGACTGCCAGACCCCGGCGGGGTTGGGGGGGCGGGCCGCGGAGGAGAAGAGAGAGGGTGGAGTCCAATGCGGTGCCATGGCAACCTGGGCCACCCAGATTCCCAACTCAGGGCTGCAGGCCGATCCTGAGCGCTGCTCCAGTCTCACTACACGCTACACGTCTCTCATTCTCTGCTGGTCAGGGATCCGAAGGATGGGACGGGGAGCCAGAGGTGCTGCTGTCGCCTCTGTGCTTCACTGCGTGGGAAAACATTCTCATTTGTGTCTTTGTTTCATTCATTCACTCATTCAACAAATTTTTACTGAATGCTTGCTTCCTGTGTGCATGCGGGTGGTTTTTTTTTTTTTTTTTTTTTTTTTTTTTTTTTGGTGTCTCATTCACTAGCCCTTTAAAGTAGTGATGAGGCTGTCTGTAAAGATGTAGCCAACAGTGTGTGTGGTCGTATAAGAGAGTAGACAATACCCATTTGAGGGCAAAACTAGGATTAAAGGATTGATGGAGGGTAGATTAATGCAGTAATCCAACAGGAAGAGTGTCAAGGTAATGCCCTCCCCTCTTCTAACTTCCACCCCTTCCTGGTAGTGTTAAAATAATGCTTTCTGGCAGAGAAGGTATCAATGAGCAAGAGACAGGAATATTTAGCCTTTCAGGATCTTTCCAACACTAAGATGCTATGATTATATGTGTATCTGTACATGTGTATATATGTGTATTTTACACATATGTAGATGGATAGATACGGGAGTGAGCATGTGCAAGAAAGTTACTTCCACCACCACCTCAGACCCTAGCACTGCATGAGAACCATCTGTGCTCTTCTACAAACCCTGTCTGGGGTCGTTCTGCTTCTCTCTCTTCCCCATTGCAAGCTTTCTTAGCCCTTGCTCCTGCCCAGAACACAGACTTTTCTAAATAGCTTCTGTTCACAGACACCTAAGATAGACAACAGAGAGGTTTCTCTGACTTTCTTTGTCGTACTGGTTACTGGTTCCAGCTTCCTTTCTGATCTCCTAATCCTTTATGGGAATGAGAATAAAGAAGAAAGGGATCAGTATCTCATTTGCAAGAAATTGTCTAAAATCTAAAACCATTTTATAGCTCTATTTGCCACTTTCCACCTTTTAAAAAATATTTTATTTATTTGAGAGAGAGAGATCAATGGGGGGGGGGGGCAGAGGGAGAAGCGTAGTCCCTGGGAGCAGGGAGCCTGGCACAGGGCTCTATCCCAGGACTCTGGGATCGTGACCTTAACCAAAGGCAGACATTTTAATGACTGAGCTACCCAGGTTCCGCTGGCCACTTCTTCCACCTTAACTTCTATTCTCCCTAACCATTTAGTGGAGGATATAACAGCTCAGGCTTGAGATGACTATAAACCACGCTCCAGGGCAACATGGAATACATGTCAGTACAGATTCCCCTTCTCTGCATTCTGATAGTTGTAGCTCTGGGCCTTTGCAGGCAACTGCAGCTGGGACACTGGAAAGAAAAACCTCAAGGTCTAAACTGGCTAAGGGGCTTCTGACCTGAGGTGAATGTTTTATTGGCTCTTTTACTGGGACTGGTTGGTTTATAAACCTTGTGGCAGGTTTCCTACCCCTGCAAGGTCTACTTAGGCTTCACCTTTAGAATATTCTTTAGAATAAAAGTCATCCTCTATGTTGCCTTGAGTTCTAGCCCCCTTTGTGATTCATTCATCCATCCACCCAAAACATGTGAATACTTCATTAAAGCATCACTCTCCTTAATCACTTTTATTGAGGAGACTTAGTTTGGCAGTCTGTCCCTGGTTCCATACCCTCCCTTCTCCTGTTAATTACTCTTTTACTAATTAATTTTTTTCCAGTGCGTTTGACCCAAAGGGCTCCTCTGGAATCCCTTTTCCCTCAGCCTTGGAGAGTAAGGATATCAGTGTAAGGCAGAAATAACGTGATGAGGGGGAAAAACTGATTCTCAGGGTCAAGACCTCCATAAAAGCAAAACCAAAGAGCTGCTTGTGTGTAGGTATGTGTGTGTGGTATTCACTTCAGTGTAGGGTGGTGGGGCAGGAGAGTACCAGGAAAGACACTCTCATCCCTTAAGCACTCGTTTCGCTTGCTCACTCACCTCCCTCACACATTACAATTACACTCTTCTGTTTTCATACAATCCAACTACATCCCTTACACACTCATCTATTTTCCGCTGTCGGTCTTCTGTGTAAAAGCGTTTATTGCTTGAGTCCATCTCTTGCTCACCTTCCTCACCTCAGACACTTGCATAGCTCTTTCTTTGCACACTCCCATCTTGCACAAGCTTCTCCCTCCTTGATGCACCTGTCTTTGACCACTCACCTTCCATCCTCAGTCGCTCCCACCCCTCCCCCGACCCCCATTAACACACCTATTCTTTACCCGAGTGCACACCCCCCCTCCTTGGCCACTCCCCTCCCTCCACCCTCTCCCTGGCTCGCACACTCGCCCCCGCCTCTGGGGACACCTGCTCGTGCGGGGCAGGGCGGGGATGCGCAGCCGCGGCCACTTCTCCTCTCCCGCTCCCCGCCCCGCCCCTCCCTCCATCCCTCACCGGCTCCCCGGCTCCCGCCCCGCCCGCCCCGCCCGCCCGCCCGCCGCTCCGGGGGGGTCTCCGCCGCCGCCGCCGCCGCCGGAAGGAGCCGCCATTTGCCACCGCCGAGCGCACGGGCCGAGCCGAGTCGGAGCCGGGAACCGGAGCGGGACTGGAGCCAGCAGGACCGCGATGGGGGGCGGCCCCGCCGCAGAAGGACTGGGGCGCGTAACCCCGGGGGCCCGGCCCGCTCCAGACCCAGACCCGTGGGGCGCGGCACCTTGAGCCCCCCTCCCCGCCCCCTGCCCCGACCATGGCTGCCCGCCCCGCCGCCCCCGGGCCACCAGCCCTCTCGGCCCCGCAAGCCCCGGAACCCTGGCTGTGGCAGCCGTGAACGGCGCTCTCAGGCCCCGAAGACCCCAGCCGGGCTCGGCTCTCCAGCGCGCGCCCCCTTCCCGGCCCTGTCCTCTCCCTTCCCCCGCCGCCCGAGAGCCCCCCTTGTACGCCGCCTCCCGCCCCCCGGCGCCCGGACGATGCTCAAGTCTCGGCTCCGCATGTTCCTGAACGAGCTGAAGCTGCTGGTGCTGACGGGCGGGGGGCGGCCCCGGGCCGAGCCGCAGCCCCGGGGGGGCGGGGGAGGCGGCTGCGGCTGGGCGCCCTTCGCCGGCTGCTCGACCCGGGACGGCGACGGCGACGAAGAGGAGTACTACGGGTCGGAGCCGCGGGCCCGGGGCCTGGCCGGCGACAAGGAGCCGCGGGTCGGACCCCCGCCGCCGCCCGCGCCGCCGCCGCCACCCCCGGGAGCGCTGGACGCCCTGTCCCTCAGCAGCAGCCTGGACAGCGGGCTCCGAACCCCCCAGTGCCGAATCTGCTTCCAGGGCCCGGAGCAGGTCAGGCCTGGGTACCGGGCCGGGCGGGGAGGGGTGGGGGCGCGCACCTGGGGCGCCCGGGCCGACCAGGAACAGGGGGCGGGGCCTGAGGAGGCTGGGCGGGACCCAGGACCCAGAGTGGGTACCGGGTGCGTCTGGGGTTGGGGGGTGTTGGCTGGAGAGTCGAGGAGCGCACGTTTGGGGTGGAGGGGGTCGAGTTCCCAGGGAAAGGGTGGGGCTTTCTCCTGGAGGGCTCAAAATCCCTCTCACCCATCAACGGGGAGAGCCTTTTTGCCCAACTTCTCTCACCCCGGGGTCCCTGTAGGCTGAGGGGCCTATTCACTCTGAAGTGGGCAGAGTGCTTCTGTTCCCCCTTTGAAGGGAGGGGCCCTGCTGACGCCCTTGCCTTACTCAGTATTTCTCTCCATGGGGCACTTTTCTTCACTTCCCATTCCGTAACTTTCCATCTCATTCCAAAGAGTACTCTTTGTTTAAATGTTATGGACAAAGTTGTCCCGGGATAGTGCTGGGAGTGTACCTACCTAATGAAAAATATTCCTTGATTAAAGGAATCAAGGAATCCCACACCCGGAACCCCCCCCCCCCTTTTGATACTTGGAAACTGACGACAATAACCCCCAGTCTGCACCACATGTGTGAAATACTTTACAGCGATGGGAAGGAGGAGAAAGGCATGGCTCAGAAGCTCTGACCCTCCTGTCCCTTCAGATCCTAAGGAGTAGCTTTCCATTTGGGAAGCCTTTAAGAGCACCCTCCCTAAATTTGAGGAGAGGAAGAGACCCAGTCACTCTCCCACCCCATTTCTTTTTATCCTTCGTCTGTTTGGTCAGGGAAGTTTACCTTGAGCTCTAAGTTGTTTCTTTTTTGCTGTGGTCTTAGCCTCTTGCCCTGTTTTGGGTGAAAGGTTTGAGGTTTTTTTAAACGTTGGAGAATGACTGACCTGGAGAGGTTTCCCTCTCTTAGAGTGGACAGGAGTGGGGTAGTGACAGCTGACGAGGACCCTCCTCACTCTTCCTCCAGGGGGAGCTCCTGAGCCCCTGCCGCTGCGACGGCTCAGTGCGCTGCACGCACCAGCCCTGCCTCATCCGCTGGATCAGTGAGAGGGGCTCCTGGAGCTGTGAGCTCTGCTACTTCAAGTACCAGGTCCTGGCAATCAGCACCAAGAACCCACTGCAGGTGAGGTGCGAGGAGAGAACTTCCATACGGGGGCAAAGGCCTTTGAGTAGTCAGTATCAGGGACTCTCCAGGGAGCTTATTTATCCGTTTCATCTTTCCTCAGTTACTCCTACCCACCCTTACCACAATCTCCTGTCTGCCTGTAAATCCTCCCTTCCTTCATTTATTCACATTTATTGAGTGCCACCTGTATTCCAGACACTGTTTTAGGCACTAAGACAGAAAAAAAAATTAAAAAAGCAGCAGCAGCGGAATATGGTGATGATGATAGCAAACCTGTAGTGTTTTCTATGGTTTTCTTGGTGTATAGTATTATCTTCATAATAATCCTGTTAGTTATAAAATTATGCCATTTTAAAGATGAGGACAACGATGCTCAAAGAGATTTAAAAGCTTGCCCAAAGTTACGCAGCGAGTAAGTGATGGAGTTAGGATTTGGAATTCAGACCTAGATGGTCTGGGTTCAGAGCACTTGCCTGAACCTGCCTTTCTAAAATAAGATGGGAAATGGTCTCAAACAAAGGGAAAAGTGCTCCGTACTAGGTCTGATCAGGGCAGAGGAGACAGATTGCTAATCCTGCCTGAAGGGGTGTCAGGAGGGCTCTGCAGCATCTTCCTCTTTAGGGCCACTCATCACCTGGCCCTCCTTCTCTTTCTGTGACTTTTTGGAGCCCTTTCTCCCACACAGTGGCAGGCCATCTCCCTGACGGTCATCGAGAAGGTCCAGATTGCAGCCATAGTTCTGGGCTCTCTCTTCCTCGTTGCCAGCATCTCCTGGCTCATCTGGTCCTCACTCAGCCCTTCAGCCAAGTGGCAACGGCAGGATCTGCTCTTTCAGATCTGCTACGGCATGTATGGCTTCATGGATGTCGTCTGCATAGGTGAGGGCACCTCTCTCCCCCTTATCTGCTCAGTGTTTTCCTTCAACTCACATACTTGACTTTCCCTGCCCATTCTTTCAGCTCCACAGCCACATTTTCTACCATTGGGAGCCTTGAGGGCTATCTTGGTGCCCCTCCCTTCCCTGCTTCTTCAGACCTTTTACAGACCCCATCTCCTTACTCTGGAGAAATACTTGCTTTAGTATCTCTAGCCTAGGTCTGGGCAGCAGGTGACCCTGGATTTCTTATCCCTTTTGCTCAGGCCTCATCGTCCACGAAGGCTCCTCTGTCTACCGCATCTTTAAGCGCTGGCAGGCAGTGAACCAGCAGTGGAAGGTCCTGAATTACGACAAGACCAAGGACATTGGAGGAGATGCAGGGGGAGGGACGGCAGGGAAGCCGGGCCCCAGGACCTCACGGACGGGCCCCCCCTCTGGGGCCACCAGCCGCCCCCCGGCTGCCCAGCGCATGCGGACGCTCTTGCCTCAGCGCTGTGGTTACACAATCCTGCACCTCCTTGGACAGCTACGGCCACCAGATGCCCGTTCCAGTTCCCATTCTGGCCGAGAGGTTGTCATGAGAGTCACCACAGTCTGAAACTGAACTCCAGGAGCAGGGATCTTGAGTCGATGCATTGGCCAGAGATGAGCTGTCATGGCTGCTGGAGGTACCTCCTGGACAAGGTGTTTAGGGCACAGTGCCCCCACCACTGAGGATCTCTGGGGGCAACCTCAAGCTGGAGACATTGTCTGGCCTGTGCTACCCACTGGGTAGAGACACCTGGATGACATTCCAGCCCCCACCGATAGCTCCTCACACTCATCTTGGGGCAGCCAATTGGCAGGTGGGGAGAGCATCTTTTCTTCCCTAGAGAACCGTCCTTACCTCAGCTCCTAGGGCCTCCAGTCCCCAGCTCCACCATGGTGACTTGGTGAAGGGGGACCAATGCCAGAAGAAAGGGGTTTTAGACCCCTTATTCCCCACCCTATGGCCACAGGGCAGCTGGCAATAAGACTAGTATACATTGACCTCCCGTTCCCTGCATGAGGGCGGGGGGGGGGACCTCGCCCTGCTCCATCCCCCCATTGCATGGGGGGAGGGCATAAAGAATCATTTATATGCACGTGGAGACTCCTTTCTCATCTGGGGCTTTTCTGGAGGGTTGGGAGGTGTGGGGAGGTTTCTCTGCAGAGGTTGCAAATCCTAAATGCAGCAGTGGGTTCTGAGTTGGAGGTGTAACTCCCACTTGCTGGCGAATAATTCACAGTGGCTGCTAGGTGGCAGTGCTCAGAGGTGTCTAAGGGGTGGAACTGCCACCTGCAAGTTGTATGATTTAGGAAAAAAAAATCTCTCCACCGTGGCTTTCCTGTCTACCTCATAGGGTTGGAATGAGGATAAATGAGGGACAGGTTGAAAGCCATTGCAAAGAAAATTAATGATGGCGTAAAAAGATTTCTAGACTAGTTGGTGGTCCATTTGTTTCAAATAGTAGCTGGTTAACAAATTCCAGAATGTGTTTTTCACCTGGAGTTTCACAGAGCCTTGGAAATTTGTGTTGACTGTCATAATACAAATGGAAATATGGGGGGAAATAGAAACTGCAAATATGAAGGATGGCGGTTATTTGCAAAAAAAGTAAGAGCTCCCACAACACCCTAAACACTGGGAGCTGGGGAAGGATGGAGCTATCCTTCTTGCTCTGGGGATCTTGTGGGTTCTATCAGTCCTTCCAAGATAATGTGTTCCACCCAGGGAAGTGGTGTGAAATGAATCTGGACTTATTTGGAGTGAGACAGAATGGATCTCCAACCTTGGCTTAAGCTTCTTCTATGGCAGTTCAGGGTCACAGGTCTGACCGTGTGGTATTCACTGGAAGGTGTTGTGCCTGGAGGCAGCAGTGTAGAGGGCTGTTGTTATAGAGAAAGGGTTTGGGAAGGACTGGTTAAAATGTGGGTCAGCCTGAGGCCTGCTTCCTTTCTCCTGAGGCCTTGGGGCTGTGTATTATATGAATTATGGTGTCTTTTAAGTGAACTATTCATCAGCAATTAAAATAATTACTTCATACATTGTTAAGTCAGATCCAGACGCCTTTCCTATTATTGGTCCTTTTCTCAGGAAGGTTCTGTTCTGCCTGCTCCCTGGGGATGTTTTGGGGGAAATGCTTCTCTACTAAAGGTCACACATCCTTGCCTTAGAAATGGTCTTCCCTGTCCTTCCCTAAAAGGGTCTTGGCTGCTGTCCATGGTGCTGGCACCAAGACTTAGCTGGGAATGTTCTCATTGAAACTAGACTCAGGTTTGAGTCACCTGGAAGTATTGAGGTATATCACTTCTAACCTCTGAGGAGATCAGAAAGAGGGGACAGAGGCAACTGCCCCATTTTTTTTCCAGTGGGATATTATTTCTGTAGAGAGACAACCTTCCATATTCTCCACCTGGGAAGACAGAAGTGCCAGACTTTCCTGATTTGCTGTTCACAAAAGAGCTGGTGGAGGTCAGAAAGGAGAGAGCAAATCAGAGTGACTACTAGTAATCTATCCTGGCAAATATGACTGGTAGGTATGCCACAGGTGGGGTTTCTTGTGCCAGGCCCAGACTGTCCCTCATGATGGCCCTCCATGGAAGCTTAGATGTACTGAAGAACACACAAATACAAACACACCTTCTCCAATTCTACTCTGTGTCCTAAGCGAGGACAGGCCAAGCGAGATAGGATGTTTCCCTCCCTTTCAGTACTATTGGAGGTCTTGCTTGGTATGGGGGTTGGGACCAGCAATCAGTATGGTCCCTTCTCCTTCCCTTTTTCCAACCTAAAGAGATTTTTGTCACGAAGGGATGATGGGAACTGCTATCCTCCTCAAGTAAATCAGTCATACTTGCCCGATGAGGAATGTGGGTGTACAGAATTCTCGTCACTGATTCCAGGGGGAAAGAATGTGAGAGGAAATTGGGCTTATTCTCCCTCAAAGTTCAGATCTGCTAAAAGGGCACTCAGGTTCAACTTAAGCTTAGTCAAGGGGAGTGGGGGTGGACAGAGATACAGTAGAAGAGTCGAGAGGTAGGGCAGTGAAGGCACAAAAACCTTGGTTTCTGCATAAGGCCTCGGGTAAACTGTGCCCCTCTCTAGATCTTACAAAGATAGATGCCCTCAGAAGGCCCAGTGGCAAACAGTGTCTGTAGTCAAGGAGCCCTGTCTAGGGCAGGGGGCCAAGCTGGTGGAGGAGGAAGTGTCTCCATCTCCATCCGGCTAATTGGAATGGAGAGGAGCAGGAGGCAGGGGGGCAAGTCCTGACATGGGGAGGGTAATCTAGGCTAGAGAGGGGCAGCAGGGAGTGTGCTGAGAGATTTATTTGTATGGAAGATGAGTTAATCTGTATACATTGCAAGGGGAGAACTGTGCCCAGCCTCTGGGGGGGCCAGAGAATGCTGACTCAGGGAAACAGAGGATCCTTCTGCCCTACCTGCTTCTGCCTCAAGGCCCCAGGGCTTCTGGATGCCTCCACACTCAGCTTTCATCCTGTCTGTCTAACTTCACTTCTGTGCATGTATCCCTGTCTTTCTCTGAAGAAAATTACCTCAGAGCAACTTTTCCAGAGAGGGCAGATACTCTTTGGTCCTAGCAGTCCAGGTTCCAGAAGTACTTCCAACAGAGTCAGTTGCCTCTGGCCATCTTTGCAAATCCCTAGCTCCCCAACCCATTTCTACAGGCTAACCCTGGTATTACTTTTCACCACCACCCCCTTAATCTCTTACAGGGAGCCAAACTCTGGCTCTTCCCAGTACAGACAGAAACGTATTGGGTTTGTGAGGCAAACCACTCTCCCAGGTGTCTAGACCTCCCATTGTTACGGAGGTCACTGCCAGGACAAGAGAAATCAAAGCAGCGGATTTGGGTGAGGGTCTTGCCTCCTGGACTTGTAGGAAGTAGAAATGGAAGAGAAGTAAGTCAAAACCAAGGATGGAACATTTGATTCTTTTATTTCAAAACTGTGAATATTAAAAAATACCAATATATAAAAGGAAGGCTTAGAGGCCCAAAGGCGTCTCTGCCCAGGAACTAAGTGGTGGGACAAGCCAACCTCTAATGGTGACCAGAGAGTCAAGGAGAGTTTTAAAACATCATAAAGCAGGTGAGGGCTGACTCACCTTGCTAGAGAGAAGATGAAGAAAAAGGAGAGTAGACAGTTCCTGGTAAGCTGCTTATCCCTTCTGCCACATGGTCCAGATTCAGTCTGAGAGCCTGTATGGCACCACCCACTCAGGGGATATAAAGATGGAATAAGGTCTCATTCTTCCTCTCAAAGAGCTCACACAGAAGAAAGACCAACCAGGTACAGACCAGATGCATAACTGAGTTCATGTCATGGTAAGTGCTTACCCAGCAGCTCCTGAACACTGTGGAAGCCCAAAAAGGCAGTGGTGGAATCCATCCTCAGGCCACCCAACACTATGAGTTCAGATCTGAGCTGGCCCTTGAAGGATGCGTATGATTGAGACCAGGAGAAAAGCTGAGTAGGCAAAGGGACTCTGGTTTTCTCAGGACCCGAAGGGTCAGGTCAAGGCATATTTCACACCTTGGTCAGGGCTGCCTCAAGCAGTTTGCTAGGGTCCTTCCAACCAGTCTAGTCAAATAGGTCTCAGGGGGAATCCATATCTCTTGGTCTTGTGGCTAATAAATCCCTACAATGAGAGAAAGGTTGATGGTGATAGCCTCCTTCCACAGGACTATCTGTCTACAAACTGTAGGTTGATGCTCCTCTCGGGTACCAGGACAGTCCGGGTCATGGGTCGGATTGGGGCAGCACCTGGCTCAGGCTTTACCTCAAAGTGGGTCAAGATCTGGAAAGAGAAGAAGAAGGCTCTCACTTTGGGAGGGGTCTATAATGGTGGGTTTGATTGCTAAAGGGTATTATTAGTGTTAGGTTGGTCAAATCTGAAATGACACCTGTGGTCAGTAGGGAATTTCTTAAGGGATTATAGCAGGGCAAAAAAATGTCCAAATATCCTTGCTCACTCTAGACTTAAAACAGGATTGCTAAATTTCAGAGGATTAGGTTTACCAATTCATACATTTTGCTATGCTTGTCAAAAGACCTCATAGCTTTAGAGGGTCAGAGTCTCTCATGTCTGGGGAAGGTATGTCCAGATCACTCACCTGAGCCAAAGCCATCTGCAGCTCCAGCTCTGCCAGGCGTCTCCCCATGCAGCTGCGCTTGCCGAAACCAAAGGGAAGAGAGGCAAATGGGTGGGGGCCTGGACCTTCCCCCAGCCATCGAGCTGGACGAAAAGAATTTGGTTCTGGAAACTGGGTAGGGTCCCTTGAAGTGGCATAATGACACAATGTGACCAGCGTCTGATGGGGAAGGAACATAAACTTGTCAGTTTGGGCCCACGGAAGCAGGGAGGGACATAGAAAGAGGATATATGGATTGGAGAAAAGGCAGGCGCTGGTTGGTGATGGGGTAAGTTTTCTGGGGCTAATTTTGGAATGATTGCTCCACTGCACCATTACATTCCAGAGAGAGGCATTCAGGCCAAAGGGAAGGTGAAGGGCTTATATGGAGTGTTTGAAAACAAGATGGGGCCTAAGATTGTGAGGGATGGCTTAACAAAAGGGGCCCATCGGCTCTACTCACGTTTTTGGGGATAATATAGTCACCCACGCGAATGTCTTTGTCTGGGACACGGGAATTTCCAGGTACCACAGGATACAATCTGGATTGCAGAACAAGAGGGAAATAGCAAGGTGAGGCTGGGGGCTGTAGCCTTCCTCTTGACCCCAAGCCCTTGACATCCAAAGCCATTCTTGGTCAGGAGTATGCATTTTCCTTGCACTTCCTCCCCACTCCCATTCAGCATCTCCTTCCCCAGCCCTTCCCAACATTTTCTTTAGCTTCTCTTCTCCTGTCCCCTCACCTTAGCACTTCCTTGACTACTGCCTTCATCAGGGGCAGCTGGGATAGAGCAGTAGCAGAGGGGTGGGAATTGGAGCCAGGGCCCAGGGCCGCTGTGATCTCAGAGTGGAGAGCTGTCTGGACTTCAGGGTGTCGGGAGAGTTCATACAGAGCCCAGGAGAGTGTGTTGGATACCTGGGGGGAAAGCTGAGAGTCTCAGAGGTTTTGAGAGTGGACAGCCAGTAAAGGGGGCAGAATATGAGGCCGTCTGGAGTTCAGGAAATGTTAAGCCAAGCTGGACAAAAGGGTCACAGTGGATCCCCTGCAGCGGCAAAGTGGCCCCTGAAACTGGAGAGGCTAAGCTCTGGAAGTGGGGCTCCCAACATGGAGAAGAAACTCACTGTGTCCACTCCGGCCAGTAGCAGCTCCGTCACATTGCCCAGGATGGACGGAGCAGGCAACTCTTCCCGGAACAGGAAGTAGGTCAGGTGTGTCCCAGATCCCAAGTCCTCCTCAGGCTTTCCCTTGCTCCTCAAGGCTACCTCAGCCTCCCGCCTCTCCACGTGCTGCTGGGCTGTGTGGGGAAGGTACAGGGATGCCTCACCATCCATAAACAGCTTTATGTTGCCCTATCCCCACTTCATTTCCGGGCCTTACCAAATGCAAACATCTGGTCCCAGTCTCGGCAGAGGCGGTCCCAGGGTCCGGGCACGAGGCGGTGAAGCCAGCTGGGCATCGCCATGGTCAGTAGCGTGGACACAAACACCGATCCCACCGCGCGGATGAAGGTCTCTGTGTCGGGAGGCACTTCGGCCTCCAGGCAGCCCAGGCGGGAACCCAGGAGCACCGCCGCTATGCCTGGGCGGGAGGGGGCGCTGTCAGGGCACCCGGAGACCAGGCGGGAGCCTCCCACGCTTGCCCCGTCTTGGGACTCACCTTCTAGTCCAAATTTGTAAAACTCTCCAGCCACGTCCCGAACCAGGGTGGGCGGCCCAGCACCGCGTCCCCGTTGGTGCCGCAGTCGCCGCACAAGGTCATGGACCACGTCGTCCAGGGTCCCGGCATATCGGGAGGCCGCCTGAGGCCGGAGGAGCAGCGGGGCCAGGAGGCTACGGAGCTTCTGCCATTCTTCGCCTTCCCTGCGGGTGTGCAGAGAGGGGGCGCATCAGGGCGGATGGGGGTATGTGGAGGCGGCCAACCCGGCTGGCTGCGGTGAAGATGGAGCGTATTCGGCTGGGGTGGCCAGGAAAAGGATTGCAGCTGCTCCCTTGGGGTACAAAACCCTGCTCCTGCCTGCGCCTGCTTTCCGTCCCCCTTCCTCGTTACTCATTTCCTAGCTGGGGGGCAGGGAGGGCTGCGTTCCTGGGTAACTTGAGTCACGGAATCTTACATTCCATCTAGGTCCTGGTACCTTCGCCCCTTCAACAGATTTCCAGGATTCCGGACTCCACAAAGACAAGGAGATGGGTGGGGGACCAAGGCGGGGTTCTACCTGAGCCTGAGGGAAACAGGCTAGGTTGGGAAACACAGTGTGCTAGACGGTTGTGGGGGAGAGGCCAGTCTCCTTCCACACCCCGAGACAGACTGTTCCCAGACCAGCTACAGGAGAGGGACGCAGCAGCCGGGCGTTAGGGCTTTGGGGCCAGGGAAGACTCACGCGGTGAGCAGTCCGCACCCCCGCTGCTGGCGGCGACGGTGCTCTGCCCAGGGTGAGAAGCTGCAGCGCTCCGGCCGGGGCCCCTCCTGTCGCAAGAGCTGCTCGATGAGCGCGGGGGCTGCCACGTACACAGTGCGCACCGTCCCGAAGCTGGCCAACCACACCGGCCCAAAGCGCGAAACGCCCTGCACCTGGGAGAACCGGCATGGAAGACACTGGAGACCCCAGCCGGGGCCCTCCAGCTTGGTCCCTGTCAACGTCAAGGGTGTTGGCTGGGTTTTGCAAGAGGGAGCTTGTTTCTTCACCGACTCCCAGCTAGAATATAGCCGTGATGCTGCAAACCCTTCCTCCTTTTCTTTCCCCCACTTCCCATCCCTAGAAGTTTGGGTGCGATGGGCAAACGGAGGGCCTCTGCACAAAGCAGATATTCAGGACTTCTCTTAGGTCACCCGGGCTGAGCCGAGGCGAAGAAATCCTTGAAGGCTCCTCACGTGGACTATCTCAGAACAAACTCCTAGTAACTGAAGAGGAGCGCCTGTAGCTTTAAGTCCGACGCGCGGGGAAGGTACTGTGCATTTCCACCTCCCCGGCCACTTGTTCTAGACCTACCTGGCCTCCACTTCAGTACCGTGAGAAGGCGCTTTTTGAGCGCACTCTTCTGCTGGGTGTGGGGATGGACCCCGCGCAGGTCCAACCACCACCCGCAGTTCCAACTTTTCTAATTCATGGGTATCTGTTGTCACTGGCCCTCCTCCTACTTTGCGTACTAGTCCGTCTTTTCTGGTGTTGTCAAAGCCCGTTTCCCCAGCATTCCATTCCCATGAACGTCCACCTCTACCTGCAGCTCATGTAGGCGTGACAGACCCCCCTTGCAGAAGAGTTCAGCAAGGAAGACTGGCATGGAGGGGCTTGGAATGTCCGCCAAGCTCCGGGGCGCTGAGTCGGAGCCTCTGGAACCCAGTGAGGTGCCCAGCTTGGGAGCACAGTGGATGCGCTGGAACACTCTGGAGGCCAGCTTGAGGGTCTGGGTCATGGTCTGGTTCAGGGAACCCATGAAGGAGAGGACTTCTCCCAGGCATCTTGCTTGCTTTCCTGAGCCCCTATTTAAATCTTTGGGTGAGAGAGTGGCAACGCCCCCTCTTCAAGCTCCTCAGCCAATCCCCTCCTAAGTGGTTGAGCTGAAGATTAGCACCCAGGCACAGTAGGCGGGGCTGGGGTTACCTTGCAGCTCTCTGGGGTCTCTTGTTCCTAATGACCCTCTTGGGAAGGGAGGTCTGCCTTGGTTCCCCCTTTCTGGGCTGGTGCCCTGGTCCAGTTGCCTAAAGATATCTTCCTGGTAAAGGCTCTTTGGTGAGGTTTAGGATATTGAGGTACAGAGTCAGTCTCTAGTATTCTTACTTCCCCAGGGAGCCAGGCCCTCTTGGGACCATTGTCAGGAATTCCCCATCCTTCAGCCTTCGGGAAGGGAAGAGGCACAGCTGTAGCCGTCTCCATATTCTTGGTATATGGGGCTGTGCCTTCTCCATAGCTAGGCAGAACTTGCTGGCACTCCCACAGCTTTCCCACCTCCTGTACCTGACACTGGGCAGATGGTGGGTAGGTTAATGGGTTAAAATGGCTCCAGAAGCCTTCATCTCTGCTCCTTGAGAAGGGGTTAGTCTTTTAGGTCAACAAACCCTGTCTTTCTAGCCATGGGAACCTAGGGCTTCAGGAGCAGAAACAAAGGAACCTTTCACAAATTAGAAAAGTTGAGAGACTTCTCTGGGCTCCTAGATGGAAGAAGGGCTACGTGAGTGCTCTGAATCTCCAGCTGACTCAGTCGTCTTTGAGAGGAGGGGGGATTTCTAGTCAGCAGTCCATTTTTGCTTTTAGCCTCAGAATCCTGCACAGTTTAGTTCTCTGCTCCTTACTCCTCCACCCTGCTGCCACTGGGATCTGTGCCAGTCAGTTAGCTCTGAAATTCTGGAATCGAAGGTCAACATGAAAAAGGAGAGGGTCTCCACCATCCCGACCCAGGACTCTCCACAGACAGCAACAATAAAGACAGCAGATTCCTCAGGTCAAGTTTCAGGCAGGGAGAGGATTGGGGGTTGGGGATGGGAGAAGGCACGTGATACATGCTCTAGCCTTTCCCAAGAAATAGCAGCATGGGCAGGGGCACATGCACACACGTTATCTCCAGGACTGCAAAGTAAACACAAGTGGACAGGCAATTTGAGTCTAGCAAGCTGTTTAGATGGATAGTGGAGAACTGCATTCCTCACTTTCACTGAGAAGGAGAGATCCCAGAAGAAGGGAGTGCTAAGGAAGGGCAAGACCCCACACCCTTCCAAACATCCCTTCTGGTCCAAGGTCTTTTGACCTTCCCAGTTAGCTTCTTTTGCTTTCTGTTGGTGGTAGACAGGCAAGAAGATGAGAGGTCAGTTGTGAATCTCAGGCTTCTGGCTTGGGAAGTTCTCCCAACTTCTTTGAAAAACTGTTCCCTCTTGGCCCTGGCAGTCTCGGCTAGGAAGGTCCTGTGATCAAGCTAAGGCAAGGTAGGCTGTCAGTGGCCAAGAGGGGTGGGACTGAGGGTCACTGGCTGCAGGGTGGGATCCTGTATTCTTCGGAAGATGGCTGGGAAATTCTTGCCTCCGTTGCGTAAGACTTTCTTTCCCTCCTCAGTTGAGGTGCCCAGATGTCCCACAATGGGGTCTTCACTCTGGGAAAAAGAAGGATTCCATAAGTCCTTGCCCACCTTTCAGACAGCCCCTGGCCCTGAGACTCTCACCCCATCTTCCTGGCACTGAGCTGGGTTCAAAGAATACAGAACCACTCCGGAAAAGGCCTGCATTGTCACAACTCCCCTCAGGGCCCCTACCTACCAGTTCCTCCAGGGGCACACGCTCAAAAAGGGGGTGCCTTTCAAAGTGGGCGCACATCCAGTCATGTAGCTCCAGCACATCAGTTATGGTATATACAAGCCCCTGCAGAGGCAAAAATCACCCGAGATGGGGGGCTGCATGCAGCTGAGCAGGGTGATGATGGGAGTGGTGGCGTGAGTCCTAAATGCTTAATTTATTAATTAAGTGGAATTCTTAGTGGAAGGTCTCTGAATAGGCCGCTCAACCCTCCCTCCCTCCCACTCCCAACTCACCCCGACTCTAAGCACGTAGGCATATTCTGCCAGCAGTGTGGGACTGATGATTCGCCACTTGTGCTTCGTCCTCTTGAAATGTGGGTCAGGGAAGAGGAAGAACATCTTTGTCAGCTGTGAGACAGACAGGCATTGACAGGGTTGAGAGCCTGGCTTCAGTGCCATACCTGCCTACCAGCCTTACCCACCGGAGCCGCTCCCCACCTGGCCCTTGCGGAAGAAGTTAGGAAGGTGTTTCATGGCATTGCTACGGAGACAGGCGATGTTCTGGAAGCCACCTCCAGGAGCTGCTCGAAGGGCCCGAATCCGGTCTTGTACATAGTCTGAGACTTTCACCCGGATCTCCAGACCCAGGATCAGTGTGTCCGGGAACAACGGTGACAGTTCCACTGGACACAGAAATAGGAATGGAATCGTCAACCTCATACTTACAGGAAGTACAAAGGGGTCAAGAAAAGAAAGGAACTGCCAATCTGCAACTGCCAAAATCACGAATGGCAAGTGTGGTTGAAGAGATATGTATATGGCTGGTTCTATGCTGGAGAAGAGGGTTAAGGTTAGGGTTAGGCTTAGATCCAAAGACTATTACCCAGACTGGAAGTGGGAGGGCCTGGGAATACATGTATATTTGCAAGTGCTTCCGAGTTTTCAGTGTTTTCACACATTGACTCAGTTAATCCTCCTAACACTCTGTGTAAATTGAGAAGATGAGGATACTGAGGTCAGAAATACCCAAGGTCACAGAGCTAAGAAGAGGCAGAACTTGAACTTGAACTGAGCTCTTCTGCCCCCAAGTACCATGTTTCTCCTCTCTCTGTCATACTGTTACCTCTATGGGAAGATCTAAAAATAGAGAAGTGGCCTGGCATGCAGGGCTGGGACAATACAGACAATCAGACAATACAGAAGGAACTTGAAAACACGAGAGTAGAACAGAAACAATGAGTTTTGGTGAAGCAGTGGGGCAGAGAGGGAGAGTGGTGGAATCCCTCAGAAAGACAGTTCAGGATCACTGGCTACAGTGACTTATCTCTGACGCTTGTGCTGACCAGCTCACTGACCCGGCACCTTGCAGGTGAAACGGCTCAAGGAGGGACCGAGGCCAGGGGTGGGGCCAGACAGAACAACCCAAGTTCTAAGAGGCATTTGAGTCAACACCCTCCCTTCTCCAGGACAAAGGCCACAGACCCAGAGTACGGGGAAAGCAGAGGTTCTCCACACTGATGTCACAGCACTGGTGTCTGGTCCGAAGGGGAAAGGCCAACTATGGCCCCCACCAAACCTGCTGAGGTAGCACAACCTAGACATTGCCTCTCCATGCCCTAGAGAAAAGGCCAGAGTGTTACCTAATAGGCCACCATAGCCACAGCCTATGTCTGCAAACTCCACTTGGGCCTGAGCTCTCTTTTCTTTCTTATCCTTTGGGTCATCGTGGCTCTTATTTTGAGTCAGTGGAGTGAAGAACTCTGGGTATAGCTCAGACCAGTCCATCTCTTCAGGCTTCACAGGGCTATTGGAAAGAAGACACGAGGGACATGAGAAGGTTGGTCAAGCCATTGCGGAAGTGGTACTACATGTGTGTGGGCAGATGGATAAGGGTGGGAGGTAAATGGGAAGAGCTATTCTCAAAAATTCTGTAACATTGGGCTCTGTGGTCTCTAGCAGACACAATGGAAACCACCCTTAAACCCCAGTGTGAATCATAGGCCCATCATGAGGCTCATGATTGCTGACCTGCCCATCTCCACTTCTAGGAGTTGATGTGACTCTGGTCAGGCAGCTCTCCTTCTTGGGTCACAAGTTCCCTTCCCCCAGAGATTGGCTGCCTAAGGCACTGGGACCTTACTCTGTTTATGTGCTCTATGGGAAGAGGATGGATTAAGGTGTGGGTGGGATGTGTGTTTATGTTTGGCTTTTTATTAAATCCGATAAACGAAACCGAAAGATGGAAACAACGTTCCGCCTGCAACACTCCAGTCAAAGTTACTCTCTTTCCGGACTTACCCCACAACTGGGACTTGGGGCAGAACGCCACGCCCCCTCTCAGCCCTCCAACTCCGCCCTCTCCTAAATCTCCCCGACCCACCTCTAACGCTGACGTCACCCAGCCGAGCCTCAGCCGAGCCTCCCGGTACCTCTGTGACCCTACCGACCGTCCCGGAACAGCCCTTCCGAATTGCTGCGGGATGCTGCAAACATTCCGCCCTCCTTTGCCTCCCCCTGCTCCCGCCCCCCTGCCCTGCTCACTCACTAACGCAGCGTGTGGTCAGCCATGGGGTTGGAGTGAGCACGTTGCCGATAGTAGCGCTTCTGGGGCTGCGGGGCCTCCGCTCCCGCCGCGTCCCCACTCTCAGCTCCCGCCATGATCCCCAGTCCGGGGTTTGTCCACTGAACACACGTGGAGACCGAGGCTCGAGGCGCAGGATAATGACGCAATCAGGCACGTTACGAATCAACCCCGCCTCTTAAAGACCCAACAGTATACTCCGCGGACCTGCGCGGCGAGGGTGGGCGGCGGCCGGAGCGGTGGGCGTTCGCTGCGCGGGTCTCCAGCTGGACTGGCAAAGTCAGTCCTGGCACCCTACCCCTTTCGTTATCCCGCTTCTAAGTGGTCTGGGTTTCTTTCCTAGTTGCAGGCACCTGTGCATCCCGCAGGTGAGAGGAGTCTCAGGACTCCCTCTTCCTACAGTAAAATTCTCACTCCTCTCCCCTCTCCCCGGGTCTCAGACCTGTCTGCCCGGTCTGCCCCGCGAAGTCCGACGTGAGCCCCGTCGGGTGTGCGCTGGGGACCGGAGCGGGAGGGGCAGCTTCTCATCCCATCTGCAGGAAGTCAAACTGGAGGGAGGAGGGCAAACTCGGGAAGGCGGGGCTCGGTGCCACGGAGAAGCCCAGGCGATCCGCGGCCCCACACCCCCAGCCGGTCCCAGATCCGGGATACCAGCGCTGGCCTGGGGGTCCGCGTGCGCTCTCATCCGGATGGCCGACCCCTGCTCAGATCGTGAATCAGACTCCGAATACGTGTTCCCGCGTGAAGTCGGACTTTTCGCGGAGTCGTACTCGGAGAAAAGCCGGTTCTATTTCTGTGGGCACGTGCTGAGCATCACACAGAACTTCGGGTCCCGCCTCGGGGTGGCGGCGCGCGTGTGGGACGCGGTGAGGAGTGGGCGGCTCTGGACGAGGGCCCCCGGGAGGTCAGGACTCTGGACTCTCCCTCTGCCATATGGAACCATCCACGCGACAGCCTTTTTCTTTCTCTCTCCCCCTTTCTCCCCGTAGGCTCTGAGCCTGTGCAACTATTTTGAAAGTCAAAATGTGGATTTCCGAGGCAAGAAAGTGATCGAACTAGGCGCAGGGACGGGCATCGTGGGAATCCTGGCCGCGCTGCAGGGTGCGTGAGCTTTGTTATACGAGTGGAGTGGGGGTGGGGACTGGGTCGTGGAGAAATTTGTCACTCCCTGGATTCTTGGGAGGGGAGTGATTTGCGACCCGACCAGTCTCTTTTTAACAAACGGGGTGTGTGCGTGCGTGCGCGCATCCTCTTTCTGTGTGCCAGAGAAAGCACCCAGGATGGTTGATTTGGGGGCAGGAAATAAAAACCGGGCAGGCCTTAGAAGGAGTAGGACTTTTTTCTACTTTTTTGCTCTTTGTGATTTCATGAATAATACCGTCACTTAAAACCGCCTTTGCTTTGACATGCTGTTTTGTCAAAATGCATCTTTGGGGGCATTCTGTAGGGGGAGCAATCTGCTTGTATTAAACCAGAGGAGAGCAGATATTAGGTTTTTTAGGGTTTTAACTGTTTGGGAGAAATAAGCGTGAATTCTTGAGGGTTAGGGTGTTTTTTGTGGGGGAAGTGGGGGTAGGAATTAGGCACTGCAGACTTCGGGAAGGAAAAGGTAAGGAAAATTTTGCTTCACTTTTTTTTCAAGGATCCAAAACTACAAAGGAAACAGCTCCTAATTTATAATCTAATGGGCAGGCAAAACCTCACACCCAAAACACTCATTTAAAACACTTATGATGTCATCTCCCTAGTAATGCAAATGTCTTTGTTCTTGGGAACACAACTAGGTCACATTCAGGGAAGTCTTCCCAGAGACAGGCATTCATTCTTGTGTTCATTCAGTCAATATCTGTTTGGAGCCTTCTATCGTGCCAGGTACTGGGATATAACAGTGAGTGAGACACCTTTCCTGTTCTTGAGGAGCTTATGGTCTAGTGGGGAAGGTGGGGGCAGATGTTATGGTACTGGAATTATGGTGATGTATGCACAGAGCCAGTGGACATGCTCTGGCTATGTGTCCCTTGATCCCTGGGAATTCAAAGAGAAGCACTGTGAAGTGAGAAGGTGAACAGTTCGAACACAGCAGGCTCACAGAACCAAGGGATGTTAAAAGCAATTTTCCATGAAGGAAGAGCAGAGGAGAGATATACAGTTATGCTAAAATGGGAGAAAAGTGAGTAATATGGATGGGAACACCTGCTTCCACTTGCTCCAAGACTGGGTTCTCCTCCTTTGCCCCTGTCCAGCTGCCAAATAAGAAATCTAGGTGTCATCGTGTCCTTTGCTCTCTCCTGCTCACATCTCGGCAATCAGTCAAACCTGTGGGTCATAAGTCCTTAATAGTTCCCCAGTTGTCTGCTCCTATTCCTACCATCTCCAGTTCAGGCCACTGTTGTTTCTTCCTTGGGTTTTCACAAGTGTCTTCAAGCTTACCCATGGGAAGGTAAGCATGCCAAAAGTAGATCTTGTGTTCTTCCTGCACCCAGGCTGTTTTTCCTTCAGGTGTTCCCATCTCAGTGAACCAAAGCATCATCTACCCAACGGGAAACCTAGATATCACCTTTGACATGTCCATTTTTTTCACCCCCATAGCCATTACTCAAGTCCTACTGATTTTATCTTCTAAAAATCTCTCAAATCTCACGTTTTCCCATCGACACTGATGTCTCCCCAGTCCATGCCACCATGGGCACTTGCCTGCCCTGCTGCATTTAGGCCACCTCGTCTTCCTGCTTTGACTCCTTGCCCCCTCCCAGACCTCTGCCCACTCTACCCAGCAGAGTGATCTTTTCTTTTTCTTTTTTTTTTTTTTTTTTAAGACTTTATTTATTTATTTGACAGAGAGAGATTACAAGTAGGCAGAGAGGCAGGCAGAGAGAGAGGAGGAAGCAGGCTCCCTGCTGAGCAGAGAGCCCGATGTGGGACTCGATCCCAGGACCCCGAGATCATGACCTGAGCCGAAGGCAGCGGCTTAACCCACTGAGCCACCCAGGCGCCCCAGAGTGATCTTTTCAAGATGCACCTGTAATCGCCTCTCACTCCCATCTTTCAATGAGTTCTTGTTCTTTCAAAATCAAACCAATAACTTTGGCATGGCTTCCACGGTCCCGCCTCCCTCTCTGGCCTCTTTCTGTGCTTCTCCCTCCCTTGTGCTCCTCATGCTGTCAGTTACCCTTCTCTCAGTGCCTTAAGTCTGTCTTGATGTTCTCATCCATGGAGCCTTCATACAGATAGTACTCTTGAACCACCTGGTTTATTCAGATGCATCCTTCAGTGCTCAGCTCAAACATCACTTCCAAGGGAAAGTCTCTTTGGTATCCCCATCTCCAGGCTAGCTTAGGCCTCCTAGTATATACACAACCGTGCTGACTGGTTTCGTTTTGAATTTGTCATTACTAAACTTAAGTCCTTAAGCACTGCCCAGCTAGTCTGTTACTGGCAGTGCACGTGTTCTTCCATTGTGCACGTATTCTTCTGTTCTCCCAAACATCTGTTTTACCTTCTTTCCCTTCAAACCTCTACTGGCCTCCATCCCATCTTCACCCTCAGCTGATGGCTTTGTTGCCCATCTCTTCTGATTGCTTCTATTTTGTTATAGAAAATTTTCCACGTTCATGTCACAATGTCTACTCACCTAACTGTGTCCATTTTAAGTGCTGCCTTCTCTCCTGTTACCATCCATAAACACACTGTGCTCCTAGCTAAGTCAGGCTCTCCACTTGTCAACAGGACCCCAAACTTTCTATCTACTCAAAGACATTGTTCAGCAAACCTCCTCCCCATCCCCTGTCCCCCCTGCATCACCAGTTTTTCCTTTTCTCTGGAACATTCTATACACACGTGCACGCGCCCGCACACATGCACACTCACACACACACACACACGTATTACATATATAAATATGCCATATTTTCTCTTAGAAAAAAACTGTTGGGGGTGCTGGGTGGCTCAGTGGGTTAAGCCGCTGCCTTCCGCTCAGGTCATGATCTCAGGGTCCTGGGATCGAGTCCCGCATCGGGATCTCTGCTCAGCAGGGAGCCTGCTTCCCTTCCTCTCTCTCTGCCTGCTTCTCTGCCTACTTGTGATCTCTCTCTGTCAAATAAATAAATAAAATCTTTAAAAAAAAAAAAGAAAGAAAAAAACTGTTGGTCCTACATATTCTTTTGTTACCACCCCATTTTTCTGTTCTGCTTTATAACAAAACTCCTCAAAAGAGTTAATCTTCTTCATCTGTAGTTCCTGTCTTACTTTTCCCTCAATCCATTCCACGTTTCTGCCCTTATTTGCAGCAGTCAAACCAACTCCATGTTTGTAAGTACAGGAGTTGGTTATGAGCCCACTTGACTTGACTTTGCAGCATTTGACTCTCCCTCCTCTTTGAAATGCTTCCTTTCATTTCCAGGGTACCACACTTCTGCTTTCTGCCCACCTCACTTGCACTGGAGTTGTCCTTTGACCCCTTCCCTTTTTTTTTCCTTTTTTCTTTTATTTTTTAATTTTTAAAGATTTTATTTATTATTTGACAAAGAGAGACACAGTGAGAGAGGGAACACAAGCAGGGGGAGCGGGAGAGGAAGAAGTAGACTTCCCGTCAAGCAGGGACCCCAATGCAGGGCTTCATCCCAGGACCCTGAGATCACAATCTGAGCCAAAGGCAGACGCTTAACCCCGGGTGCCCCGCCCGCTTCCTTTTTCTGTCTATACTCCCCACTCCCAAGCAATCCCATCACCTCATGGGTTTAAATCCCGTTTCTATGCTCATGACCCTGTAACTCCCATTTCCATCTCCAGATTTGTTTGTGGAACATCCTACCTACCCGACATCTTCATGTGGTTGTCTGGTGGGCACCTCACATATAGACAGGAACTAATGATCTTCCTCTCCAGTCCTGCTCCTCCTATAGCCTTCTACCTTTTAGTAAATAGCAGTTCAGTCTTCTAGTCAGTCAGCTCAAACGACCCCTCTCTCTAGTATTTCATGTCCAGCCTCTCAGCACATCCTGCTGACTGTACCTTCAGAATCATTCAGGATCTGACCATTTCTCAGATGGGGCTACCACCCTGGTTCAAATGAGCATCACCTCTCAGTTGGGTTAGCTGTCTCCTAACTGGTCTCTTCACTTCTGAACTTGTCCCCCTGCCATCCTTTCTCATCACAGCAGTCAGAGTGATCCTTTATTCACTTGTTTATTTGAAAGATATTTATTTATTAACTTATTCAATTTTTATTTAAGAGAGCATGGGGAGGGGCAGAGGGAGAGGGAGAGAGAGCATCTCTAGCAGACTCTGCTCTAGCCAGTGGCCTTCCTGCTCTTCCCCAGACTTACTGACACACTCCTGCCCCAAGGTCTCGGCACGTATTAGTCCCTTATTTGGTACATTTAGCCTGAGAGATCCATGTGGTTTGTTCCATCATTTCCTCCAGGTCTTTGCCCAAACATAATCTGTTGAGCGAGCCATTTCCCAACCACTCAATTTAAAATTACATGTCCCGCCCCGTCCCTGAAGCAATTCTTATCCCCCTTCTCTGCTTAATGCTTTGCCATAGCATCTGGTGTACAGTGTATTTTCTTTGATTTGTTTTGTTTGTTGTCCATTTTTTGCTGCTAGACCAGAATCCCTCTGAGGGGAGGGATTCTTGTCTGATTGGTTCACTGGTGTATTCTCAGCACCTGGCACAGAGGCACAAAATAAATATGAATGAAGGAAGGAATTTTTCCTTTGTCTGTAACAGTTGTCATGGTCAGGATCTGTTTCGCAGTATCTTGTGTGTCTCTACCTCTCTCACAACACTCAAGGAAGTGCTGAGGTTTTATCTTGCTCACCACTGTGCTGCCAGAACTTAGTAGGGGCTCAGTACATGTATTTCTTGCATGAATGAAGCTTTCTGAGGTGCTAATCTGATTATCCTCATCCTCTGCTTCTACCTATAAAACCTAGCCCCCTCAGAATCAAACTCGAGTCTCTTAGCATGTCATCGTTATTCTCCGGTCTTGATACTTCTCTCTTTCCTTCCACATGCCCTAAGGTTCAGCCTTCCTTGAACTTGTGATGCTCTCATCCCCAGGCCTTTGCACTCTCTGTTCTCTGTCTGGGAAGCTCCACCTAACTAACTCCTGCGTGTCCTTTGGGGCTTGCTGAGGCCATGTCTTCTGGAAAGCTTTCCAGACCCATGAAGTTTGGTGTGGGTCAGTAGGGGCTGGATGCATACATAGCCCTTCTCCAGCTCGGTCCTGCCCAGGCTTCTGGTGACGCCAGTGGTTGTATGTTGGACAGAGAATTTGAAGATCAGCTCAAAGACAATGTTGATGTTGTAGAATGTAAAGCAACGAGGACAGCAGCAAGTGAGATGGAGGTTAAGGTAACTAAAAGCCCAAGTGTGCACTCTGGGCTGGCAGGACACTGTTCTCTAGGCCCTGCGGTCTCTGGGCCTTCTGGGTAGGAGCCGAGACCCCTTGATTGGTCTGTCTGACTTGCATTTCTCTTCCTTCCTCTCTCTCAGGGGGCAATGTTACCATCACTGACCTGCCCCTGGCCCTAGAGCAGATCCAGGCCAACGTCCAGGCCAATGTGCCGGCTGGAGGTCAGGCCCAGGTCCGCGCATTATCCTGGGGGATTGACCAGCATGTTTTCCCTGGAGACTATGACCTGGTGCTGGGGGCTGATATCGTGTACCTGGAGCCCACCTTCCCACTGCTGCTGGGCACCCTCCAACACCTATGCGGGCCCCATGGCACCATCTATCTGGCCTCCAAGATGAGAGAGGAACATGGCACAGAGAGCTTCTTTCAGCACCTCCTGCCCCAGCACTTCCAACTGGAGCTGGCCCAGCGGGATGAGGATGAGAATGTCAACATCTATAGAGCCAGGCAAAGGGAACCAAGACCTGCTTGACAACACCCTTCTGCTCCTCTGAACCCCTTGTCCTAAGAAAAGAACTGCCGTATCTCCAAAGCCATAAGCATGAGGAAGAGAAGTATGGGTTTCCTTTGCCTCTCTCTTTCCTCCTTCCCTCTTTGTTCCCCTAGATACTCTTGGGCTGGTGCTAGGAGGTGCCTGCTTGGTAGGAATCTTAGAGCCCTCATAGCGCTGGGTTAGAGCACAAAGGAAGTTCCCAGTTCCTGTTCCCAGAGGATGAAATGAAGAATTTTAGGGATAGGGGTGACAAATGGGAAGTGAGAACAGTGGTTGCAGATAGACTGTCCCTGAACCCTTCCAGTCCTGCTGTGTTGTTTTTTGTTTTGTTTTGTTTTTAATACAGAATAGACTTTTTTCCCTGCCAGATTTGAATGGAATTTTTTTTTTAAAGGGAAAGAAGATCATCTCTGCATCCAAAGAATTCAGGCTTTTGCTGGGGGACTAGGAAAGAATGAACCTCAGACCACCCACTTCTTGCTTCTGGAGACAGAGTCTGGTGGGACCATGGCCCTAACTAGGTCAAATCCTGCCTGCCCTAAAGCTGGGGAAATAGGCAGCAAGCTGTCCTTTGGACTATGGCTTCTTCATCCTTTTTGGAGCTGGAACCGGGATCACTAAGTACTAGGTTTTTCTCATCTTTGGGTTTTCTTCAGGTTTCCAAGCCCTGTTGGTCCTTCCTTGCTAATGTGTTTTGTCTTCCTCTCTTTTTTCTTCCCACTGAGCTACCTCTACTTGGGGCTCCCTTTTACTCCTTGGGCCACATATCACCTCCTCTGGATTCCTGGCCTCCATTCCCTCCCATTGAAGCCACTTATCAAACTCTGTTGATCTTCCCACATCGGCTCTGATTAGCTTCGGATGCCTACAGCAAGAGTACACCCCTTGGCTTGGTACTCAGTCCAACCTGAGTGATCCCAAATTACTCTTCTTTTTCATTTTCAACTGGTTTCCTATGTGTATTGCAACCTCTGGACAAATTCCAAATGTCTACTCTTTGTTCCCTATTTCCACACCTAAATTCCCTGTTTTCTTCATTCTTTCTGGTGATTCTCTGCCTGGAAGGGCTATGTCTACTTGTCAAAATCTTTATTACTCTTCACCTCTTTCCTGAAAAAAACTTTTACAGAGCCTCCTGTTTGGGTGTGATTTCTTTCTCCCTGGAGACCCTTTCACTGTTTGTTCATCTTATGGGACTTACATGATCTTACGTGGTTACTTGCCTGTTCCCTATTTTCTCACCATTAGATTATTTTGGAGGGTAGGGCTGTGGTTTACTCTTCTCTAATTCCCTGAAGTCTAGCACAGCTCCCAGCGTACAGTAGATGTCCAATAAAGACTTTGCTCATTCAACAAATATTTACAGGGTTTGTTGAAAGGACTCCACTCTTACCTCCCCAGGTGCCCTTGGCCAAATTTCTGAACCCATCCACCTACCTCACAAGTTTGTCGTGAGTCCTAAATGGATGACTCTGAAAGATGAACGGAAATAAAGAAACATAAAATGTTGCCACGTGTCTTGAATTGTTATTTTGCGACAACTTTGTCCCACGGTTTCTGTTATTTTATCTATGGCGGGAGTGAGGAGATGAGGGGGGATATATCCCTTGTGAAATCGCCAAAGGCAAGGTAGAAGCGGCGAGTGCGCCCACCCCGGTCAGCAGGTGGCGCAGTCTTCGCTCGGCGCGTTGTGATGAGGAGATTTGGCCCTGCCGCGGCGCCGTAGGCTGGTGGCCTCACCGGTGCGCCGGACGGCGGCAGCGTACTCTGGGGCAAGGGAGATGTCGCTGCTGCGGTCGTTGAGTCTCCACTTGGTCGCGCGGGCCGGGAGCTGTTCGGTGAGGGGTCTGGGTCCTCCCACCGTCCCGCCTTCCTTGCAGATCTCCCGAGCGCTCGGAACGCAGTGTTTCCTTCCGTTCCCCGTTCGACTCCATCTTCCACTCCCCGCCCCCCCCCACGCCCCCAACCTCATTTTCTCTGTGGGGTCCAGTCCCCAGTTGGCTGCCTTCCCCCACCCCCGGAGGAGGTGTCTCCTAAGGTGGCCTCCTAAGGTGGCATTCCCTCCGACGTGCTCTCCACCCGCCGGAGTTCCTGGCTGCTTCCTGCTTCTCATCCCTTTCTTCTTCCTCCGCAGGCGGGACCCCTTCGGCTTCAGTCGCTTCAGCCGTGGCACACATTTCACACTGGGCCCTGGCTCTCTTCTGCGGCCTCCAGCAAGGAGCTTCTCATGAAGCTGCGGCGAAAAACAGGCTACTCCTTTGTAAACTGCAAGAAAGCTCTGGAGACTTGTGGCGGGGATCTCAAACAGGTGTGGGGGAGGAGGGCGAGGGGAGCGGGGCGGGGTACTAGGGCCCGAACTCAGTCTCTCGGGGAGGTGCTGCTAGGGAGCAGTGAATCAGACCTGCTACCCAGGGACCCATAACTGCAGAACTCTGGGTAGGATTCTGACTTAAATGACAACCTCACCCTTTGACCGTGTTTTGACTCCGGAAGCCGTTAACTCAGGATCCCATGGTTAGCAAACTCTATTCCAAGCACAGTGCTATGCTGTTTCCCTGCTGCTTGGAGCCCAAAGGGCTCGTGTGGGCTTTGGGAATGAGAACCATCAGGACTCAAACTGTGGTGCCCTCACACTAACCCTGTGATCTAGGACACCTTACTCTTTCAGAGTTGAATTGTTCTTGTCTGTATAATAGAAATACTACTGTCTGCTTCATGGGGTTGTTGTGAAGATGAAATTTATCCAAAGCACCAGGCACAATGCCTGGTATTTGGCATTCAGTGGTAGGCTGCCAGAAAACGATAGATGCTTTCGTTTCCATTATAGGACTGAAGGGAAGCAGAAAGAATTAGGGAACCTGAACATATTTTAGAGCTCCGTTCAGTTCTAAATTCTATGACTTTGTCATCTGCTGTATTTTTATTTTATAGGCAGAGAGCTGGCTCCACAAACAGGCCCAGAAGGAAGGCTGGAGCAGAGCTGCCAAACTCCATGGCAGGAAGACCAAAGAAGGTCTGATTGGGCTACTTCAGGAGGGAAACACAACTGTGTTAGTAGAGGTGAGTTGTCAGAATTCCAGATAACCAGGAACAGCTGCCCCTTGGGTGGAAAGAAGAGGTGTTTGAGAACAGCAAAAGGTTGTTGAAATTAAACTGGTGAGACCACAGTTATGAATTCACTTAAGTATAGAAATGCACAGATATGTTTTTGAATAAAGGCCTAGAAGTCAAAAAGATTACAGATATCCCCCACTTTTTGAAAGTTTGAGTTACGCACTTTACATTTACAAAAGACCTACATTCCTACCTGTTTTGTTTTGGTTAACCAAAAAGAAATTCAAAGAGTACTTTCACTTTTATGAAAAAAAAAAAAAAGGCAAAAAGTGAAAATAGCCTTCCCTGTTGGTTTTTCCCTGAGTTGCTTTAGAGGCAGGGGCACCCTAACAGCAAGAGTTGTGCCCCCAAACTACTCCCTGCCCAAACTACACTCAGCCTCAAGCTGCCATACCTTTGAACTTTGTGAGCATCTGTATTTTAGGTCGATTTATTTTGTGCACCCACGTCCATCTAAATGAATGATAACTGATTTTTCGCTTTATGCCATTTTGGCCAACAAAAGGTTTCATAGGAATATTCTGCTTTGAGATGGTGGAGCAAACCTATGCTTCTACATGTGAGACTCGTATAGCCTTATAACTTGCCACTGATTGTTTCCTGGAACACATTTTAAAGCTAGGAATTATATTAGTTGATGGATAGCATGTAGCTGTTTTAGAGGAGGTTTAGGGGCCTCAGCTGGTGAAGAATCAGATGTGGGTTGGTTTAGAGTGAGAAAAGGAGATAAGCATGCTGATAGCAAAAGTGGCTTGGTGTTGGAGGAGCCTGGAGAATTATGTGTTCATGGCCTGCAGCCACAGGCAAGTGGTGAACTTGTAGTGAGTCCTTTGGGGGACATTATGGAACCGTCTTTTGAAAGTGCGAGTCATTGCCAACTCATTGGTGGAGCAGGAATCACTTCATTCAGTTTCTGGCCTCAAGCTAGGAGAGGAACCGCAACCTTAAAATTCTAGGGTCTTTTATTTCTGTTTTATTGAATCTGCAGCTTGTTCTGCAGTACCTTGGTTTACTCTCCAATTTTATGACACTTTTGCAAACTGTCCGTAAACAGCCTATAAACAACACCAATTTGTTCCCACCAGGTAAACTGTGAGACAGATTTTGTTTCCAGAAATTTGAAATTTCAACAGTTGGTCCAGCAAGTTGCCCTGGGAACCCTGTTGCATTGTCAGAACCTAAAGGATCAACTTTCCACGTACAGTAAAGTGAGTTTTGGGATTATCTGTCAATATGCTGGATTTGCACACACACACCTTTCTTTTTTTCTATTTTTATTTTTAAAGATTTTATTTATTTGACAGTGCGAGCACGCAAGCAGGGGAAGCAGCAGTCAGAGGAGGAGGGAGAAGCAGGTGCCCCTTGGAGCAGGGAGCCTGGTAAGGGGCCTGATCCCAGGACTCTAGGATCATGACCAGAGCCTAAGGCAGAGGCTTAACCAACTGAGCCACCCAGGCACCATGACACACTGCTTTCTTAGGCTCTTCGCTGTTCCCTGATTTTCAGACATCCTCATGGCTCACTCTCTTCATGTCCTTGCTTAAATGTTATCTCTTTGGAGAGAAACATCCTTCCTATTGTTCTAGCCCCTTATTTTGCTTCACTGAAAAAGTTTTGTTATAATACTATGTATTTATTATATTTTTATTTATTTATATATTGATTGTCTTCCCCAATAGAATGTGTGAGTTTCATGAGGCAGAGAATTTGTCTTTTCACTACTGTGTCTGGTGAAAGAGGAGTGGGCCCAGCATTTGGTTGGGGCTCATTAAATGTTGAATGAATGAATGAATGCCAGTGGTGTAGAGTCCTTCAAATCAGCTGAAGCGTTTTTTCTTTAAAGATTTTTTTTTTAACCATTTGATACAGAGAGATACAGAGAGAGCACGGGCAGAGAGAGAGGCAGAGGGAGACAGAGAAGCAGACTCCTTGCTGATCAAGGAGCCTGATGTGGGGCTCAATCCCAGGACCCTGGGATCATGACTGAGCCAAAGGCAGATGCTTAACCCTCTGAGCCACCCAGGTGCCCCACTTTTCTTTTCTTTCTTTCTTTTTTTTTTTTTTTTCAAAGACCTACCTATTCTAGAGAGAGTGAGAGTGGGATCTGGAATTGGGGGGGGAGGGGACGAGGGAGCGGAAGAAAATCCCAAGCAGACTCCCTGCCAAGGGTGGAGGCCTATGGAGGGCTCCAGGCTCCCCTGGGGTGGGGGATGGGGGTACGGCTGGGTGCAGGGCTCGATCCCACAGTAAGACCTGAGCTGAAATCAAGAGCCAGAAACTTAACTGACTGAGCCACCCAGGCACCCTAATCAGGTGAACGTTTCTTTGTATTCAGAAATCTAGAATAGCCTGAGGAAAGGATTTCTTCTTTTTTTCTTTCTTTCTTTCTCTTTCTTTTTTAAGGAAAGGATTTGTAAATACAGATATTGGAGAAGGCACAGTTTAGGAAAACTAGTATATTCTTGTTCATAGGAGAAGCAGGATGGAATTATATTAGTCTGCCTTTGGTTCATCCTTAAGGTCAAAACAAAAATGAACCAACTACTCATTTTTTTATGTGTGTTTTTACTACCTTTTCTCTCCTTTGTATCCTTCTCTTGAGAGCTTGTGGTAAATGTTCAAAGATGAGCTACTTAAACTAGAAGTTCTAATCTATTTTCTTTCTTTTTTAAGTAAACTCTGCTCCCAAGGGGTGCTTGAACTCATGACCCCAAGATTAAAGAGTCGCATGCTCTACCAACTGAGCCTGCCAGGCACACCCAGTTATTTTTTTTTTTAATTTTAAATTTTAATTTAAATTTTTTTATTATGTTCAATTAGTCAACATATAGACACCTAGAAGTTCTAATCTTGACTGCCTATAAGTCTGTAACCCTGAGCCATTCACTTATTTTGTCTCTGTTTCATTATCTGTAACAAATATTGGTTCATTTTAGCTTCATTTATTTTTTTCCCTTTTGGCCTTTAATTTTTTTTTAACTTTTATTTTGAAAAACATTCAAACTTATGGAAAAGTTGCCAGTGTTCTGGAATAAGCTACATTGTACTTTTATCTAGATTCACCATTTGTTAACATTTTGGCACATTTGTTGTATTACTTTTTATATACTTATTGTTACCATCACTCTTTCATTTTATTTTAAAGTAACCTCTGCACCCCAACTTGAGGCTGGAACTCACAACCCCAAGGTCAAGAGTTGCATGCTCAAGGGGCGCCTGGGTGGCTCAGTCGTTAAGTGTCTGCCTTCAGCTCAGGTCATGATCCTAGGGTTCTGGGATCGAGCCCCGTGTTGGGCTCCTTGCTGAGCGGAAAGCCTGCTTCTCCCTCTCCCACTCCCCATGCTTGTGTTCCATCTCTCACTGTGTCTCTATCAAATAAAAAAAAAAAAAAAAAAGAATTGCTTGCTCAACCAACTGAGCTAGCCAGGTGTCCCATCACTATTTTTTTTTTTTTTTTAAAGATTTTATTTATTTATTTGACAGAGAGAAATCACAAGTAGATGGAGAGGCAGGCTGAAAGAGAGAGAGGAAGAAGCAGGCTCCCTGCCCAGCAGAGAGCCTGATGTGGGACTCGATCCCAGGACCCTGGGATCATGACCTGAGCCGAAGGCAGCGGCTTAACCCACTGAGCCACCCAGGCGCCCCGTCCCATCACTATTTAAAGAAATTTTTTGCAAGTATGTTGCAGACAACAGGACCGTTATTCCCTTGAATAGGTTATTTCCTAAAAATGACATTCTTCTATGTAACCACAGTACAATAATCACAATAAAGAATTTTAACACTGATACAGTATTTTAATTTATATAATATAGGACATATATTCATATTTTGCCAGCTAGCACTTTTTCTTCGGATCCAGGATCCAGTCCGGTATCATGTGTTGTAATTAGTTGTCATGTTTGTTTAGTGTCCTTTCTTTGCTTCACAGCCTTTCTTTGTCTTTCATTACAATGACCTTTTTTTTTTTTTTAAGATTTATTTATTTATTTATTTGACAGAGATCACAAGTAGGCAGAGAGTCAGACAGAGAGAGGAGGAAGCAGGCTTCCCGCTGAGCAGAGAGCCCAATTCGGGGCTCGATCCCAGGACCCTGGGATCATGACCTGAGCCGAAGGCAGAGGCTTTAACCCACTGAGCCACCCAGGCGCCCCACAATGACCTTTTTTAAAAAGATTTTATTTTTAAATAATCTCCACACCCAAGGTGGGACTTGAACATACAGCCCCAAGATCAAGAGTTACATGCTCTCCTGACTGAGCCAGTCAGGAGCCCCACACTGACTTTTTTTTTTTTTTTCCAATAAGCTCCTTTTTAATTTTTTTTAAAAGATTTTATTTATTTGACAGAGATCACAAGTAGGCAGAGAGGCAGGCAGAGAGAGAGGAAGGGAAGCAGGCTCCCTGCTGAGCAGAGAGCCTGATGCAGGGATCGATTCCAGGACCCTGGGAACATGACCTGAGTTGAAGGCAGAGGCTTTAACCCACTGAGCCACCCAGGTGCCCCCTACAATGACATTTTTGAAGAGTAGAGGACAGTATTGTAGAAAGTCCTTTAATTGGGTTTGTCTGATATTTCATCATAGTTAGAGTTTGGGTTTTTAGCATGAATACTAAATAAATTATCCTGTATATTTCCCAGGATGGTGCATCAGGAGGTATGTGATGACCATTGGTCTCATTACTAATGATGTTAATTTTAATTTTTTTATTATTTTTTAAGATTTTATTTATTTGAGAGGGAGAGTGAGAGAGAGCACACAAGGAGGAGGAAGGACAGAGGAAGCGGGAGAAGCAGGCTCCCCACTGAGCAGGGAGCCCAATGCAGGGCTTGATTCCAGGACCCCTTGATCACGACCTGAGCCACAGGCAGACACTTGACCCTCTGAGCCACCCAGGCAGCACTGATGGTACTAAGGTTTTAAGATTTTATTTATTTATTTATTTTAGAGGGAGAGTGAGCGTGAGCTTGTGCTGGAGCAAGCAGGGGAGGGGCAGAGGGAGAAGGAGAGAGGGAATCTCAAGCAGACTGCACTGAGCGAGTAGCACGACCTGGGACTCAATCTCACAACCCTGTGATCATGACCTGAGCTGAAATCAAGAGTTGGATACTAGGGGTGTCTGGGTGACTCAGGCGATAAACATCTACCTTTGGCTTGGGTCATGATCCCAGGGTTCTGGGATCGAGGCCTGCATCGGGCTCCCTGCTCAGCGGGAAGCCTGCTTCTCCCTCTCCCAATCCCCCTGCTTGTGTTCCCTCTCTCTGTCCCTCTCTCTCTCTCTCTGTCAAATAAATAAATAAATAATTCTTTAAAAAAAAAAAAAAAAGGAGTTGGATGCTCAACCAACTGAGTCACCCTTTGTCCCTGATGATGTTAATTTTGGTCTCTTCTTGGTCAGGGTAGTATCTTCCAGGTTTCTCCACTGTGAAGTTACTCTATTTCTCTTTATAATTAACCAGTAGTCTGTATGGGAGATTCTTTGAGACTGTGTAAGTGTCCAGTTCATCAAAAAACTTTTACCTGAAAGTATTAGCATCCATCCATGATTCTTTGTCAGGTTCAGTTATGACTGTTAATTATCAGTTATGACTGATATTTACATAATGGTTACTTTTCTATCTCTTAAAATTTCTTTTACATGTGTTCATTTTATTAGTTGGCATTCTGCTGCTGCTCTGCTCCTTCAGCAGACAGATGCAGGAAGTGTGTGTGTGTTCCAGTTCTAATCCTGCATCCCAGGTTTTTCCTTTCCTTCCCCTATTCTATTTTTGTATCTTCCTTCTTGCACTGTCAGTACACTGGCTCTTAGCAACTTCAGTGTTTACTTATTTTCTCATCATTCCAATACACTCTAAATCGTTTTAGTGACTATACCTGACTGCTGCAAATAACAAACCTGTTAAGGAGTTTAAGATTCCTTGGATGTTGTTTTTGTCTTTACATTGGAGTTACATGGTCAAAGGACCGTATTCAAAGTTACTTAGATTAGTTTTTACCCCTTCTGTGAAGTTACATTAATACAGTTAGAGTCTTGTGTTTCTGTGTAGTTAATTTTGGTTTTACCCCCAAATTCTTGTTAATCTAATTTTGTTTTTAAATTTGTAAAACATTGGGGCACCTGGGTGGCTCTGCCTTTGGCTCAGGTCGTGATCCCAGGATCCCAGGATCGAGCCCTGCATTGGGCTCTCTGCTCAGCAGGGAGCCTGCTTCCCTCCCTCTCTCTCTGCCTGCTTCTCTGCCTACTTGTGATCTCTGTCTGTCAAATAAGTTTAAAAAAAAAAAGTAAAACATTAACAAGATTCTGAAAGTTAAAGCTGTAATATACATGCACACACGTGTACACACAAAGAAGTCTCACTCCTCTTTCTCTCCTTTCTACCTTATTCTTGTCCACTCTAGTAGATAACTAGTTTCATTGGTTTTGGGTATCCTTTAAGTCTTTTTTGCAAAAATAGCATATTTATATAAATCTTTCTTACACAAATGATGGCATAATATATACATACTCTTGGGGCACCTGGTGGCTCAGTGTGTTAAAGCCTCTGCTTTCAGCTCAGATCATGATCCCAGGGTCCTGGAATCGAGCCCCGTGTCGGGGTCTCTGCTCAGCAGAGGGCCTGGCTCCCTTCCTCTCTCTCTGCCTGCCTCACTGCCTACTTGTGATTTCTGTCTGTCAAATAAATAAATAAAATCTTTAAAAAAAAATGTGTGTATATATATATACTTTTTTTAAAGATTTTTTAAAGGTATATATATACACACACCCACATACTTTTTTTTTTAAGGATTTATTTGAGAGAGAGAGTGTGCACGCACACGGGAAGTGGCAAAGGGAGAAAGAGAGAATCTCCAGCAGACTCCTCACTGAGTGTGGAGCCCGATGCAGCTGCCCCTAGATATAGTCTTTTAATTTGCTTTTTTTCACTTAATAATATAACCTGGAAATACTTTGTAGCAGCTCATGCAGAACTTTTCTTTTTCCCAGCTGCATAGTTTTTCCATTATGTGGCTGTGCCATGGTTTATCCAACCAGTCTTTTAGCTTTAACATTTTATGATTGTTTGAAAATACTGTTCTTGATTTCTTGGAAACTACAGTCAAAGAAGTTAGGCCAGAGGATGGGATTGAGATAGAATTGGGGGTGATACAGTGATAGAATATAATAGAGATAAAAATAGAACTCTTATAAATTTGTAACATCTTTGGCTTAATGAAAACATTCATTTAGGGGGCCCCTGGGTGGCTCTGTGGGTTAAGTGTCTGACTCTTGGTTTCAGCTCAGGTCATGATGTCAGGTTCCTGGGATCAAGCCCTGTGTTGGGCTCTGCACTCAGCAGGAAGTCTTCTTGAGAGTCTCTTCCTCTCCCTTTGCCCTTCCCTTGTGCAGGCTTGCTCGCTTATGCTTTTTCTCTCTCAAATAAATAAATCTTAAAAAAAAAAAAACGACCTGAAATATTCATTTATACTTAGTTGTCTTAAATCATTTTTTGAGAAACACACTATTTTTGCCTAGTTTCTTTGTAATTTAAGTGGGACAGAACAGATTTGTTCTTTTTGTGTATGTGTGCACTTAGGGCTTCTTGAATTCCTCTGAGCTTTCTGAACTTCCAGCTGGGCCTGAGAGAGAAGGTTGTCTCAAGGATCAGCTAGCCTTAGCAATTGGTGAGTATTTGTAAGGATTATGGGAACTGGAAGTCATGAACTGGACCTCCTGGTATCTTTGATATTCCTCCACACCTGATCGGGAATTGCAAGTTCATGTGCCCACAAGGGTCAGGATATATGAATGTGAGAAGTGGGTTGTGTTGTGCGTTAGACATTAGTGAGCAGTAGGGTCCCTGAGACTTTCACACTGGTGAAGGAAACTGCCACCAGGCTCTAGCCAGTTGTTACCTTGCGTGGTCAGAATTTTTAAATTCCTTCAAAAGAATTTAGCTTTCTGTTTAAAAATTTCAGTTTTTAATGTTTGCAGCTAATTAAAATGATTTTCCTCAATCTGCGGGCTGACCAAAGCATGTCTTTAGGCAGGGATGGCTTTTGACTTCTTCCAGTTGACCACCTCTCTATACGCTGTGGGAGATACACTACATCAGAAGTCATCTCACCGGGCGCCTGGGTGGCTCAGTGGGTTAAGCCGCTGCCTTCCGCTCAGGTCATGATCTCAGGGTCCTGAGATCGAGGCCCGCATCGGGCTCTCTGCTCAGCAGGGAGTCTGCTTCCCTCTCTCTCTCTGCCTGCCTCTCCATCTACTTGTGATTTCTCTCTGTCAAATAAATAAATAAAATCTTTAAAAAAAAAAAAAAAAAAAAAGAAGTCATCTCACCTTCTTTATAAAGGGATCCAGGAATATTTGGGGGCATCATGTAGGAATTTGAGCTCTTTTTAAGAAAAATCTGATCCTGAATTTGTGAAGGTTTATTCCTTCAGAACCACTGGGCACAGGAACCATAGCTGGATCATTGTGCCGGAACTAGTGGGAATTTTGCTTTCTTCCTGCGTGTCCTTGATGGAAGGAGGGAAGTAGGGCTGGGTTGGAGCTTGCTGGGAATTTACTGTTCATCCATCGTTTCCAGTCAAGGCATCAATTCTGTTTTTATCAGGTTATCTTGAAATATGTATGATGTTTTAGTGAGTCATGGCTGAGAAGCCAGGCAGACAGCTGCGAATGGGACTTATTAAGAAATTCTGGAAGAACTGGGTGTTTCAGCCTTGTCAATTTCTGAGAATTAACTACTGTTCAAATGCTTTGAATTGTTTTAAGATATCTTTTGATTTCTCCCCTTATTAAGACTTTTAGATATAATTATGGCTAATGCAGGGATATTTACCTAGACCTTTTGGGGTCTCCTAACCTCTTTCCTACCCTTTGGCTTATTTGGACTTATGTTAGAGAGAATAGCATCCTGAGGAGACAGGGAAACCTGGAATTATATTTGATTCTTAAAAATAATGCTGGGGGCAACTGGGTGGCTCAGTAGGTTAAGTTCCTTCCACTCAGGTCATGATTCCAGGATGCTGGGGTTGAGCCCTACATCGGGCTCCCTGCTCAGTGGGGAGCCTACTTCTCCCTCTGCCCCTTCCCCTGCTCTTGTTCCCTCTCCCTCTCAAATAAATAAAATCTTAAAAAAAAAAAAATTTATTTTTGCTGAGAGGAAGTTGAAACTACCTGATGGTATGGGGTTTGGGTTTTCTGGGGCTTTTAGTTGTGGACTTTTTCCTGCTATCATGGATGACGAAGAGTTGTGTCAGTTATGGTGATTTTCGGGAGGGATGGTAATTTCAGGGGAAGAAAACACCTAATTGCTTTGGAGTGAGATGCAGGCTTTGCTTCCAGCTCTGGCATGTAGTAGCTGTGTAAGCTTGGGCGGTAGCTCGAGCTTTCTAAGCCTACATCAAACATAGTAATGATAGCCAGCATTTGTGTGCCCTCTGTGCTAGATCATGTAATTAAGTGCATTTACATATGTTACTTTATTTATGTCTCCTAAGAACCCTGCTTTCAGATTATTTTAAGTGATGTCATCTCCATGTTGTGGAAGAGGAAACATTTATGATAAATTCATAAATGGGGTTATGTCACTTGCATAAGGTTACATAGCTGGTAAGGGGCGGAACTGAGACCCAAGTTCAAGGTCTGTGGGACACCATAGCCTATGTTTGTAAGTACCAGTATGGCACGTTGTTGGTGTTCCATAAGGGTGTTCTTTATTTCTCCCACCCCTGCCCACTCCTCCCACATACCTTTTCTTAAATGGCAAATGGTATCTCTCCATATTCATAGTGTAAATGTGGGGAGAGAGGACTGTCTCCCAAACTCGGCCACTTCTATGCATATTTTGGTAACTGCCACGGGTGTCATGTTCTAGAAGCGTGTTACTTGTTTTTTCTTTTTTATAGGGAAACTGGGAGAAAACATGACTCTTAAACGAGCCGCATGGGTGAAGGTGCCAGCTGGGTTCTACGTTGGCTCTTACGTCCATGGAGCAATACACAGCCCATCGCTCCACAACCTGGTGCTGGGGAAGTATGGGGCCTTGGTCATCTGCGAGACATCTGAGCGCAGAGCAGGCCTGGAGGACCTGGGCCGCCGCCTGGGGCAGCATGTGGTGGGCATGGCCCCCCTCTCTGTTGGCTCTTTGGATGATGAGCCTGGCGGGGAGGCAGAAACCAAGATGCTGTCCCAGCCATACTTGCTGGATCCCTCCATCACGCTGGGACAGTATGTGCAGCCTCAAGGGGTGTCTGTCGTGGACTTCGTGCGGTTTGAATGTGGAGAAGGCGAAGAGGCAGCAGAAGCTGAATAGGTTCCAAAGACTTGGCTGGAGGAAAGGTTTCTCCTCAGCTTTGGACATCATTATGAAGAGAAGTTATTTCCTAAGCCTCTTCAAGCCCAGAAGTTGTTTTTCATTGGTGTTTATAAAGAAATGATAGACTCGATGAGTAAAGCTTTAAATAAAATTGCTATATAATTAAGAAGAGTAGAATCTTTTCCTTGTTTGTGTAGTGCTGGGTTTAGCTTTTTTTGTGCCTGACTTGTGCCAGGTTGTGGAAAACAGCAAGGGGGCCTTACTGAAGGGGCTGCCAGTATCTGGAAGGACAGATGTAAACCGTTGGGCTGCTGCTTCCTTCAGCCAAGACCTATTATGGTAACCCTAAAATGTCGAACCCCATTGATCTTAGTGCTTCTGTACACTAGTACACTAAGTGTACAGTACACTGTACACTTAGTGCTCCTGCATACTTTGTGATGCCCTGGACAGCGCTTCTCTCCTGGTGTGTTCCCCAGTACGTTACTTCTGCCACATGGATCCCTTGGGAGTTGTTGACTCAAACTTTGAGCTGTCTGGAAAATGTGGTTCATGTGTTGCTGTCTATGGCGTGCTTTGAAGGCTCTCTGCTGTGGTGTGCACACTGGTTCTGGCCTCGTTACTGAAATTAATAACACATGGCCCTATTTCTCTTTTGGATAATGGGGTAGAGATGGGTGGGGACTGAGGTTTCCTGGACAGCTGTAAGGCAGATTTTGGCATTCTTGTGCCAGAAACAGGACTTCACAGTGGTCCAATTACCCAGAGAACTCACTCAGCAGTGCCTCTTGCCTACCCCAGTATGGAGACGTTTCTCCCTGCATCACAAAATAATTACCATAACAGGCAAACCCCAACTACTGAACTACGTTTGCTCATACAGATATTTTAATTTGAAAAGTTAAAAATCTCTGGTACATACAGATTTGGGCATTTGGATTTTGCCCTTGGGGTAGATGATAGAAATACCTTCAGTGCTTGGTGGGTTAAACAGATTTTGCAAACACCGATCTTAACAATTTAAAACAACCTTATGTCCTTGCCCCATTATTAAACACTTTAAACTTAGCTTTTTTTTTTCTTTTTCTTTTCTGACTTCTCTGGATTCTTGCAGTTTTGGTGCTTTCTGCTGAGACTTTAGCTGGAAGGCCACAAAAATCAAAAAGTGGGTAGTTAACATTTTAGGTCTATAAGGACTACAGAAGCAGTGGTGAGAAAGATGGAGAACATGCTGTGATTTGCAGACCTTACTGTATCTAAATTAAGTAGTTGGCTATTAGGCAGAAATTGGTAGATGAATTCTTTCCTGTTATTGGCTCTTTCTGCTCTCTTCTGTGGTCTTGCAATAGGCATATACCTTCTTGCCTTAGAAAAGCCCCTTTTCTTTCTTCATTTGGAGTTGCTTCCAGCCAGGCAGAGCAGCAAATTGCCCTCTTGTGATGCCAAACACAGAAATAAAATCCTGTTCAGAGAGGTAATTCTAAGAGGGAAAACAGTCTCTAGTTAGGAAGACATGGCACCCATCAATGACAACAGGGTGGGGGAAGGTGGAGCCAAGAGACCCATCTTTGAAGGGGGAAGGAGAAGGACTTTTTCAGAAAGGGGGTAATGCACTTAAATTATTCACTGGAGGGTTTTTGGGTTGTGGAGTCCCATTTTGGCCTGAGTAGAAGCTGACCAGATTTGTTGCTCTCGTATCCCACCTGGTACCCGTTTTTTTGCCAGAACAACAAGAATTGGGTTATATATGATGAATCCTAGACATCAGGTTTTGGCTGAATGGAGAACTAAATTGAGAGTTGGTTTTCCTTGCCTTGTGCCCTTATCTAACCATTTTTTATTCAGACATTTTTGAATGCATGATCACGTGGATCTTGTTCAGAGCATAAAATTCTCCTAACATTTATTTATTGAAGCTTACTGCATAGTTGCTATCTGAGTAAAATTATTAAGATATGGCTTCTGTTTTCAAGAAAGTTGTAGTCCAGATCCTTAAGACTTGGTTAGCTAAGACACTGTACAAAATCCAGAGATCCTTCCCAAATCAATTCCTTCAAGGGGAAAATTAGTGCATTCATTCAATATCAAAGTGCTAATTCATTTAACCAAAACTTCAAGAGAGTATACTATATGCCAGGCACTGTTTCAGGTGCTGAAAAGCAGAGAACGTGGAGGTAAACAAGACAGAGAAAGTCCTTGCTCTTAAGCAGTGTTAGGGTGGTCAGGGAGGGCTGTCTGGAGGGAGGCAGCTTCGGAGCCAGGACCTGACCTCTGTGATGATCTGTGAGAAGAAGGGTCTCAGGTGGTGTAAAGGCTCAAAGGCTGGGATGGAGCGTGTTTAAGACAAAGGGAGCCCCTGGCTAGAGGGTGGCGAGTAGAGGCCAGTGGTCTGAGATGACATCAGAGAGGTGGGTGCGGGCCAGATGGTGTAGAGCCATAGAGGCCACAGAAAGGATTCTAGATTCTTTTCTGTTTGCAGTGGGAAGCCTTTGGAGGTGTTTTGAACAGAACAGTTTTGTCTGCTTTAAGAGCCTATTGGCTGTTATGCGGGGGGAGAACTGATGGTTGGGACAGGGGTCGAAGCTGGTTGGGGGGCTACTGCAGTAGTCCGTGATGGCTGGACAGCAGAGAGACGGGGAGGAATGGACAGAGGCTAGCTGATGGACTGATGTGGGAGGTGAGGAAAAAAGGAGTCCTGGGTTTTTGTCTTGAGCTACTGGGCAGCTCAGATGTCTGTTGAGGGGCCAGCAATGTGCCAGAGCTGTCCTAGGCTATGTGCTGAGATGGGTGCTTCCCTTGTGGAGAGTTCCACTCCCAGTAGACACAATTCCTTTAGCCACTCACCTCCTTTTTGGCAGGGTTCACATCCTCAGGCAGCTCCTGATTTTGATTTTTCAGTAGGACTTCCAGAGGGTAATATTTTGGCTCACAATTCAGGGAGAGGGTTGCATTCCTCATGTCCTAGGTAAGATAAGAACGTAGGCAGGATGAAAGACTGTTCAGGGTCTGTGCAGTTCAAGTTCTGTGTGCATAATATTTAACATTTCAGCTGATACCGCTGCCCCCTTTGTGATCATCTTTTAGAGCAATGATTCCCTAAAGCTGGCTGCCTGTCAGAATCCTCTCGGAATCTAAAATATTCAGATTTGGGGGTCAGATCTTGGGAAAGCTAATTCAGTGAGTCTAGGGTAAATCCTGTATAAGCAGTTGGGCTTAAGGCTGTGCTTAAATCTCATTTCAGTACTGTGATCACAGACCTTCTTTTGGCCTGGTGTTTAGGCTCTCCCATTTCCAGCCTTTAAATGACTTCAAATAGAAGTCATCCTGTTGTTAAACGCATTTTAAAGATGCTACCTGGCCATTAGCTTTGGAATCTGGAGTTTGTAGAGCACAAAGGATGGAGCCGCAGACGGCTTGGAGCCCACTACAATGCATTCATCCTAAGGCTAAAGAGCTGTTGGCTTCCTGGCCAGAGGCTGCACTTCTTTTCACCATTGGAACAGGGCCAATGGCGTGAGTTTTTGTGGACTTCACAGTCAGAAACTGTAAGCACATCGTTTGGTTTAGAAGCTTCTTTTTTTTTTTTTTTTTTAATTTTATTTATTTATTTGACAGAGAGAGAGAGAGATCACAAGTAGGCAGAGAGGTAGGTAAGAGTGAGGGGGAAGCAAGCTCCCCATCGAGCAGAGAACCCAACTTGGGGCTCGATCCCAGGACCCTGAGATCATGACCTGAGCCAAAGGCAGAGGCTTTAACCCACTGAGCCAGCCTGTCACCCCTAGAAGCTTCTTATTTATGAAAAATACTACTAGTCAGTTTAGTCTGTCCTGAATGATGGAACTGAATAATAAAATTAGTTTTTGTAGTTTTTGTTTGTTTGTTTTTTAGCTTAAACAACAAACATTCATTTCTCATAGTTCTGAAGGCTTAGAAGCCCAAGATTAAGGTGTCTGCTTCCTGGCTTGTGGGTGGCATTTTCCCAATGTGTCCTCAAATAGCAGAGAGCAAGACAGCAAGTGCTCATAGCATTCCCTTTAAGGGCATTAATTCTGCCCTAAAGGCCCCACCTCCTCATACCATCACATTAGGGGTTAGGGGCTCAACATATGAATTTTGTAAGACAAAATCATTCAGTTCATAATAACAGGTGATTCCTAGGTTATAATTATTTATATCTATGTTTAAATATATATATGATATATAACTATATTTATGTTTATATATGTATATGATAGATATATATTTTTAAGCAGCAAGTCTGTTCTAAATTCTGGAAGGCAGTAAAATGAGGAATTTGGCTTTGAGGCCTGCTTTGCTATTGATTAAAACGACCTCAAATCCGAAGCCCACTAAAGTGATACTAAGGAGGACACGATAGGTTTTCGCCTGTGCTGTGTCTGTAGCGTTTACAGTTTCTCCCTGGCTCCAGCTGCCTGTGTGACTTGCTTCGTCCAAGAGCAAATGCAACTCACAGCAGTGATTCTCGTGATAGCAGCGGCATCTCCCAGCTCTTCTTTTAACTGTTCATAGGATTTTCCTGCCTGAAACAAAAGAGACAAGACAAGACGAGGTGCTGCTTTCAGGGGGAGGGACATCTCAGGCCTCGTCTACCCTTGAGGAAAGCAAAGTAGCTGGGGAATCAGAAGACATTGCAGAGCTAAGCAGAAAAGAAATACCCCTTTCTGGGTCCACACCAGGTCAGGTCCTTCAACCTGATCTGCATTCTTTGCTGGTGTTCCCTAATCCTCCATACAAGACCGAAGAAGACAGAGCAGTTGAATAGGAGTCAGAAAACCTGGCTTCTTCCTAATAGTGACTTTGGACAAATCCCCTTTCTTTTAAGCTTCCACCTTTTTAACATGGGAAGCAATGTTTGCCCCAGCTGTCAGGGTGGTTGTAAAGCTCAGAAAGGAGATGTGTGTGGATAAACTCTCTCAAGCTTTGGTTACTTCCGCACATGGCTTAGTCCTGAGACAAGCTGGGAATTCTCTAACTGGACCTAGTGCCATGGTGGGCAGAAAAGAGAAAGAAAGTACAAATCAAGGGAGTGGAGAAGGGTGGGGGAAATGTGGCCCTGGATTTATTTAGCCTTTGAGGAGGTACCCCGCCTTCCCACTGAGCTATTCGTGCTGAGCTCCTGGGCAGTAGGGAAGTCTCCCCCATTCTCTCTGTTCTTACGCTCCAAACATGAGGGTCCCAGGCCAAGAACCAGCCTGTGAAGATGGGAGGCTCAAAACCCTGTTTGATGATCAGGATCGGTGTGTCGGCATCCCGGCCGCTGGGGTGAGTATGCAGGTACTCCTGGGCCGTGGCAAGGGCTTTCTCCTTCTCTGTGGCATAGGCCTCAGCCCCAATCCACAGGAACACCTGTTGTGGTAGAGGAGGCGTCTTAATGGGCTTTTAGCAAGGACTAAGTACTAAGTGCCCTTCCTTTCCCTGCTCAGTGAACCACAGCCTCAGAGAACTTTCCCAGCCTCGTTTGTTCAGCAGAGAAAGGTTTTTCCCAGAATCAGCTTGGTGTTCATGATGTTCAGTAAACATGTATCTCCTAAATCTACATGTCCAGTCCTGAGCTCTCGTTGAACTTCAGCTTCCTGAACTCAGCTTCTTGCAAGATACCACCTCCCCCCACTACTGGCTGTCTCTAGGAAGTTCAAACAGAACCCCCAAATGTAGCTCTTCTTTTCTAGACTTGTGTCTGTGTCATCCATTCTTGGTCCGTGCTATCCACCCAGTCACAGAGGGCAGTAACCGGGAGCCATCCTCGATGCCGCTGTACTCCGTGAGTCACCAAGGCTAGCTGTTTCCCTCCTATACATTTGTCAATGTGTCACCATTCCCTCCATCCTGGCCTCACTGCCCCTGTGCAGCCCGAGGTGGCCCTTATTCCTCTTACTCGACTGTCACGGTGCTCTCCTGACTGGCCTCCCAGTACATATTCTTCTGTCGTCCCCCCCCCCCCGCCCCGTCCCTCCTCTCCCACACTTTGCAGGGTGATCTGTCGAAAGCACAGGGACCGTGTCATTCACCTGCTTTCCATAGCGTGCCACGATAAAATTCAAACTTGACATGGTAGGTAAGGCTTATACGTACTTCTTAGCTTCATTTCAAACTCTTTTACTCTATCTTATGGTCTGATGATATTGTCGGTAGTTCCTGAATACTAGTCTATTCCATGTCTTGCTTTTTACTTGTGCAATTTCCTTTGCCCAGGATGCTCTCTCTACCTGATTAATGCCCACTTGTCCTTTGAGATTCAACCTGGAAGCCATCTCCTCCAGGAACTCTTCTCTGAACCCCTAAACTATGTTGAGTGCCCCTAATTTGTGCTCCCATGGCACCATACTTCCATCATAGCAAAATGAGATTTTTCTGTCCAGCTCCTCCATCAGCCTGTCGACTCTGAGAGCATGGCGTCTTCACCTTGGTGACCCTACCGACGGTCACTGGAGCACGAAGGAGGTGCTGAGTATGTTTGCTGAGCTGAGCTGAGGAAAATAGGGTGTTAGGGAGCAGTTGCCTTGGAGATCTCCCCTTTAGGCCCCTATATTCCCTAAGAGGCCCATTGCTAAGTGTGGAGCCTGTCGCTGTCTCTTCTAAGAAAAAGAAGTCATGATGAGAAGATGGACTGATTTCCCCAGGGTGGTCAGTTTCAAACAACACTCTGTTCTCCTTATCCCTGGCAAAAAGTGGGCTCTTCCTTCGGTCACCACTGACGGAAGTTTGGTTTGTCACTTGTTCCAAGCTCTCTGGCTGTGTCTTACCTGGTCCCAAGTATCCAGGAGCATCACATCACCTGGATTCAGGTCATCCTGGGTGAAGTCTGTGATCTCTGTGACAACGAACCTCCCAGTCTTATTGGAACATTCAAAGAGACGAGGCTGCACGTCCAGGATTTCCTGCTGTAGTCTGCAATACAGTCTGTTTAGAGGAACTGAGCTACTGAGAAATCATGTGTTTCTTTAAAATTTAAATTCTAGTTAGTTGACACACACTTCAGTATTGGTTTCAGGGGTAGCGTTCGGTGGTTCATCCAGAAATCAGGATTTTCAAACTCTAAGGCATCCTAGAGTTTGTGCAGCTCACAAACCCGGGCGGCAGGGGGAGCCCGTAGGAGGTGACACTGCGTTCCCATACCTTTTGTCGTTAGCATATGCAGTTTTCCCTCCCAGCAGGTCCCAGAACTCAGGCGGCTCCTGGCCCTCGGCCACAGCGTCCTCGGTGCGCTCGCAGAGAAGGCTGGCCAGCTCCTTGGCCATTGCCCGCTCATCTCCACTAGACCCCTGAGAGTGGGATGAGGAGAGCACACGTGTTAGTCGCACACAGACACATTGATGTTGGGGAGGGAGGACCCTGAGTGTACTTGGATCAGCTACCAGGCCACAGTGGCTCAGGATAGGGAGCTAGGTTTGGTCTAGTGCTGGGAAAGGAGCGATAGGGAGAGGAAAAGAGCATGGTGGCAAAGAACAGGACTGGACTCTGAAACCCACAGTGGATGTTGGTCAGAGGCCCCTTTGTTTCACCTTCGGTTGGAATCTCAGCACCTCCTTTTGACTTTTTTTTTTTTAAGAGAAAAAATTTAAATTTATTCTTTAAGTTACATTAAAAATAATTCACTCTTGTTGGTATGCGGTTACGAGTCTTGACCAACACAGAGAATCACGTTATCGCCATCAAAATGCAGCTAGAGAACATTGCCTCAGCCCTGCCAAAATTCCCTCAGGCTACTCCCCCTTTGTCTTCAGACCCTCCCCAAATCCTTAACCTCTGGCAACCACCAATCTGTTCTCCATCAATGCAGTCTGCGTTTTCTGGAATGCTATAATTGGAATCATACACTAGATAGCCTGAGTTTGGCTTCCTTCACTTAGCAGAGGACATTTGAGATTCACCCCTGTGAGGATCAACAGCTCTTTTCTTTGTGTTGTTGAGTAGTAGCCTACCACAGCAATATACCACTGTTTTGTTCATTCTTCATTTGGATTGCTTCCAATTTTGGGTCATGATGAATAAAGGTGCCATGTATATTTGTGTGAAGGTAGATTTTTCTTTCTCATGGGTAAATAAATGCCTAAGCATGGATTGCTGGATCACAGGTGTGTGTTTTATAAGAAACCATCAAATCGTTCTCCAAAGGCTGGATCTGCGTTCCTACCAGCAATGCCCACAAGTCCCAGCCTCCTCACCTGCACTTGATATTGTCAATTTTTTTTTTTTTTTTAGACATTCTGCTAGGCATATGACAGCATCTCTGTGGTTTTCACTAGCATTGCCCTGATGACTATGGTGCAGAGCATTTTCCCTGTCCAGTTCTCTTTTGTAAGACAATTTTGGTAAAACAATTCTGGTGTTTAGTGTAGATGCACTCTAAGTGGAAAAAAACCCACATTTTTAGTGTTTGTGTTCGATGTTAATGCCTGTCCCATTACAATCCAGCAAACTGGTGTGGAAGATTGACTTATCCAGCCTCCCTCTGTGTAGAAGTTTACGGAGCACCTCCTGGGCATGAGCAATGCTGTCAGGGAGTTTCTAATCCTGGGGAACGCTGGCAGATCCTTTAGGAAAAGACTCATCTTCTTGAGGACTGCTCCAGCCTGCCCTTAGTTCCTTCACCCTTGCTGACAGGGAGGTGGGCATAGGGCCAGTCTCCAGTGGGCTGATGTGTCCCCTAGGCCCAGCTGTCTTACCTTGCCATACCACAGGTAGTGCTCTGCCTGGGTCTGTAGCAGAAAGACATCATTGGAGTTTAGGGAGGAGGCAAAGGCTGGAACCTCTACAGCTTTGGTGTTAGATTTGTCATTTCCTTGAATCTGGAAGAGCCTGACTGGTGGATCAGGCTCAGCATTTCCTTTTCTGGAAGTCCCACCCTAGAGAGAAGGAGAAAAGCCAAATCTTGTTCTAAGGGGCACCGTGTGTACAGAGCACTGGGCTAGACATTGTAGAGATTATGGATGAATTTAACCCTGCCTTTGACCTTGGGGAGCTCTCATGCCAACAGGAGAGGTCAGGTGAGCTGGAATTATGGTACCAATAATATTAACTCTCATTCTGAGACTTTTATTGTATACTAGACTCTGTGGCTGGTGCCTTACCCGTATCATTTTGTGGAACCTCATAATAACTGTGAAATAGGTATTTATCTTTAAAGATTTATTTATTTATTTGAGAGAGAGAGCAGGAAAGATAGTGCATGTGCTCCTGACCACGAGGAGGGGCAGAGGGAAAGAGAGAGAATTCCAAGAAGATTCCCTGCTGAGTGTGGAGCCTGATGTGGGGCTCAGTCTCCCAGGACCAAGATCATGATCTGAGCTGAAATCGAGAGTCAGACCCCTTAACTGACTGAGCCACCCAGGCACCCCTGAAGTAAGTGTTTTTTATCCTATGGTACAGATGGGAAAACTGAGGCTTTGCAACCTGGTAAATAAATGACAAGACTAGGACTTACCCACAGGCTGTGTGATACCAAGCATATGACATTACATATTCCTGGTATTGCTTCTGCGAGAGGCTCCATGGAAAAACTGGGACTTGAATTTAAAGGGGGCACATCCAGGGGCGGGGTTGGACAGGGCTGTGGCACACGTGAGGACTAATGGGAGATCCCCTTCACTAGGGTGGGGAGTGTGCGTTAGGCCTCTGAGAGTAACACACCTGCATGGGTAATACGGGTCAGACTGTGAAAGACTTGAATGTTAACTAGGCAGATTTTGAACTTGAAGCCCTGGACAGTTGGGATTCCCGGGAATGTCTCAGAGAGGTTAACCTTCTCGTCTGTGTCTATCCCTGGCCCTGGTCTCCGTCCCTCCTCTCCTATACGCAGACTGACTTACTCGTCTGAGTATTTCTGCTCCTGGCATCACTTTATCTGAGGGGTCTCACCTCAAAGATAACCAGCTTCCCTTTGAAGATGGCCATGAAGTGGCGGGGCTCCTTCCCCATGGCAACTCGGACCTGCACAGGCGCCCCGTCGAACTGCTGATCCACTTCCACTGCCTGGTATGCTGAGGCCGTCACCTCGTCCTTTGAGGCGTGGCGGCCCTGCAGGGGTGAGAGGGGAGTAGTGGGTCCCGGCTACCCCTTGCCCCTGCCTGGTGCCCGGAGGAAGCATGGAGATCCCAAGTTCAGAGCCTGCATCAGGCCTACCTGCCAGATATACAGGATGTAGTGTGGCTTCCCATGAATCTTGTACGTGTAGAGAACCAGATAGCAGTCTCCTCCATAAAAAAAGCCGTACCACTGATGCTCCACAGGGACCAGCTCCAGGTTTTCAATCCTCCAGACCTGGACACAGAAGAAGACGCAATTTCCCAGAGATGAGGTCCCTATTTGAAGAGATGGCCGCCCGAAGGGAATGGGAATCCAGGCGGGTGAGGCCCTAACATCCACCCACAGCACAGCTTCCCCCTCTGGTTCTTCTTTCCCAGTTGTGAGGGCTTTTCCCGTTTGCAGTTTGCATGATTTGAATCCCGAGGAGAACTGGGTCATTCCAGCTCAGTTGCATCCCTGCCGTGGCTCTGAGGTAATTTGACTGTTTCTGCCAGTGGAGTCATTGATAGCCTGCGGTGGCGGGGAGGGGGGGTAGCAGCCTCTCACTTCCCTGAGGGGTTGTGGGAAAGCGTGGCAGACTGTGGCCACCCCTGAGAGAGGACTCCTGAGTTCCCAGAGGTGAAACCAAAAGCAAAGCGGAGCAGAGTCACCGGCTCCTCTGGCCTCTCCAGCAACACGGCTAGGAGGGCCGCAACTGCCTGCCCTGAGATGCGCATCCCTGACTTACCTCAACTTTCCCGTTGCCATCGTCCACCATTCTTTCCTGGGCTGCGACCTCGGGCTTGGTGTGCAGCAAAGTCACATCAAATTTATCCTGGAAAACTTTCGCTGCAGAGGAGGGGTTGGGAGAAGCCAGGTGAATGAAGAGCGTCTGTGCCTGCCTTTCTAGAATGTCCCTGCCATGGGAAGGCCACCAGGGGAGCAGTCTCAGTCTCACCGATTTTACCGACACCAAAAGTTTTCCCCAGGCCCACGGTCTGGTCCTTCCCTGACCACTTCTGGAACAGCTGCTTGAACATGGCCGACTCAGCACCGTCGTTGATCGTCTCCACGTTGGTGCTGCTGGGGTAGCCCTTCATCTGGATGAAGTGCTGAAGACACCCCCCACACCCCGAAAGGCAGGTCAGTCAGGGAAGGCACTGGGTTCTTTGCTTGTCTGGTGACTCACCCCTTGGAAGCCAGTTTGTGGGACTGCCCCCTTGTGGGAGCCAGAGTCAGATGCTAACTCACTCATGTCTAGGCACCAAGTTATCTGCCTCAGGGAAAGGACTGAGGGGAACATTTGCCTATCTCTGGCTTGGCCTGTCATGATTATTATTATTATTATTATTATTATTTTTTGCAAGATCCTCTATACTGTGTTTCTGCCGCCCTCATGCACTCCATTGATTCTGTGCCACATCCATTTGTTCATTTATTGTTGTGTAAGTGCATCCTGCTGGGTTCACCTGCGTAGGTCTGGACAGTGTCCTGGGCCCCTTGAGGACAGGGCTGTTGCCCATGAGGTGATATCCCCTTCGATAGCAGCAGCCATGTCTACTGAGCAGGTGTAGGTGCCGGGTACCATTCTAAGTGCCCCACAAACGTTACTGACCCCTCAGAACAACCCAGGAGTTGTCTCTCAAACCTGGATTTATCCCCAGGTTGTGGATCTGACTGAAGTCTGTGTATGTAATGGTGAGGTTGTAAGCCCAAGTGCCTCGTCTGGCTCTCTGAACTAATATGACATGGTCCTGACAGAATTCTGTGGACATATCGCACAGCTTGTAGCTCCTACCAGGGCTTTAGACATGGCTGTCTGTTTCTCGGTCTTTGTGGCTCCTCTTCCCTTCCACACATAGATCTTGGTTCCACATTGGTCTAAGATGTAGCAGTCCTGAAGCGGGCAGGGATAGAGGTGGTTACAGCCAATCAGGACCATAAGGAAGATCTCTGAAGCCAGGTCTGGCTGCAGAAGCCGCACCCACCCACACTCTACTCACGTCATGGTTCAGTAAGTCCTGGACCAGTGGCCTTGTCGCTACCTCTGTGACCGCCAGCTGCCCAGCAGAGTCCGAGACACTGGAAAAGAGGAGAAATTAGCCTGTGCCTTCTTTTCTGCAAAGCGTCTTGCAGTCAATTTGGTATTTTGTTGGCTTCGTTTCAGTAGTTTCTGGATGAAGTTTGACTTCTTATGACAGGCGTGGCTTGAATGCAGACAGGAGTGTGATGGATTCTGTTCTTGGGAGGACACTTGGGTGCATCTCTCTCCCGAACATGATCTCCTCCACATCCCTGGGCATGGATAGACCCAAGTAAAGGAAGAGTGTCCTCAAGAGACCATGAAGGGTTGCTGACAAGAACAGGAGATAGCTGCCTCCTTGAGTAGGGAACACTGAGCTCCTTCTGAAAGCTGCATTTGAAAAGGATTAAAGGAAAACCAGATGCCTGGGGATACCTGGGTAGCTCAGTCTGCTTTCGGCTCTGCTTGGGTCAGGATCTCAGGGTTCTGGGATCAAGCCACCTCCCTGCGTATGTGTGTGTGTGCGTGTGCATGCATGCTCTCTCTCTCAAATAAATACATAAAATCTTAAGATAAAGCCAGATGCCTGTACATAAAGTGAGGAGCCAAAGCACCCGCTACCCCAGCTTCCAGCTGGCAGCCAGGTTTAGTTACTCACTGATACAACATGATGTTTGATTTCTGCTGCTGATCTATGATCTCATCAGGCACGGCAGGCTTGATAACAGAGCGCCGGCCGAGGGTGTCCTGAAGGACCTTCATCAGCTCCGGACTGGCTGCCTCCTTGTCTCCCTCGATCACACCTATCTCAGCACGGCCCCCTCGTTCCCTGTCGCGGATATCCTTTGCCAGAAGCATAGCCTGTCAAAGAAGCCCAAGGAAGCACTCAGTCCCCCTGGGTACCCTCTGGCACTTGCAGGTTTTGGCGGGGAGTGACCTGGGTCCCAGACACAGGAGTTATTCTGTCGCTTAAGACCCCGGGGTGAGTCACAGACTTAGGCACTTGGCCTGTCTCTAAAAAAGATTCTCCAAGGCAGGGGTCTGTCTTCTCATGGGAGTCAGCAAGGAAGGATGACGGAAGAGGCAACTGAGAGAGTGCACGCCCCATGAGTGGGCCTGAGGTCTCGAGAGAAGGTGGCGAGACTGGGAAGAACCGTACCTTGAGTCGCTCTCCGCTGTTGCTCTCTGGGCCATTCCACTGGATGATGACCTTTCCGAGGTCCAGCAAGAAGACATCACCTTGGTTAAAACTGTCCCAGCTCATGTCCACCTGTGGACAAGGAGACATTATTCAGGAGGAATTCTGAAGTACCTGGTGGGGAGGCTCCCAGCCTAGGACCGACAGTGGGCAGGGCTTACCTCCGTGGCCCTGATGTTTCTTTTCCCCTTCACATGTAAGAGCCGCTTCACATCATAGGTGTTAGTCTCCACATGCTTCATCCCAGAGGACACACCCCCCTTCTTGTAGCTGAGGGGATATCCAGATAACCCCTAGTTACTTAGGTGCTAGGGACTGGGGAGACTGGTTAGATAGACACAGCCTCTGCCCTTGGGGCAGCAGTAAATAAGCAAGGGAAACAGAGAAGGTGGTAACTGCCACCCCAGAAGGAGACTCCATGACAGCCTTTTTGACAGAGTGGTCTGGGCAGTCCTCTCCAGAGGACTGACATTCAAGCTAACATATTAGGAGGACTAGTGTTCCAGCACTACAGGGTGAGGACCCCATAGCATGGGCTTCATTGGTTCTAGCAACTGTCTGAATCTCAGCATGGGACAAGGAGGGGGCACAGGGAAGCAGTCATGACACTATGCCCTTAAGACAAACCTGCTTGGGGAGTCTGATCTCCTGGCCCCCAAGATTCCCCCAACCCCCGCATCCATCCCAAATGCCCTGCACCTGCAGGACGAGCAGAAATCCAGTGGGACATTGCTCTCTGGTGACTCATGGGGCATGCTGTGCCCAGCAGGTCCTCAGTCAGTAAGACTGCCAACCAGCAAGAAGCGCCTTGGACCAGCCTCAGATCTCTCGAGCTCCTTGGAATTCCTTTTTGTTTTCAATCTCACGTGCAAAGTTTGGAGTTAAACCCCTCAGTTTGTGGAACATTATCACTGTCCTTTCCAAGACCCCTCTCCTGTTGTCAGTATTTATGCATTCCCTCTTCTCTGCGTATACTCTGCCCCCCCCCCCCCCAGACACCCCCTCCAACCATAGAACAACTGCCTTTTTATTTTCATTCGGGTAAATGTTTCCTGTTGTTTTGTGGGTGTGTATTTTTTTTAAAACAGAAGTTGGCACTGTTCTATATTTCAGGCCCATTTCTTACTTTGGTCACTAAGTACCATGTTTTTAAGGGCTGTCCACTACTCAGCAGGGCATCTGCTCCACGGCCTCCCTTTGCTGCCTGGACCCATGCAGTACTTTTCCCCGTCCTGTCTCCCCGTGAGGGGCCCTTAGGGCTTCACACGACCAGTCCTGACCCCGCTGTGAACATTCTGGCTCATGAGCCCTTGTGGAGCTGGGTGCATGAGAGGTCCCCTGAGTTATACACCCTGGAGGGGGACTGGCTTCAGTGACAGCAGACTGCCCTACAGCGGGCCGTGATCATCCTCCACCCCTCCACCCACCTCAGGCCGCCCCCCAACCCCTGCCGCCCTGAGGGGCACTCAGGCTCCTCTTTCCCCACAGCCATGCCGCTGCTGGCCTCCGCCCTGCCCTCTAGTCTGCCCTGCTCTGGTCTAGGTGAAGTGATAGCTTTATTTCAATCTGTGTTTCTCTGATTCTTCGTATACCTTTTTGGTTTCCTCTTTATAAACTGCCATTTATGTTCGGGCTCTGATGGAACTACTCACATGATGCCCTGCTTGAAGTAGCCATGGAAGGTGTCAGACTCATGGTACTGGACCTCTCGGTGCTGCACGGGGCTGCCCCCCAGGTAGTCATCCAGCTGCGTGGTGTAGATGGCTGCGCAGGCCTGCTCGTCCTGGGAGGAGTCCTTCCCGATCCAGAAGTGGATGTCCTGGGACAGGAGGCTGCCCACCCTCCGTGTCTGGGGTGTCCAGAGAGATGAGGTCAGGGGCCAGCTCACCTAGCCCCTGCTCTGCTGCTGGCCCCCAGGTGTGGGAAGAACACGGCCATGGTGGCTCGTGGCCCACCTCAGGCAGGCTCTGGGTCTCTCTCCCTCTCTGCAGCACCCCTGTCCAGACCTGGTATGTGGCTCAAGCTCTGGCAGGGGCCCAGAAGTCCTCCCACATTTGGCGAGAGTGGCCAGCTTACTGTCCTCCGACTACATGGAGACCGTGGGCATCTTTTCCAAGCTGAGCCACAGACAGGCCTTGCTGGTCCTTCACGCCCTGCACTGCCGTGCTGACACAGAGCCGAGCTGTCCCTCTGCCCGGCTCTGCCGGCACTGTTCCTGGGTGATACTGTTCCCTCTACTAGAATGAGCATTTGGAGGCGTGGCCTTGGATTTACCTGGTGGGCCTCCATACCACTTTACTGTGGGGGCTGGGCCCTGGGAGGGAGAGGTGCCGCTTGCCGAGTCCTCCCTGAGGTTTAGACCAAGGGCCCCATGCCCTAAGAATGGCCTTTGATAGTCAAAATAGGGGCTTGTTCTGTACTGACACCGAGGGAGAGTCAAGAGCGATACCAGGAAACGGATTAGCACCAGCAACAGGCCTCGGTGGAACCCAGGAATGGCTCTCGGGGGAGAAGCTCATGGGAACCAGGGGTGGGGGGGCTCACCGAAAGGATGACGTAGCAGTCCCCCTCATAGAAGTTGCCATGGGCGCTCAGGGGTACTAGCGCCAGCTCCAGTTTCTGGAAGGACAAGGGCTGTGATAGTCCACTGCCCACCCCCCAGCCTCCATCATCTGGCACAGGTGGCTGGGGAGAGGTAGGGAAGATGTCCCTGCTGATCCTAGCGGGCATGGTGGCCAGCCACAGGATTAGTGGGCCCACCCCTCTAGCTTCTGCTGAGCTCGGCCTGCGTGGCCCCAGGGCTGAATCTGGGTCCCTGTCTTCACCCTACCCCCCTCCCCACCACCTGCTTGCTCTCACTATACTGGGAGGAGCCTTGTGAGCTCCTCCAGCCCTTTGCAGGGAGAAGAGCTTTGTCAAATCCCACTCTGAGCAGCTGCACCAGTGTCTCCAACACAGTTCTCCAACCCTGACCTCCCAGAGCCGGGCAAGGGTCATGGCTGTGAATAGAACGTGGGAGTTCTGGGGGGCTAGGAGAGGTGAGTGCCAGTGGTGTGTGGGGCTCCATGCCCAGCATTCTGCATTGGAGTCTGGGGGTGAGGACTTGATGTGTCCCTTGTGCATATGGCTTGTCTCAGGAGAGCCATTCACATGGCCTCAGGGATTTCTGTAGTCATACTTGCTTATGTATATTCTACACGTGTGTTAAATGTAACAATGTTAAATATACCATAAGTAACTTTTAGTTCCTATTTTGAAATAAACAGGGAGCCTTAAGGGCTCTGGGTTTTAGGCAACCACCCCTCCCTGGCCTCAGAGCAAGGAGGAGGGGTGCGGGGAGAGGGGTTTCTTACATCTGACAGCTGGAGTTGCCCAGGCTAGGGCTGTTCCCAGTTAGATTGCTGGAACTCGAGGCCAGCCGGAGGAGCTCAAGCCCAGGTGGGGGAAGTGATGAGTGGCACCCTGATCTATGCAGTAACCTCCGTGCCCCCCTCCCCCCACCCCACTAACACTTGGCAGGAGCCAGGGTACCCTGTGAAAGACAGGTTTTCCCTTTTTTGGACAGAAACAGCCAGGAGTCTTGGGTCTCCTGGGTGGGCCCACGCCCCACCCATTTCTCTAGGGCATTTACTGGAAGTGCAGACTCACTCACTGAGCAGATGGCAGGATAAAGGGCAAGCTTCATTTTGCTTGGAGCCCTGCTTTCCAGGGCTAAAAGCATTTCCTCCACCTGTCACCACCTGCTTCAAGTACCCAGGAGGGGTCAAGGATAGGAAAAGTTGACTCTGATGTTGCCCCATTGCTGTTTCCAAAGGCAGGAGACTGAGGGAGTACCAGGGCTGTCGTTTAGCAGACTGGGGTGACCAGAGACCACCCCCACCCAGATCCTGTGTGAGCAGGAAAGTGTGACTGCAGCCCAGCTCACCTCTATTCTCCAGGTGATGATCCCAGGCTCGTTGCCCACAGCCCTGAAGGCGCTGCTCAGAGACATGGCGCGCGTCTTTCCAGGACTGCAACATCACAGAGTGAGGGCGGGAGATGATGCCTCTTGCATCAGGCATCCCTCCAGCTTTTCCCCTAAGTCATTTCCTAGTCTCTTGTCAGTCATCCTGCCACATCCTTGTGGGACACCCTGCACCACTTCATGGCAGTGGGGGAAATGACTTGTCCAAGTTCCCACAGTAAGTCTGGCTGCACTGGGGGGCGCTCCTCCCAGAAAGAAGGTCAGCTTCTCCCTTGCCACTTCCGTTGTCAAGAGCTCTGGTAAAAGCCATGGTTATCTACTGTGCGAGATCACTTTATGTTACGTCATTTAATTCTTATAAACTGAGTAGATTTTCAGCTTACATCATAGGCTAGTTGAGGTTTGGAGAAGTTAAATAATTTGCCTGATGTCACACACTAGAGTGAAATCTGTATCTGGCCCTAAAACTTGCGCTTTTAGTCACTTTGAAGTTGTGTAACCCGTCTGCCTGCAGTAGCACGCGGGAAGAAAAGCTTGTATCAGGGTATCTCCAAGCAGGGCTGCCTTCTCTCATTCGTTCAGTCCAGCTCTGCCCAGGGTCCTCACTTACCAGGTCTGCTGTCAACTCTTTGATTTCCTCTTTAGGCTTTTACTTTCCAGACTTTCTCTTTTAAGGAAACTGTCCTAAAACTCAAATAGCCCATCTTGCTTTTGTTCTCTGACAAATATATTCCCTGTGCCTCGCAGAAGAGGGAAAGTAACATGGCTGAGTGGGGTGTGGGACCGAGTTTGGGGCACCCCCTGGGTCCCCTCCCACATAGACCTGCAGGAGCTGGTGGTGGCCATGGCCGCTCACAAGGCAGGGTGGGGAGAGGGAGGAAGTGGAGAGAAGTGTGGGAGGATGGGGCACCATCTATGTTCAAGGCGTGTCTAGGCTTAGCAAGGACTTCTACGCATTCATGCTCATGGAGCTTTGCATTCATGCTCATGGAGCGGCTTTGTATCATCAAAATGCCTGCCTGGTTCTTGCTCTCAAGGAGCTTGAATTCCGGTAATACCTATAACTGATGAAGGCTCTCAACAGGCATAGGAAAAAAGATGTGCTTAGTGGATTTACATAAAGTAAATAAGCAAACACAAAACCCAAACCACAACCCACCCAGAAAGGGCTGCACCGAGTTTTGCAATCCAGAGGCATAAAGCGCTTTTAAGAGGAGCCTGTCTGGCCATTGATCCTTGAGCCCTGGTGGATGAAGTCAGTTCTGGAGAGTTTGTGCCATTATCTAGCATGGACTTTGGCAAAACACAAAAAACCAGACTCCCTTTGTGTTCCACCATAACAAGGCTAAAGCAGGGCAGTGACTCCGGAGCAGCCAATGTTTGAGGATTTAATTTGATAACTTGTGCTGCCCCACCCTCCCCTGTGCAGCTCCCAACTGCCAGGAAATATTTGTTCAGGTTTTCCTCAGACACTAGATTTCATTCATTAAAGGCAAATGCTGTGACCCAACCAGGGGAAGGGGACAAGGGCCAATGAATTCATTTATTAAAAATGAGAAGTTTCAACCTGGGAAAAAACCCAACCGCTGGCATTAATGAGGGCTGTGACTCTCCAAGGCCAAAAGCAGTCCCATTTCCCTGCAGGGACTGGACTTAAGTGATGGATCGGAAAGGAGCTGGCTGGGCCAAAGTGCCCCCTGCCGCCAACCCTCTCCCCCCTCCCCCGCCCAAGGAAAGGACACGCTCAAAGGCGTGGAACACTGGAAAATGTGACTCCATATGTGACATCGAAGTCCCCCAAAGCTGTTTCTCTCTCCCTCTTCCCCAAGTCCTTATTTAATTCCCCGGCACTCCAGAAACCTTTGGGGTGCAGTGGGGTGGGGTTCTGAAATCCCAGGCTAAAAGCCAGTGGCCCTCAATTCTTATAGACAGCTCTGCGAATGGACCCCAAGCAGAGGAAGCTGGTTCTATCTTACCCCACACCATCTTTCTGAGCTAGGTGAATGGGGCCGTCTCCTTATTTCCCAGCTTTTGAAAAAGTGCCCTATCTGCTCAGTGGTTTCTAAAAAGGGCCTTAAATGCTCAGCCGGAAGTCTGCAAAACTAGTTACAAACTCCTGGTTTAATCTTTTAAAAGTATCATCCAAGAAGACAAAGGCACAGAAATTTCAACCTCCTCTTCCTTTCTTCCTCTTTCAGTAGGATTGCTCTACTGATACACACCCATCCACTAAGCCCACCGTACCTTGTCTTCGCTCCCGCAGGGCCTTTCGAGTTGTTTTCCAGCGAGCAGCAGCGGCTACCAGAGAACCACCCCAAGTCGGGAGGCGCCAGGTCCCGCTGCCTTAGCTTAGTAATGGCTGCACAGACATGGGGTTATATTTGCTTGTGTTTGCATCTTAACCTCATTTTCCCAGTCCTGGCCAATCACAGCCAACCTAGCCCTGGGCTTGACTTATTCAAACCAGAGGGGAAGCTTTATCTACTATCCAAAACAGAAACAAGAAGAGCGAACCTTGGGCGCCTGGGTGGCTCAGTGGGTTAAGCCGCTGCCTTCGGCTCAGGTCATGATCTCAGAGTCCTGGGATCGAGTCCCGCATCGGGCTCTCTGCTCAGCGGAGAGCCTGCTTCCCTCTCTCTCTCTGCCTGCCTCTCCATCTACTTGTGATTTCTCTCTGTCAAATAAATAAATAAAATCTTAAAAAAAAAAAAAAAAAAAAAAAAAAAAAAAAAAAAAAAAAAAAAACGAACCTCTAAACCTTTAAAGGCTTTTCTCTTTTTGACTCCAGCTCCACGCCCTGATCTAATTGATTTTTTTTTTTTTTTAAAGTGCATAGCCCATCAATAATGCAGGAAAGAGGGTGGGAGGATAGGAAATTTGCCATATTATAGCTGTGGATGCATTATGCTGATGACAGGAGGCAGAGGCTGGAGCTGCCCCTGAGCTCCTGGGATGTCTAGGCCAGCAAGTGCCTCCTTGAGAAGCTTCTGGGCATTTTTTCAGAGGAGGGAAGTCCAGTGGCCAGGATTGTGTCATCCTGTTTTGCTCCTGAGGGTTTCCTTGGGGTCCATACAGCAGTCCAGTCAAAATCTGAGTGCCGGGGCGCCTGGGTGGCTCAGTGGGTTAAGCCACTGCCTTCGGCTCGGGTCATGATCTCAGGATCCTGGGATTGAGTCCCGCATCGGGCTCTCTGCTCAGCAGGGAGCCTGCTTCCTCCTCTCTCTCTGCCTGCGTCTTTGCCTACTTGTGATCGCTGTCAAATTAAAAAAAAAAAAAAAATCTGAGTGCCTACTATGTGCCAAGAACTCTGATGGGCTCTCAGTTCTGGGGATCCTGGTTTGGGAGAATGAAGTCTCTCAGGGCTTCTGGTTCATCCCCCAGAAGTCAATAGGACACCAAGTGTATGCTTATTAAGCACCTGGATGGCAAAGGAATTGGTTCCAAACGAGGGCCAGACAGAGTCCAACTTCTGTAACCTTGAGCAGAGCAGCACTGAGGTGCTGAGTGTGTGGCTGGTCCCCAGCCGGAGGCGACGGCTCACCCAGCCTGGGGGCGCCAACTCTATCCGATGCCAGGGGTGGCAAGGGAAGAAACCTGTGCTGGTGACTGCCCAAATGAACAACAGCAGGGACAGGAAGCAGCTCCCATTTCTGGATGGGTTTTTAAAACCCGCTTTTATTAATTAATTGTAAGTAATACAAATATTCCAAAAATATAAACAGACACTTAATGGCGTTCTACATTTCAAGTTTTGAATACAACAAATTTATCAAACCATGAATATGTAAGCAAGGTAGTCAGAGTCCCACAGCCCAGTCACAGTGGGAAGCAGATCCTCTGCCCTCCACATGGCATCTTGACGGGGAAAGCAGCAGGATGTGGAATGTGTTGAACTTGGCATAACTATAAGCGAAGCTCATGGGGCCCAAAGAGGAGGGTCTGCTCCAGGGGCAGGACCTAGAGCAGGGCGTAGGACAGCAGGTCACCCCGCCTTCCCTCCTCTGCTTGAATGCAAGTAATTATTGGCATTAAAAAAAAAAAAAAAGACAAAACTAACCCCATTTTACAAAAAGTGGTTGAGGAATAGCAATGGTAACCAATAGAAGACCTGAAGGGAAAAAGGGGCTTACCTTCCACAGACACTTGGCCTGGCTGGCACATGGGATTTAGGACAGCCCTACATGGAGGGCTGCCCTCCTGAAGGAGGCCTCAAGAACAGGGCAGGGGCAGCAGATCTGAACAGGATCTGTCTCCCAGGGAACAACTGCCTTTATAGACTTCTCATGCTTTTAGCACAAAGATGCTTCTTGGCCACTGTTCACAGAGGTGAGCTGAAACACTTAACAAAATAGTCAAAATCTTTGGGAGGCAGGAGGGAACTAAACAGAAGGTCCTGGGTTAACTGAAGGCAAATTTACTCAACCTCTCTAGAGGAAAAGGACCCACGGGCCTACAGAGCATCCCCTCTACAATGTGCAGAGTGGAAACTCTTCCCTTGACTGTTTCCAGACTGGTCCTGTGTCCAAAGCTCCCCCTATGAGAGGGACACGAACATCAGGCTTTTGATTTAGAAGCCCAATCAGAGAGACACACACACACTGTGTCCCTGAAGAGGCACCTTGAAGAACTGAAGCTGGCAGGTGGGCAGATTCTGGGTATGGCTCGAGTTGGGGCTGACCAGGCACAGTGGCCTACTGCCTCTTGAGGACAGCCTCCAACAGGAAGGGCTGACGGGAAGCCCCAGAACAGATTCTGGGCTAAACTGCTTCCCTCCCAATCTTGCCTTTCTCCCCCACAGAGGCTGGCTGATCCCTCTGAGGAGCGTTTGGCAATCATCACTCGCCCCTAACACACTGTGAAACTGGAAACCAGACAGTAAATAATGACTTCAGGCTGGCTCTGGTCCACATGGATGGACCCTGTTTAGGTTTATTTGGCCAAGTTCCTTCTCTGCCAGTAGCAGGAGAAGGGGGAAAGAGGGATATTCCTGCTGAGGACCTGCAGGTGGGCAGGGCAGGGTTCTGATGGGAACAAGGCCTAGAGAGCAGAGGTTTCATGCAGAAGCGGCAGGGACACCCCTCACCAAGATATCCTGGGCTGTAATCATGAGTCACACTTGGAGCATTTGGATGAGCCTGTTAGGAAAGGGGGGGGGGGGGCACGGGCTCTTCCCTCACTGGGAAAAACATGGGAGACCCAAAGGAGGGCAGGAAGGGTCCTAAAACTGGATCGGCTTAGAGCTGCTTATTGCTTAGAAAAGTTTGGCTGGGCCCTGGTGGCAGATTTGGCCCAGAGGCTAACCCTCAGGGTGGGGCCTGGGAGAGAGGCCCCTTCCACAGTATTAGGATAAAGGCCCAGAGAGGGCCTTAGAATCAGAAAGTCCCATTTCCCCTCAGGAGGTCTCATTCCTGGCTAGCACCGGACCCCTCTTCCTTTACCTGTAGGACCCCAAGGGCACTGGGGAATGGTACTGGGGGAAATGACCACACGTCACCAGGGACTCTGTTCCACTTTTGTGACACCAGTAGGAAAGACATGGCCATACAACCTTGGGACAAGGAGGGGGGCTGATCCCAAATGCTTAGAGAATGATGCCAGTCAGCCCACTACCTCTCAGAAGACCAAGCTGCTGCCCCACCACCTGGCTGGCTCAAAACTGACCAATTCCTCAGGCTGAACCCAGTGTGTGGACACTGAAAAGGATAATAGGGAAGAGTCCTGAGGGGGGGTGTCCTCAAATGCTTTGTGACCCCCTGCCTCCAGGGAAAGCAGAGATGGGGAGAGGAACTGCCTCCTGCCCCAGGAGGAGGGAGGGACGGAAGGAGGAAGGGAGAACAGGAGACAACCCCAGCCAGCCCCAGGGGAGGCCATAATTAAGGCAGTGATGCTGGGGTGGGGCTCCCTTTTGGGATACCCTTGTGCTCCCAATTACAGCAGCACTTCCCCTTCTCCATCCTCAGGAAACTTCCATTTTGTGGCAATTTTTAAAAGCGTTCGCTACTAAGAAACTTGGAAAGCGAGAGACACGCAAAGCCGAGGTGTGTCAAGGGCTCGCTCACACCTGTCACAGGAGGCAGGAGGCATGCGCATTAGGGTAGCAAAGGAAATGAAGAAAATGCCCCTCTTCTTAGCTAGGGAAAGCAGGAATGCCTCTGAGGCCCTGGAGCAAAAAAGCAACAGCACAGGAGGGACTGAGACAGAAGCAGAGAGTAAGAGGCACAGGCCAGGGGGGGGAGGGGGGGAGAAGGACACAGGAAACAGCCCTGCCCGAGAAGCAGGGCGGGCGTGGGCTCCAAGCGACCCTCCCAGACTTTGGAATAGAAGTCCTCACACCAGCACCAGCAGAGAATCCCTGAAGAGCAGACTTAGGGACATGGTCCCATGCTCAGCTGATCTACAAGCCAAGGGGACACACTCGTTCATGGTTTGGGGGGTTTTCCTCCTCCCTGCACCCCCAGGGCCTCCCACATTCATCTCGGGCCCAGGACTGCAGCTTTGTCAGAAACAAAACAGGCCCAACACTCCCATGTTTAGAAAGAGAATTTTAAAAGAGAGTCAAAAGAACGGAAACCTTATTTGTCTCTTCCAGGCCAGGGAGAAGACCTCCTTCCCCAAAGGTTCAAGACTATGGCTAGGCGATGAGGAAGGCAGGCCCAGCACCCAAGCCTTGGGGAGACACAGAAAGGGTCCATGCCAGGCACTTGGCTGGAGGCATGTGCAGCCCTCAGACCACAGGACTTGATGGATGCTGGGGCTACTGGTTCTGGAAACAAGCTTTTCTTTCCAGAAATGTTGTCGTTCTGTCTGCAGTAGCTGGCCGGAGAAAAGTATCAGAAAGGCGTGTGCCTGGGATACCTGAAGGCAGCCTCTGATTCGCCCTTTCTCCTTGGCATGAGCCTTCTAACACCAAGGAAAGGCCATGAGTTTGGCAACAGCCTTCAACAGTCTTCATCCCTACCGAGCACGGGGGCTCTCAGGGTGACTGGAGAGGAGGCAGACTAACCTGGGGAGTCTTGATCTTTCAGTTTTTCCCTTAACCTGAACATGTATTGTGGGGCCACAGTTCAGGGTGAGACACAGAGACACATAGACACAGAGACCAGACACACACACACACTCTCTCTCTCTCTCTCTCTCTCACACTTGGGAACCCAACTCAGGGAGCAGGCAGCTCTGGGAGTCGTCGGTCTGCTATGTGCCCACTTGGCACCTTATCCTGTCCTAAAGCCCTTTCCAGTCACTTCTCCTCCAGGCCCCACTTGGTGAGATGCTTCAGCTTCTGCTCCGTCAGGCTGATCATAAAGGCACAGTGTAGGAAAGTTCCCTACTGGGATGGCCACTGTTTGGAAGCAGGGAAGGCTAAGGGGCCCGCAACTGCCCAAGGCTGGTGTAGACATCCTCTGCTCCACTCAATTCCTCAAAGATCGGGATCAGGTTCAGCAGCTCAGTGTCTGCCATGTCATCAAACCAAGACTGCACGGGCACCTGGGATGGGGAAAAGGCAGCGTTAGTCTCCCGACCGCCAGTTCTTCCCTCCCTGGCCCCAGCCTGAGGAGGCTAGCTAGGAGCAGCTGGGTGGTACACTCCTCTGGAAAAGCCCAGGTTTCCACTGCCCTGCCCCTCCCTCGCACTGGGGTAGAGACTCCCCAGTCCCTGCATGTGGGTGTGTCTGGACCACTCACCGCATTCTCCGGGTGGAAGATGTAAGAGGCGGGCGAGTTGTCTAGGATGAGGGTTTTCCTCAGGTCCCTTCCCAGGCGGCTGAGGTCCTTGACATAGCAGCCCTGGTGGAACACACAGGATTCCCGGAACAGGCGGGCCCGGAACACGCCACACCGGTCCAGCAGATCCGTCACGGGGTCGGCATACTAGCAGCAGAGAAGATGCTTTTGTCCAGATGCAGTCCTGGCTCCCCTTGGGGCTGCCCGCGGACCAGAAAGGAGCTGCTAGATGCCCCCGCACCCATGCAGCCACCACAGGTGCTCTTGCACCCCCCCCCCCACCAGGTACCTTGGCTAGGCTGGCAGTGAAGAGCACACATTCAAAGAGTTCCCCCATTCGTCTCAGGAACTCATCCACGTAAGGCCTCTTGAGCACATACACCTGAAGAAAAGCCGAGAAGCCTGTTGGAGGCATCCCCGTTGCTGGGGAAGTATGCAGCATGGGTCACTGTCCCCATTTCCACAAAGAATGGCCAACTGGATCACACCTCACTCTGTCGGGTCCCTACACCCTGGAAACCTTCTGCCCCACAGACTGCTACCCCCTCCTCACAAGGCTTCTATGGGCTTGGCAGCCCACCCATGACCCTGCTAAGGCAAAAACGCATAAGCCTATGTCCTAGAAGCATCTCGGTTTCAGGCGGCGAACCATCAGCTGCCTCCAGAAACAAGTAATCAAGAATAGGCCTCACAGACGGAAACAGCCTATCCTGGATTACTTGAATCCAGCCACAGCCTCTGTGGGAGCTTCCTGTCCTTGGCTCTGGCGGGACAGTGTCCAGGTCACCATCAGGCAAGGTTGCAGACACTCGTGAAACCTCTCTCCGTGACACAGTTCTTGGGAATGTGCCGGGGAGAAGTGACTCTTTCTCCTCAGGGACTGTGGGTCAGATACCCTGCGTGTCCTGCTCTCGTGCCCCACCATTTGCGCCTGGTCCAGCCGGCCACCCCTCACTCTCATGTCCACCTCTCACAGTCTTGCACATCTTGGCCTCAAAGGTTCCGTCAACTACATGTCCCTCACCACTCCGCATCTAACTGCCTCCCCGCCTCCAGGATCTCCCCCTCTCAGCCAGCCTTGATGTTACAAGAAGCATTCCTTCGAAGCTTGTTATCCATGTCACTCCCTTCTCAACTGGCGCAGGCCTGCCACGCCTCTCCCTACTTGGTGGTGGCCTGAACTGGCCACCAACTCACCAGATCCCTGGTGGCTCTGTAGCAGGACCCCTCTGCGCTGAGAAGCCACAGCTTGGCAACCGTGTAGGTGCCACTTCTTCAACCTCGAACAAGTCCCTCCCTCTTCCTGGCTGTTCATCCAGCTTGGCATCCCCTCCCTGCTCTCTGCTGAAAACCCGCCTTCCGGAGGTAGCCGCCCAAATTTAATCTCAGCCCTTTCTCATGAGGCAGGGTTCTCCCTGTCAATCTAGTTTATTGTACAGATCTGCCTGTCTGAAAATACGCCTTCTTCTCTCTGCAGGCTCTCTGCATCTCCATGACCTCAGATGGATATAAAGCTCAGCTGGGCAGACGCTGGGCAGTCCAGAGCCAACCCTGGTTCCGAGCAGGGGCTGTGCTGGGCCTGATGTCACCTCAGATGGAAGGGCTGGTGGTGTTGGGGACAAAAGCTTCAAAGGGACACAGGACAGTGGTGACTCCCCAGAGAAGCCTCAGGTAAGTCTTCTATCCCACCGGGCCATATGGACAGTTTCAGGGCTAACAAGGCCTTGTTCCTGATGGTTCTGCCTCTCAGGCTGGCTGGCAGGCCTTCTGGGCAAGTGTTCAGAGTAACTGCTTTTTCACTACTAACACTGCACGAGCCCGGACTGAGCAGGTTATGCAGGGTCAGAGGCTGGGCTTGCTTGGATTTAAGTGCTCTCTGACAGCATTTACTGGGGCGAAATCCAGGGTGGGGACCTCAGGGAAGGGATGTCACGGAGGACGAGATGCCTGGGCAGGGGAGGAAGAAATCCACTTGCTAGACGGGAGTCAGTGGGCATGGGGAGGAGATAAAAGGGAGAGCCCTGGCTTCCTTGCCTGTAAGGGGCAGACAACCAGCTCTTCAGGATTAGAGAAGACGCCACTTAACAGCACTGGCTACCTTGGCTGGGAGATGGTGTTCAGTAAATAGCACCTATTACTCATATTGAGAAATATTTAATTTTAAACAGCTTGGCTGCAAAGCAAAAAAAGTTGACAGCTAGAGGGTGATGAGAGGCTGAACCGTTTCAAAGATCAGAAAGCCCAGAGTGTGAGAGGTAGCAAGAAAGGAGGGGCTGAAGTTGCAGGAGAGGGCCCCGTGATGGTGCGCATCAGAAGGGCGGAGGAGCCCGAGGCCTCTGGGCCGGCTGCGGCCTGGCAGGCAGCTCACCTGGTGAGTGGTCCCCTCAATCTCTACAGGCACTATGAAGTCAGCGTTGTTGATTGGCTGGAAAGCAGAAAAGTTAATGAGGTCAGCACAAGGGGAAGGAGACAAGAAACCTCTGCCACAGCTGCTGCACTATCCCATGGGAGAGCTGGGGAAGGACGGAGTGCAGACACTCCAGGAAGCTGCTCCTACCACCCCATTAAGGGGCACAATAGCCTCTCCTAGTTTTCCCTACTTACCACCACCCCAATTCTTCAGGCACTGAAGCTGAGACAGCTTCAGTGCCTGAGTTAACAGACCTGACAGAATGGAGGGAGGCCAGGTGCTGGGCTGAATCCAACCCTCTCACAGGCCTGTCCTCTCTAGAGCCCTGGTGGGATTCCGGGCTATGTGACTAGGGGCAGATGAAGACTGTGGGCAGTGACCGGGGGGAGCAGGGATTCCTACTCCACGTTCTTCAGTGTGGCCTCTTGAGCATCTGTGATGCCAGTATGCCAAAATGCCAGAGGCCCCCAGCCTGCCCTCAGCTTTAGGCTGCCCCCTAGCACCTGCAGTCAGGCACACAAGACAGCCAGAGTGGCGTGTAGGAAGAACTCCAAATGGGGAACTACCTTAAAGGAGCTATGCACAAGTGTTTCATCCAAGTCAATGACCACGCAGATCCTTCCTTGATCTTCCTCTGTCACCTCTGGGAGCAGACAGGTCCCCGGGATCTGAAACCAGAGCCAGATGGCTGAGGTCTGCCACCAAGAAAGCCCAAGTGTTCTTCTCAGCAGAATTCTGAGAAGTACTGGGGTCATCGCAAGACACAGAAGACCCTCAACTTCAACCCAGAAGAGGTGCCCTTTGAAGGCCAAGAGATAGAGAAAGAGAGTTGGCTCCTCAGCTCCAGCCTCCCATTGGACTATGAAATGATCTGAACATTGAGATGCAGGCTAGGGCTGGTGTGGGATGGAGGTCAGCTATCTCCCCATAACCTAACACCTTGTAACGAGTGGGCCCTCTGCAATCTCTGGGACAAATGGCTTCCATAGGCAGTGGCACTAGCCAGGCACTGAGGAATGAGGGTGTCACCCGATGTGATCACAGGTCTGGGGCCTCTGAACATGTCCCCTATCCAATTCACCTACCTGATAAAACTGGTACTGGAGACAGTGGAGCAGATCCGACTGTGGGAGAAAAGGAGGCAGTCAGTGCCCACCAGCCAACGCCATCCCAGCTCAAGCCCACAGCTTCTGCCTCAGGCCCAGACCCTGGGAAGGTTCTGGCATAAAACGGTGACTTTTTTAGAGTAAGCTCTAAACCCAATGTGGGGCTTGAACTCATGACCCTGAGATTAAAGGTCTCATGCTCTACTGACTGAGCCAGCCAGAAACCCAAAAGTGACTTTTCCTAAGAGCTGGACAGGAAAGGGGAAAGGCCAGAGCTGCCTTTCGACATCAGATGTGATGAAGGATGGAGGCGGCCGTATCTCTGTTCTCAGCTGCCACTGCCTCTGAGCTGGAGTAGCAGGAACTCCAGTTGCTGATGCCGGGACACGGAATTGGAGGCAGAACCCAAATCGGAACTCCCCCCTGTGGTGTGTTTTCTAGACACTGTTGTGGGTGGGTGGTTGGGGTACACCGTGTGGGGAGGGCAGCAGAGCCCCTATAAAACATCAGGTATGCCAATGTGAACCTACACTATGAGTCCGAAAACATGAGGGGAAGTGGAGTACAGAGAGGTCAGAAAGCTTCCCCGGCCTTCTGCCAGTAATAAAAATGTTAGGGTTGTAAAAAGTGATATGTGTTCTTAATAGAAACCCTGGAGAAAAATGAAAATCTTAACGTTGGCATTTTAGTGTATTTCAAGTCTGTTTTAGCAGTTCCCCTCCATAATATGTAATTTCACATTCTGCTTTTCAACCTAATGTTGCAACTCATTATTTTTCCGTGTTATCATGAACTTTGTAAAAGTCAATTGCTAAGGAATACTGTCACATTGCACTTTATTTACCAATTCCCCCACTGGCTAACACGCTGATGCACATATCTTCAGCCTGATTTTGAGAGAGAAAAACAGCTAGACGTTGGTGTTCCTGAAAGAAGTAACCAACGGCATTGGGGGCAGATGGGGTTTTGGTCTGGGCTGTCCCCACCCTTGAAATGCCAGACACACCTTCTGCTCTTTGTGAGGCTCAAAGACATTTCCCAATACCCGCCCCCCACCCCAGGACAGGTGAGAGAGCTAGAAAAGGATATCGAGAGTGTGGCAGAATTTCAATTCCTTGCTTCCCAGGGAGTCAAGTAACTTGGAAGACAAGCTTTGTATGGTACATGGCCACAGAACTTGGAGATCCAACTCTATTTATTAGCCAAAAACTCTTCGGGGGCTACACACACCCTCTGGATCTCAGTTTCCAGGTGCGTAAGTGGGAATACTGATGAACTTCCGGATCACATGAGACAATATACACCAAACGCCTTGCATGTTCCTGGCACCTGGAGGGTCTGGAGTGCAGGGGCCCTCAGAAACTACAGGGAGAGTCACACAGCCTGTATCACAACGAGAGCCAAGAGAAAGGAAATGGCCTGTCTGGGAGTGACAGAGAGGGGCCTCTGAGCCAGAGATCTCTGAGACTTCAGGGCAGATTACCTTGCCCACATGCCACAGTTGCAGGGGGCCCCACGAGTAGCCCCCTCTTGCTGGCACCACACCACCCTCCTCTAGCTACCTTAGCAATGGTGTTGGCTTCCTCCTTGTACGCAGAGAGCTCAGTAGACGAGCTTGACTGGCCAACATGCTGGGCGCGAAAACAGCAGAAAAAGGCCTTGAAGATGTTCCGTCCACGAGGTTTCTTAGGAGAGGACTTGGAGACCAGGCCTAGAGCAGAGGGAATGATGAGGCATTAGCTACAGGGTCACTGTGGCCACAAGCACCCTGTACCCACCTCCCTCCAAGCTGTAAACCCCAGCAGGGCCCCAGAGCATGGGCCAGGCCAGTCACCAAGTACAGTCCACAGTGGAGGGTGCGGCTTTAGTCCAGCATCTCTCTAGAGCAGAAATAGCAGGAATCACCACTCTCTGGTTTGGGAAATGATATCAGAGAAGCTGGCCTTCCTTTCATGGCAGGGGACAGGCACCCAAAGATGGAGCCAGACACAGAATCCAGGGGTCCCATCACTCTGGTAGCATGCCAAAGGTCCCCTCAATAGTAAAAGTTACCAAGGCCAACCCCCAGTTCCTGACCAGCCCTAGTTGGTTCTCTTCTTTGCAGAAGAACTAGCTGCTCCAGACAAGGGAGACACTTAGACCCTTTTGGGGCTAAGTGTGGGGCCGTGGGTCTGTGCTGGGTCAGTGTCCCCAGAGGCCAGGTCAGCAGCAGCAGCAGCAGAACAGCCCAGGCTGCAGCCAACAGATGAGAAAACAGACAGCTGCAGCCCAAGGAAGAAGCTACACTCTCTCTCCACTCCCCCAGAGCGCTATCCTTCCTACTCTCTCCCCTCACAGGCAGGAGGCCTAACCTGTACACCACAGGAACACCAAACCCTAGGGAAACACACCTGGTGTTGGGTTTTAGACCGATGGCCCGGCTTCTAGACTGTAGGGGCTCATTCCTACCTTGGTAATTCAGGCTCCGGAAATACTAAGCCATTTGAATAGGAGGCTTGGTGAGGCAGCCCCAGAAAAGCCAAACTGATACAAACAGCCATGGCCATTATGGGATCAACCAGAAATGGACTTCAGAGTATCTTTAAGTGCCTTTTGCTTTTACAGGAACTGTTCTGGCAACTGTGGAGCAAGTGTAGGCAGAAATGATGGGGACTGTGGCCAGGAGGTGGCGCCACGCAACTGCAGCCCAAATGGTCCCCAGCCCCGGTCTCAGCCTGGGTGGGAGGGGCCTGAGGTTTTAACCCGCCCACTTCACCGTACAATGCAGGCTAACAGCGCAGGAAATAGAAAATAAATCTGGAAACACCTGTCACTGTGGGGGTTAAAAAGGCAAACAATGTGGCAATAAGGACGACTTGCCTTGAGTTGTTCCCTTTAGGAAGGGAAGGGGAAGACAATGTGGTGGGACCCACCCAGAACCAAGGCAGGGCTCAGTCCTCAGAGCCCAGAGGTCCTTGCAAAGAGGTGAGGAGAGGGTCATTTAATAGCCAAGTGCGGGCTGCCTGTGCTCCTGGAGTGGAGGAGAGAAAATCAAGGGATGTACCGGGGCCCCCTCATCCCCTGGCAAGGTCCCTGTATCAAAGAGACACACCTCAGAGCAGAGCCGAGTACCTAAAGAGCAGGATGAGAAAGGCTCCTTGGACTTTTCCTGACTTTTAATAATCTAGGCAGCAACCAAAGGCAAAGGATGGCTTCTCCACCTGCCTTCATGGCCTACCTTCAATTCCGAGACCGGGCACGCAGGCAGACGCTGACACAAAGCTCCAAGACCAAAGCTGAACCATCACCCTTCCTTTGGTTTATGGTTTCTTCACACAGAACCACAATCAGAGGCTTAACCCAGGCCTGGAGCCTTTTTAAAAAGGCCATACAGCCCAGGCCTTTCCTGAAGAGAGGCCGTCAAGAACGCACTCAGCATCTTAGTGACAGACGCTGTGAAGGCTAAGTAATCCTGAGAGGCAGGGGGGTGAAAGGGGCAGCTGGCTGGGGCCAAAGAGAGGCCTCGCTGGTGCCCACTGTGGGAGGCCCAACAGGCAGACGCACTTCAGCCTCAGACACAGAGCCAGGCGGGGTGGGGGTAGGGGTTCCTCAGCTTGGTTTGGACTCAGCAGGGGATGAGGTCTTCTCAAAAACACAATGCAACCAGGCAGCCCCTGGGCCTCAGAGACCACAAATGCCTTGACCTTGGGGGCAGGTGCTCTGAGCAGAGCACAGAGCTGTGGCGCCTGTGGAGGGTGCCCCAAGCCCATGGCAGCAAGGTCAATACTCCACATGTCCCTCTGTTGGGGCCCCACTGCCCTCAATCCTTCTCCAGGCTCTCTGTCCTCCTTGTCCTTATGAACACTGTCTCTGAGAATCCATCACAGCCTCTTCAGCCTCCCCTCAACATGGCTGCCTCCTGACGGGGCCTCCAATGGCCTTGGCTGAGTACATTCCCCCGCTTCTGGCCCTGTGTACAGCAGGTGCTCAGTGACTGTCACTGGCGGAGTGAATGACTCTGAGAACTCCAGGGCCCTGTCACCTGTACAGAGCCAGGACCCGTGGAAGCCTTCACTGGTGTGCAACAGCCCAGAAGAGGCAGAAACAACAACAAAAAGCATCCTTTAAGGTATGACAGGAAGGTGGGCACTGAAGGAGCTGAGCCCCTATGGGAAGCCACTTAGTCTTTCTGGGCCTCAGTCATGTTTACTGGGAATGTTTACTGAGATGCTGTGCCAACTCTGACACCATTACCTCATTTAATCCTTAGTACAGACCCAACTGTAGGCACGAATTCCCCATTTAACAGAAAGGAAACTGAAGCAGAAAGGTCATACCGCTAGAGATCACACAGGGAGAAGGACAGCAGAGGCAGGATTTGAAGCTAGACCTGCCTTAACCCAGGGCCAGAGTTCTTACCCACTCCTCACCCTGACGGGCTCAGGGGTATCACGTGCATTATCCCTACAACACCAGCGAGGTGGTGGGGCCCTCTCAGTCTCTTAGAAGGTTTGTTCCACTCCTCTCTAGGGTAGGATGGTAAAGGATTAGTCTGGGGCCCAGCCCCCTTCTTAGCTGCTCCCTTGGGCAGACCGTGAAAGGTTGCAAGGAGTGAACAGTACAAGGCTCTGGGATTCCATTGCAGGGCTTGCTTCACCCCCATTCCAGCCCTGCACCTGCTTTGACTGACAGATACCTCTGGGAAATCAAGAGGACAATGGGGGAAGGAGAGGGGGAGGGGCTGGAGACAGGAGGTTTGGCCCCAAACCTGCTTTGTTCAGTGAGTGGGTTTAAGGGTGAGGGGGAACACTCATCAGAGTGGGATCTGAAACCTGTGTCAGAGAGCCTTTCAAAGGTCCCCTTTAAGCCAGCACTCAGTATTGTGTCCCTGACAGCCAGGGGCAGGCCACCCCTAACCCCTCTGCATGGGACAGCGAGGGGACCTGTCCCCCCTCACAGACAGGAACACCAGGCACAAGAGGATTTACAGGCCCTTGGGGATTTCGCTGTACACGGTTTCCCATCCAGGGAGGGCAGGATTCCAATGGGTGCCATGCAGCCCTATGACCAGCTGCTCTCTCTCCTTCACCCTTCCTGCTCCCCACGCTCTGTGGAAGCCCTCCTCCTCTCCTGGCCAGCTGCTGAGGCACACCTGCTCTCTCTGCTCCAAACATCTGGTACGGGCTCAGTGTCAGAGAGCAGCACAGACCTAATGACAGGAACTCTGGCTTAAGGAGAAAGTGAGCAGGTGGCTGAAGACAAGGAAGCCGGGCCTCACCTCCAGTTCACTACTGCAAGCCTTCCCACCAAGCCAGGGGGTGAAGATGAGGTGGGACGTGGGACATACCCCTTGCTCTGAGGGTCACCTGGGCTGGGGGCTAGACTCTGCCATGACTGACTGTGACACACAGCCTCTTTGAGCCTTGGTCTCTGCATCCATGACCTGGGACAACACCAAGACCTCTCCTGAATGGAGAGAAACAAAACTTGCTGTGCAGACTCTAAGGTTCAGTGCTGTGCTCGTTTGAATTATCTAAGGGGTGATGACCACCACTGAGCAACACCGGACCTCGCTGCAAGAGCCCTGCAATTGGACACTGGGGGCCCTCCTGCCCCGGGAGATGTGAGGAAGGTGTCAAAGGAACTCTGATCATGAGCAGGTTTCAAAAAGTCAAAACAACCCCTATACCTACTTCTAAACCCACTAGGAAAGTTGCTCTCCAGCTTGCAAACACCATGGCTGATATTCTTCAAGAACAGGAAAGCAAGTGAGGCTGTTCCACCTGAGATGAACAGTGCCCTCTCCCCTTCTGTCGATCACTGCTGCCACCAAGAAGCACTAGATGAGGACGGTATTTGCTTCCATCACGCAGAAACTTGTGTGTGTACAGGTCTGCTGCGCACGCGCAACACCCCACCCCCCAACACACACGGAGACTGGCTTTGCCAGGACAACACTATTTTTAACCTTCTTCTGAAGGTCAGGTTCAGATATCACTGTTGCCAACAACACAGCTTCGCATCCCAGCGAAGGAACTCCTCACACATCCGCCTGGGAGCCGGCAGAAGGCAAGCTCTCAGGCAATTGGATTTTAACAAGCCCATTCACGTAGAAGGATGCTTTCTTGATTCCCTCAGAAGTACTTCCTTCCCCACCATTTCCCATCCCCCCATAGCAAAGGATTTAGTCTGGCTATCATTGTAAAATGGCCTCTCTCAGGGGCCTCCCTCCCCTTAGCAATTGGAGGAAGGAGAGTATTTGGAGCATTTCCGGCCCTTCTTGGCCAGCTGCCTGGGCCCTGCAGCCAAGACACGTCTGATTGGGGCTCCCCACAGAGAGGAGTCCTCCCAGGTCCACAGCAAGGGGCATCTGGCACTTGGCTAAGGATAGCCCTGAAGCGCCAGGTGGACGGAAGGGCTCCTTGTAATTCTCTCCCTCTGCCCTTGGACCACCAGGTGAGTCGGCAGGAGTACAAGAGGCTGAGAGATGCCTAGACATCCTCCCCACAGAAGAGATTGGAAACAATGGGAAGGGTATACCAGTTCCCACAATGCCCAACTGCTGACACTGTTCTCTTCAGGTGACAAGGCAGACAGGTCCTCAATCAGCTCAGCACCAGCTCCCAAAATTCCCCAAACACAGCTGTGAATCTGACCACACAGACCTTTAAAAGTAGTTCTAGCCATGCTGTTTAGCTCACACCAGCACATTCTATACTGGGGCCCTTCTTGTGGCTGGCATCCAGGCTGTTTTACTCGAGGGGTGTTCTGACAGTCCTCCTCTGGGCCGGAGGGCTCCTTGCATCTGCCTTTCTTCTAAGACAGAAGGTTTTTTCTCAGTCCTGGGTCTTAAATGCAGCCTGTATCGGTGTGTGTGCGTGTGTTTGTGTGCGCGCGTGTGTGTTACAGGTCACTAGCTACCTGTCTCCTGCCCCTTCCCTGTCCCCTCAGCAATCTGGTCACTGATCTCAACACATGGCTTCAATTTCAGGGATGTTCCCTTGAGAAGGACTGGTTTGGGAGCAGGAGATTCCTGGCAACTTCTAAAACATGATCGAGATACTTTATCCATCAGCCTTTATATAAGTTATTGTCAAAACACCCTCCTAGGTCACTCTAACATACTTTAAAATCCTACTTCAGGACACCTGGTGGCATAGTCAGGTAAGTGACAGACTTGGTTTCAGCTCAGGTCGTGATCTCATGGTTCTGAGATCAAGCCACCCCATCGGCCCCATGATCAGCATGGAGTCAGCTTGTAATTCTCTCCCTCTGCCCCCCCTGCTCGTGCTCTAATAAATAAATAAATCTTAAAAAGAAAAAAAAAACCCAAAAAACAAAGTAATACTTCAAAAACATGCTGGGGTGGGGGCAGGGCTCCTAGAAGGAGCAACAGGTCCTGGACTTGGGATGGAGGGGCCGTTTCCTCACACAAGTGTTAGCAGCAGGCTTGGCCCCCAGCCCCACGCCAGAGGGCTCTCAGTAGATGTTAGGAAGTGATTGATGGCCCACAGTGGCAGCTTAGACAGACCGGAGAAGCCGAAGGGCTGGATCCTGTTCCTGTGTCTGCCGGAGGCCTTGCCCCACACATGCCAGCGACGGCAGAGCTGTCCTTGTTGGGGACTGGAAACCACACCTGCCCACCTCCCAGGGAGGAAGTGCTGAGCAGGCCCCTGCTAGAAGCTGGGAGGCTAAGGGAAACCTGCAGGCAGGACACAAACAAACACCTTCTCGGTGGCTGTTTTGGCCATGCTTTAGCTGTCTGGCTGACTCCTGGAATGCCCGATTTGGTGGAAATCATGAAGAATCCAGTGCCTCTTTGTCCTCCAGCTCTGTAAGCCTGCTTTTGGGGACACATGCATGAGTAAGATGCAGATGAGGCAGTGGAGGCACAGGACAAAGGGACCCTCAACCACCTCTCCTCCAACCAGTGAACAATATAGTGGTCACACAGAGTGCCATGGACTTGGATTTAAATCTGGCTCTGCCACATGTAAGGTATGGTCTTGGGTATCAGTCTCTTCATCTGTAAAATGGGAAAACTAACATTACCTATTCTGCAGAGCTGTGAGATTTACAGGGACCTCAGGGTATGTCCTGGCTCTGGTGTCAACTGCTAGTCATTAAGGACAAGGTACTGTCATAACCTAATCTCAGTCTCAATCTCAAAATGTTCCACTGGAGGAGACCACAGAGATTATCTTCTCATTCCGGAGGTCACACAGAGGTAGTGGCAGGGCCAAGCCTGGGAACAGGCCTTTTCTGGAACTCCACAAACCAATCACAGTGTGTCTCTGTCACACACACACACTTTCTCCCTCTCCCTCACTCACGGAGGTTGGCCAACCAGCTCCTTCTTCTTCTAGTGGCTGGCCTCTGCAGAAGGAGTGAAGGAGTCTGCCAGAGAGTCTGTCCTACCACCATGGAAACTTGCCTGCTCTGGCCACACCCTTCAGTTGCTCCGGGGACCAGCCAACCGGTACCAGTGTGTCAGCTTAAGAAAGTACCCAGGCAGAAGTCAAGCAACCCAGCGCTTCCCCCATTTCAGCGTCTCCAACAGCTCTGTGGTCTCACCTGAGGCACAACCTCTCTGAGGTTCAGTTTCCTCACAGGTCAATGGGAAAAGGTCTACTTGACAGGGTCCCTTACAAGGTGGCTCCAGGTTACTTTAAAAAGTGGGGATGCACAATGCAAATGAGAGGCCATGCAGTTCACGGTTAGGACCGGACCCTGGAGTCGGAGTCCTGGCTGACACTAACCAGCCATGTAGCCTTGGATGAGGTGCTTTGGCTCTTAGTTTTGCTCATTTGTGAAGTACAGCTTAACTTCTACCTCACAGGTCAGTGTGAGGATTAAGTAAGATGCTAGATATAAAATGCTAGGAACACTCCCTGGCCCATGGTAAATGCTCTATAGTCTGTGATCATTACTGGGTGAGAATCATTATTCTATCCGTTCACACTCAGAAAACTTTAGGACTCCCCTTTAGGAGCCACAAGATCTTTAATAAACAGCAAAACTGGATCCCTCCAGGGGACTCTTTCTGCTCAGGGCTAAGTAGGCAGTTGGGGCCACTGCTGTGTTTACCTGGCTCTTCTCCAGGGACACTTGTCAGAATCATAGGGAGCATTTGGAACACACACATGCCCGGCCCACCTGCTCACGCTCTGATTCGGCAGGATCCAGGTGGGGTCTTTATTTTTAGTAAGTGTCACAGGAGATCCTGATGTGTGTCCCTGGCTGAGGGCCAATGCCTAAAGGTTGCCAGTGGTCCTTGACTAACCCTTCCAGGACTGGAGAGTGCTTCAGCCAGTGTCCCCTGGGTCCCTTTCCCCACCATATCTCACTGGCTCAGTGTTTCTGCATGTCCTGGAGGACTTGTACCCGAGGGTCTGGTTTTCCTTTCTAGGAGTACTTGCTCTATCACTGAATCAAAACCCAAGCCTGCTGTCTCTTCTAACAGGCCCCTGTTCCTGTGAAGGAGGGGCCCCAGCCCCATTTTGCTACAGAAACAGAAGAGCTGGGAACTACCACACTGAGAAGGCATTTCCACAAGCCTGTGTTAGGCGATTTGGACCTTCCCATGAATCTGCTTGGCTCTCACTGGGAATGGGGCCACACTTGTTCCTTGAGAACAGTGTGGGTGGGGAAGAGCAAATTCTACAGGATGCAAAAGCTATTCATATGTCAAGAGATTAAGAAAAAAAGGTATAGAATAAAATGAGAGTAAGAGCAAGTCTGATTTTTAGGGGGCAGAGGGGGAGGATCAAGAGCATTTGGACAGGGAAAGGAAATGTCAGGAAGTCTATTTAGAGATCAGGTTCAAGGATAACCCCTAGAAGAGCTGACCCATAAAACAAGACATACACAGCTCCTGCCTAGAGGGAAGCTGGGTGCTCCCTGGAGTGGAGTACCCATTCTGTTACAACAGACCTAGGGCAGGCACACAAACCTGAAGGGGCTGGGCACTTTGCTAGACAAAGAAACCCTGTTCTAGTTGGCCTCTGGTCCAGAGCGCCTTCCAGTTCTAAGTCCATTTCTCCACTTTGATTTCTAGCTCCTTCATAAGAGTTACATGTTAACGAGTTCATCTATATCCCAGTTGGGAACCATGCCTCCATTTCCGAAGAGGGAGGGGATCATGTCAGGGCCACACCCAGTCCCGTGACCCCAAGAGGAGTGAGTTAATTCTGTGCTTTGCAAGCAGGCTGGCCTGAGACAGGGCAAAAAACAATTTTCTTGCTGCTTTTGTGCTTTCTCAGTGTTGTACTCCAAAACCAAGGCAGCAAAGACACAGCTTAAGAACATCTATTTCTTTTCAAAACCCCAGCTTTTTATTTCTCTCTTTATTACCAGAATTCCCTAAAAGAAATGTGAATCTCACTGGGTCCATTAACTCAAAGCAAACGCAGCCGGGGCCAGAACACAGCACACAGTTGTCTCAAGCGTTCACGATAACCATTTCTGAGAGGCTGAGTACTGCTCAGAAGGTTTAGACTCCAGAGACTCTTCCCAGGAGGTGCATGGCCCCCCTGGCCTCCTCCCACCCCCAGATGCCCAGGCGCCAGGCAGAGCGGCAAATGCCCCAAGGCACAGGCTGCTCCCGTTAGTGCAGATAAAATCCCATCCCAAGTCACATGGGCACAAAGACAGGGTCTGTGCAGCAACAGTGTTTGTGAGGCTCGGAGGCTGATCCTTCCAGAAGGCCCAAGCCCCCACATCAGTGTCCCCTCTGACCCCAGCCACCTGTCTTTAACAAAAAAGCCAACATGATCCCGTGCAGTTGCACCGTGTCCTTTGGGGAAAGGAGAAGGAACTAACAGAGCGTGGTCCAGCCCTGTAAAAAAGAAGGGCATTAACATCTCTCAATCACCTCCTAAGTATGAGGCATTGTGGAGGTGTAAATATCAATATTTCTATTTTACAAAGAAGTCACTCCAAACACTAACGTGATTTGTCAAGTCTCACTGTGAATAGGAAAAGTAGGGATGTGCATCCGGGTCTGAAGCAACTAACTGCTCCTGGAACAGTTCTCTGAAACAACAAGGAACACTTTAACTGCTGCCCGGCCTGGCCCTCCAGCCCTTCCCACTTCACCCAATCAAACACCAAACTTCCCAAGATGGGAATAGAAGACACTAGCCTAAATTACCCAAAAGCTGGCTGGAAGAAGGCCCAGGAGGAAGAGGAAGGGATATACATCTGTACATACATATGTACACATTTACATGCCATCCTTCCTCCCTGCCCCCCCAACCCCATCCACTGCTGTGATTTAATTCTCCACGGAAAGGCAGCAATGCACCCTGGCTAGAGGTGTGACTTTGACAGCAGTCACCATTTTGACAAAGTCCATGACCATAATGGATGTGGATGTCCCCACGGAGGATGCAATGGCCTCTCCACTGCCAGCTTCTATAAGGCCTCGACGGCTGAGAAGGGAGCAGACAGAACACCAGCCCCTGTGCCCGCTCTGAGGGGCTTTTCCTGGCCCTTCCAAAGTCATGCTCCACTGGAAACCCACAGGAAGGAGCAGAAGCTCCAGCTCCCAGCTTGGGAGGACAGAAACCCACCAACTTTGTTGCTCAGTTAGCAGCACTCTCCTAGGGGCTTCCAGAGGGAGCAAACCCAGCCTCTAAGTCACCACAACAGGTGACTTCCAAGATGGAGGAAGCATCTCCAAAGCAGACTTGGGGGGAGCCTCAGAGCCACAAAGAGGTCAAGGCTGAGCTGGGGCAGGGAGAGGAGAGGAGAGTGACGAGGAGGGCAGGAAGAGTCGGCGGCACACGTGCACCCCGGGCCCACATAAAGCCAACCAAGGAGGAAAGCTCCGGTAACACCTGTTCCTATAACTACAAGGAAAGGTGTTTGAGCTTTTCCACGAGAAAATAAGGCAGAATATATTCCTTATGGGGAGAAAGCCGAGAGCTGGAAAAACCTCACTGGCATCCTCACTCTTACGGAGGGAGGGTCAGCTACTGGCACCTGCGCAGTTTCTCAAGTGAGAAGACAACTCACCACACCACCATCTCTCACTGAGAGGGTCACTAGGTCTCCTGAAAAAAGAAAAAGGTCCCGACTACCCCACAGGACCCATGGGTCCCAACAAACTCCAAAAGAGACTGCCTCCACCCTCTCACCTCACTCTGGCTTGATCTCATATTTTTGGCTTTCCCCCATCTAACTCCAAAGCCCAGGGCATAACCTCCCAGTAGTGGGGCTACACCCTCATACGGGGCTGTAATAAATGGCCATTCTCTGGCCAAACTGATATCAACTTTTCTTTTCGACTTCTGATGTTACACACAACCCTGTCCCCACTGCATCAGGAAGCCATTTCACCCATCTGTCTGGGAAGATGATCCAATTTTGGTCCTTTTATCATCAATGCTTTCAGTAACTTTGTTCTATTTCCTTTACTGTAATTACTTTTGAATCATCAACACACCCAGCCAGCCTTAAGGCTCCAAGAACTGAATGCTAAAGAGGAAAAACAACAAAAAAACACATACAAAAAACCCAAAACCCAAAACAAAACAAAAAAACCCCCAACAACCCCGTAATGGCAAACAACTTCACTAAAAAGCCACCCAAACTGGGAACAATTTTTTTTTCTAGAAACTGACTTATTAATAACCTGTATCACACCCCTTCCCCTTTTTCCAGAGGGAGGCAGGGCAGAGATGGGATGCTGGGGAGATGGGAGGGGACAGCAAGGAATTCCTAAAGGATATCATTAAAACATCTACTCCCCACCCCCGCTTAAAAGAGGGAAAAAAAAAAAAAAGGATGCAGGATTTGTAAATAATGAGAGACTCAGAAAGTTGGCTTGCTAGTTGCTGGGTGCCCAAGCAGCCTAGGAAAATAGTATGTCTTCTCCGGAATGCAGTCAAATTACATGGAGAGAAAGAGAGAGCGCCATGGCTCCTGGCTTGAGAATTCAGATTCCTCCAGGGATAAGTCTGAAGGACAAACCACACACAAAAAAGAAAACAAAAAGCGTTAACTCCAAGAAAATCCAACCAACTTCAGCAACTGAACACTGTCAAGAAGCCAGCTGCTCTGCTTCCTGCTGTCATCTCTTCTGTTCCCTGCCACTGGCCCTGGTGGCTGAAACTTGCAACTCTGAATACGTAAGCCGCCCCTTCAGTAGTCCTGCTCCCTCTCACTCCTGGTGTGTTTCCCTCACCAGGAAGGCACCCTCCAGAGCCTCTGCAATTCTTCCCACTTGTCATTACAAGGGACCCCTATGGAATCCTTCCACACCCAAATCTCTTCATCACTTCTGGCTACCTCCTGGAGTCCTTTCCTGGGATGAGACTGCGAACAGGCAGGAGCTAAGTTCTCAACACAGAAAGCCTCCCCTCTTCAGGCCTCAGCACAGCTGGGCAGCCAGCAGAGGGGAAGTGGGTGGCCCATGGGGTCACACAGCCTTCTTAGTGATGCAGCCAGAAGCACAGGGCACAGGGGGGCTTGGGATCCTATCAGGCAAAGCTAGCTCTCTCCCTCCTCAGGGCACGCTTATTTAAGGAAGGACCCTCAATGCAGGAAGCATACATTGCTCCTCCACCCCATTCCACTCCAGGAATTAGGGAAAGGCGGACACCAGCAGCTCAGCTTGCCCCTAGGCAAGTTGGGGGAGTTAGTAGGGAAATGCAAACCCCAGGAATAAGTGACCTGCTGAGTAAGGTTTCCAAACAGGGTAATGTGGCCAACACTGAAGACCCACAGCTGGCCCCCCACCGGGGTCTAGGCCTCAATATGTTCAAGTGCAGTAGTGGCCCTGCATGTCCTATTCTGGGTGGTCGAGGGAAGGGCAGGAATGCTTCCTATTTGGTACGCAGAGCGTGCTCTCTCCAGGAGCAGGGGGGCCAGGTAGCCCCAGCCCGGGGAAGTTCTCCAGGAAAAAAAAAAAAAAAACCCAGAAGACAAAAACCAAAACAGATAAACAAACAAAAACACGAAAAAACCCGACCTAGTCCTTACTCCCCGAGGAAATTCTGTCCGCTATTTTAAACACATTCCTCAAGCCTCGAGGAGGAACGTGGGGGAGGGGGAAAAAGAGTTTGGGGCTTCGAGTGACCAAACTAAGAGAGATTCCACCCTCGGGCCGCTAGACCTTTCCCCGCCCTCGGCAAAGGCCTCGGCCTAACCCCGCTCCGGTTCCCAAGACCACCCCAGGGTGGGCCCGCGACCCCCTTGCGTTTCCACCTGACCCTCAGGAAGGCGGGGGCCGCGAACTGCTGCCCACGGAGAACTCGCACTTTTTCGCTGCGCGATTCAGAAACACGCCGGGTCTGATGGCATTCGGCGAATTATGTAACCAGGGACACCGCTCCCGGGCTAAACAAACGCGGCTCTGTGTGTGCAGCCGCGGCCCCGGGGAAGCGCACCGGGGCAGGGAGGGGCTGCGGCCGGGCCTCGGGGTCCGGCTCGGAGGATCAGAGAACGCGGCAGGAGGCAGCCGGGCCGGAGCGACGAGCCGCCGAGGTCCCCGGCCCAGCGCAGGGCCTCGCGCGGGCCAGTTGGGTCCCCCAGGCTCGGCCCCTCCCCCACCGCGGCCGCCCCCGCCTCCAGGAGGTGAACTTGGTCCCAAGTCGCGCAGGACCGCCGTCACCGCCCGCGGCCAGAGCGACCTCGGGCTTGAGGGGGGCGCTGGGAAGTGCTGGACTCCAGTTCGGGCTCCATTCCAGCTCCGGACCCCTCCGTCCCTCTCCCCACGGCCCTGGGGCGGCTGCGCGCCGTCGTGTGGGAAAGTGACGACCCCACCTCCCAACTCAGGAGGAAGACCCACGCGGGTGACCCGCTCTTCGAGCGCTACTCCTCAGTCTCTCCGTACGGAGGGAGGGTGTGCAGGACAGGGTGACAGCTGCGCGATGACGCCCCTCCCCCTCGGGCGCCTGGAGCCCGGGCCCCGCGCAGCCCCAACGGGGGTCTGAGTGCGGACAGAGACGCGGGGGCGGATGGAACAGGGAGTCGGGTCGGAATCGCGGGCTCTGATCCCCGGGAGGTCAGGGACCCGGACTCGGGTTCCGGGCTGTGCTAGCCCCCGACCCGGCCGGGGGCGACGCAAAGTTTTGGGAAGTTGCTGCCCCTACCTTGCTTGGTGAGCACCAGGGCGTCTTCCCTCCGCGCCTGGGTGATGATGGAGCCGTGTTCCATCTAACAATCCCACGGGCCCGGGCTGGCTGGGCGGGAGGACCGGCGGGCGCGCAGGCTGGGCTGGGCTGGGGGGCCTGGGCGGGGGCCCGCTCCGGCTCCCGCTCCGGCTCCCAAGACTCGGACTCCCACAGCTGTTCACATCCCTGCTCTCGTTTCCTCCCTGGGCCGGGAAGGGAGGCGACCTATACGGAGGGCAGGCGGCCCGGGCAGCGGCTCCCCCGGGTGCCCCCGGCCCCGATCCCCCGGCAGCAGCTCCGGGCTCCTCAGTTTGGGTCCAACATGGAGAATCCGGAGCGAAAACAAGAGGAGGAAATGGGACACGGGGCGGTTTCCAGGCTCCCCCCTCCCCTCCGTACTCCGGATAAACAACCCGCGGCTGCAGCGCCCACCCCCGCGCGCCTCCCGGCTCCGGACCCGGCCTCTCCACGGCCCGCCAGCCCCTCCCTCTCCAGAGCACCTTCCTAGGCCCCAGGACCCTCCACCCGTGAGCCGCCGGGGCTGCGGAACATCCCGAGCTTTCCTATTTTGTTACGGAAAAAGCGAATCCCCGAGGGGGGTGGGGTGGCGGGTGGGCAGGCTGGCAGGGGAGACTTGAAACCGCTCCGGCACTCCTATTGGCCCTCTCGGAGAAAGGGGGCGTGGCCCCTCCTTACTAAGCGGTGCGAGGACCCAACAACATTCCAGTCGCTACGGCCACGCCCCCGGGCCACTCCCCCCTCGTCCGGCTGAGGCCTCCCAGTCTCCTCGGCCACACCCCCTTCCCAACTACTTAAAAAGACACTCCAAAGCTCACGTTTCTGTACTCGGTGCTGGTGTGTTCACGTCTGTGCGTCTGTTCTCGGGTAAGGTGAAACGGTTCCGCCCTTCACATAACCAAGGCAAGCCTCGAGTCCTAACCTGGGTCCGGCCAGGATGGGAGGGTTCGGGACTGTTTTCTTCCTGCTTGGCCCTGGAATCGTGGGCCTACAGTTACACATAAAAGTACAACCACAGAATCTTCGAAAGGGATGTGGGTGGGGGGCGGACTCGGGACCCCAGAATATCAGAACTGGAACTGACCTCGGTACGGTCTGACCTACTGTCCAAATGAGAGATGGGTCGCAGGGCTTTCCTCAAAGCCACTCACTCATTCCCATTCAGGGTTTATCTCCTCCCCCTCTTCCCCTATAGTTCCAGCCTCAGATTAGACAGATCGAGGTCTCCAAGGGAAGAGCTTTTGCTTGGTGGACTCAATGCTCCTTCCCCTCCGTCTTTGCTCTTAGGCCTCAGGCACCCTCCCCAGGCTATGGCTCCTGGACTCAAGGCTTTGGGTGAGGGATATACACACACACACATTTGCTTCCAAGAAGTGAGAATTCCAGAAGGTCAAGTTTCAGCTCAGTATCAGGCCCTTTCCAGTGAGCTACATCTGTCCATAGGTGACATGGGCTGCCTTCAGAGGAAGGGAACTGTTCAAGGCTGGCAGGAGTGATATAGAATGCACCAGCTGATTTCTGAGCTGCTTCTAGCCCTAACAGTCAATGATTTAATGGAACTCACCTACCAAGGTACGGCCTTCCAGCGGGTCGGGACTTCTGTGGTCCCTGGCAAGTGGGAGTAGTTGATGGCTTTCCCTCTGCAGTTTCCATGGCCCAACTCACACCAGGCCTCACTGAAGGGTGGAGGACAAGTGGGTCACATCTTAAATCTCCAGGTACCATCAAATACCTGCCCCCTGCCCCAGTCCCTCCTTCACGAGGAGAGGTGAGGTTGTGATGTGTATCAGGCTGTGTGTCTTAATAGTGCTCATGCGTGCCTGGTTCTTCTGTTCTTACACACACATACACAGAACCTTTTTATATAACACCATATTAATGGAAATTCTGTTTTTCCAAAATGAAAGCTGTTACAGAAGATCTGAATGATGCTTATGTAACTTTAAAAACTGAGTTTGGGTAGATCTTAATTCATTAACGGAAGGGGAAAGGGAAGAGTTCTTTTTTTAAGATTATTTGAGAGAGAGAGAGAGCACGAGCACACTAGTGGGGTGAGGAACAGAGGGCGAGGGATGAGCAGGCTTTGTGCTGAGTTTGGAGCCCGAGGCAGGGGCTTGATCTCACGACCTGAGATCATGACCTGAGCCAAGATCAAGAGAGGAACACTCAGTGGGACACTTCAGGGATGGAGCCACCCACAAGCCCGAGGAAGGCATTTTTACATACTTATCTCCCTTCATTATTTTATTTTATATTTTTAAAAAGATTTTATTTATTTATTTGAAAGACAGAGATCACAAGTAGACAGGGAGGCAGGCAGAGAGGGGGGAAAGGAAGCAGGCTCCCTGCTGAGCAGAGAGCCCGAAGCAGGACTTGAATCCAGGACCCTGGGATCATGACCTGAGCCAAAGGCAGAGGGTTTAACCCACTCACTGAGCCACCCAGGCGCCCCTCCCCTCATTATTAAAAGAATCACTAAACCAATAGGATTCTTAAGGTAAATCTTCAGTTGGGTGTGGGGGGCCCTTTTGGGCCCTGCCCCCTGCCCCTTTGCCAGGTAAGTTGGGTTGGGATGGCAGGAGGAAGAGTGCAGGCAGGAGCTGAGAATTGAGGATTGAGAGACACCTGTTCCCCCCAGCTCTGTAGCGGTGGGCAGGACACTCCATCTCTGTTTCTGTTTCTGTTTCCTTATCCATGGAGACAATCCCTCCCCTATTTATAGTTTACAAAGTACTTTCACATGCACTCTCTGTCTCATTTAATCTCTGATTTCTTTGAGACCGACAGAGCAGTTTCATGCCCATTTTGTCAATGAAGAAAGAGGGTCTGGAAAAGTTAATTGACTTACCTAAGTTCTCTCACTAGCTTATTAAGAGGAAGAGGCAGGACTAGAATTTGTCTTTAGATTTTTAAGACTAGAACTCCTGAACCTTTCCTGTAGTTCCTTTCCTCTGTATAGAATGGAGGAAATACTAGAATCTAGTCACCGTCTTTTCTTGCTAAGAAGTCTAATTGCATCACCTCCTCTGGGAAGCCCTCCCAGTATCCAGTCTCACATCAGGGCTTTATAGCCTCCTACACACTCTCTTAAAGCACTTAACATTTTGCCCTGCAACTGGCAGTTTGCTTATCGGCTTCCCAACCAGAAGATAGATTGAGATTATTGAGTCTAATGAATTATGTATTATTTATTAGTGTGTCTCTTGTACCTAGCGTGTTGCCTGCCAAAGGGCAGGCAGCCTTCTGTGTTTGCTGGTATCAGTCTTGACTGTACTTCTTAACCAGTGCTCTTTTGTCCAGGAGTTTGGAGAGTCACAGCAAGAAACACATTTTACATTGTAGGATAACTAAAACAAGTTTTACAGGACAGTATTTACCCTTGCTATCATGCACTCCAATGTTTTCTTTTTTAAGTGTACAAGCTTTTTCTTTCTTTCTTTCTTTCTAGACTTATTTATTCAAGGGAAAGAAAGAAAGAGGGAGGGCATGAAAGTGTGTGGGTGGGGGTGGGGATTGTGGGCAGAGGAGAGACCCTTCAAGGAGACTCCCCACTGAGCGCGGAGCCCATCTCCCAGGCTCCAACTCACAACCCATGAAATCATGACTGGAGCCAAAAAACCAAGAGTTGGACTTAACTGACTGAGCCACCTGATATTTCCTCTTGTATTTCATGTTTTCAAGGTGTTGGCCAAGACTGCCTACATTGATTTCATGACCCACAGGTAGTGACTTATAGTTGGAAGAACACTGCTTTAATCTCCTGTCTGTGGGAGAGGCCTTCTCTGTCTAGTTGGCCATAAGAGATGCAGAGAAGAGGGCACTTGAGTACCTGTTCTGAGGTGAAAGCAAGGCTTATGTATAAAAAATAGAACCCTTCTAAGACTAGAGGGAGGCACAGGGTGCAAATAGAACCCAGGATGGGGGGCAACAGACAAGGAGGGAAGGTCCCTGAGAAGCCTGGTGGGAATCTTTGTGCCTCCAGAAATTAAAAGGTAATGCCAGCTTTACTGGAGCCTGGAACCCCCAAACACAGACAGGCCATAGGCCTCTTCCTGCTCTGCCTTCCTCTCCCAGATTCTAGGTCTCCACCAGCTATGGGGGGCTATGGGGGTGGTGGAGGTGGGAAGAACGTGGACATTCCCTTTTCTGCCTAAAACAGCCTCTTCAGTAACCTCTTGCCTCCAAGCCCCAGACCAATTGCTGGCTGTGTGACGTCGGGTGGGCTGTTTAATGAGGTTTAAGTGACCGTTGAAGCCAGGGCTCTCTGGGCCTGACAGCTCTGCCAAGGGAAAGCTTACCTATTTGCTTCATCCCCTGCCTCACCCTTACCTCACCTGGAGGGTTGGTGAGAGACAGTATGAAAACAGAAGCACCCTCCCTCCCCCACCATGTGCCAGAACATTGGGGTGGTGAGGGTAGGGGGGTCAAAGGAGCTGCTATCCCTGTCTGTCGCAGCTGCTCCAGCTGGACCTGGTGTACCTGAGCTAAGCTTTGGGAAAGGGTAATAGCTGGAGGGGCCTCCACTCAGGGAGACGCATGCTGCTCCCAAATCCTGCCCCTTTCACTATAGAAAATAAACACAGGGTTGGGCCAAGGGAGACCTTCCTTGACCTTCTGATGTCACTGAAATGTTCCATTTTTTAAAAAATATTTAATTAATTAATTAATTTATTTATTTATTTTTAAAAGATTTTATTTACTTATTTGACAGAGATCACAAGTAGGCAGAGAGGCAGGCAGAGAGAGAGAGGAGGAAGCAGGCTCCCTGCTGAGCAGAGAGCCCAATGTGGGACTCGATCCCCAGACCCTGAGATCATGACCTGAGCCGAAGGCAGCGGCTCAACCCACTGAGACACCCAGGCACCCCAAAAATATTTATTTTTATTACAAATGGAACACATTCATTTTCTTGGTTTCTCTGATTGTCCCTGCACAGTCTCAGTTCCGTTTTGTGTTATAATGGCAAGGTGGGGTCTCAGTGCCGTGGTTCCAGAGCCCTGTGCCCTCTTGTCACAAGGCTTGTTCAGTCCTGTCCTGGCTGCCTGGGGCAAGGTGCTGAGGGGGTGGCGGGGGTAGGTTGGGTCCGAATGAGGAAGGGGGAATGAGTTACAGTGAGTGAACTGTGGGTGGGGGTGCCAGATACTGGGGGCTGGGGAGGAGCTAATGGGAGTGGGTGTAACTTCTCTGTAGATCTGCCTGGGACACCTCATTGGGGCCTCAGATTTGGGAAGATGCTTTCTGTGAGGTGCAGGCATGCTGATCACCCCAACCCGACCACTTAGTTTCTTAACCTTTTGACTACCTTCCTCCTAGTAAAATGGGAAGAACACTAGTACCCACATTATAGGTTATTGTGAGAATTAGCTGAGATCATATATGAAGAGTTAGTGCCTGAAACACTGGGAGTGTTTAGTAAACATTCCTCTCACCATCATCAGCCTTTCCTCCAGAACCATTCCTTCTGTGTGTGTCCAGTTCCCCAAGCTAGAAACCTGAGGTCGCCCAAGACTCTTCTTTCACATGCCCACCCCCAATCAGTCCTGAGGACCAGGGACTCTTCCCCTCCCAAGTATTATTAGTCAGGCCTTGTCCTTCTTTACCTTCCCTGCTGCTACCTCAGGGGAGGCTGGCAACAGACTCCTAACCAACTTCTTTCCTTCTCTAGGTCCCCAGTTCAAATCCTAGCTCTCCTAGAAGATGCAGATCTCATCCTGTCTTTGTGGAACTTTCAGGATGAAGCTCAGATGTCTAGCTGGGCACAGATGGTCTCCAAGATCTGGCTCCTGTTAGCTTACCTACCCCGTCTCCCACACCTTCCACACATCCACCCATGCTTCTGTCCAGAGGAACCAAACACCTGTGGTTCTTTGACACCCTTTGCCTCCATACTTTTGCACACACAGTTCTTTCTGCCTGGATGCCTTGCTTCTTCTCTGTGGCTGACTCCTCATCCTATCAAATACATTTCAATTGCCATTTCTTCCTCAAATCCTTCTAGGTCTCTCTGAGATGCTTCTCTGTGTTCCTATTTTCATATCTGGTTGTTCTGGATGCGCACCCCCCCCACTCCCGGCATATAAGTTCCTTGAGGGCAGTTACTGTCTTTTTTCCTCCGGACTGCTAATGCCCCTCGCTGAGCCTGGCACATAGTAGGCTCTGTCGGAAGCCAGTCCCAGTAGGCATCTTCCTTCTTGCTCTACTCCTGGGACATTGAGCCAGGAAGACTGGGAGGCAGGATGCCAGCATCCTAGGCACTTTCTCTACCACCCAAGAAGTGGGAGTCCTGGACCCAGAGTGGAACCTGGGAGCCTAACCGGCAGCATGAACACGGCAGCCTGGAACCGGGGAGTCCTCTCTGCCCAGGGCTTTGGAAACTAGGCTGAAGCCAACAGAGGCTTGGTGAAACCAATGGATATGCCTCACCCTGGCATTCCCAAAGGACTCATTGCGTGCACGAACCTGCAACAGAGCAGACCCTAGACCTCCCCATCCCATAGTCAGTGTGTAAGATAAAGACAAATGGTGCTGTTTGGGCGGGTGCCCGGACTCCCGCCACCCTCAATCCGGGTTCCTCCCATGCACAGCCTCCCCTCCTTTTTCCCACCAATTAGCCGTAGGTGGCCATGTGATCTGCGCCCCCAACCGCCACTAATCGCTGGGCTGCAGCCCTTCTCCTAAATAAGCGACAGGAGTGGATTTCTGGGCCGCATTTCCAGGTTCCTTAGACGAAGCCAAACCTTCTCTTTCCCTTGCTTCCACCCCCTTCCACCACCATCCCCAACGCCAACGCCAAAGGCTGGCGCCTTGGGAAAGGGAAGGGGCCCCTCCTGTGCCCCACCCCCAGCCCTCCAGTCATTCAGGCCGGGTGCGGCCCCTCCCTCCACCACCGCTCTGCAGGGCCCCTATAGGGGCACAGCTTGGGTCGCCACTTTCCAAACCCCTGGCGGGTCTTTGAGGTAACCCGGCCCTTGGGGGGTGGAGGGGGGGCGGCAGCATGCCCCTGATCCAGGATGGCGACCTAGAGGCTTTCCAGGGTTGCACATTTTGGTCCCTTCTCGACAGACCCAGCGTAGGCCAGATTCGCTTTGGATTCTGGAGCCCTGGGAGTGATGTACGGGCGGGTTTTTAACATCCAGCCCGTACTGTGTGTCTGGCTCATTCTGAACACTCAGGCTTCTTACCTCCAGCTCCCTCTGCACCCCAGGCTGGGCGCATACCTTTACCTGCTGGAACACAGACACTAGCAGGGAGTCACTGAGGCATGGCAGCTCAGAGGGCTAGAATCTCTGCTCTTGCCTGCAAAGTGGACAAGGAGGTGGGAAGACTGGGTAGAGCCCATCTCTTAGTTCAGGACTCTATCTAGGCCAAGTCAAGAGCTAACCATGTTCCCTCTGGTTAGCCTGGGTTCTAGACCTCTTATAGCTGTACTTTGCGGCTGGAGATAGGGAAGCTAAAGGGATTGCTTTCTCTCCGGGCCGGGCAGATGGTCCTGAAACAGCTTCCTCCATTCTGGTGCCAAATCAAATACTTAGCAAGCCCTGTACTGGAGAGCTGACCCTGGCCACACCAGGGAGCTTTGGCTTCTATTTCGGTTGAGGTGCGATTGAGCGGATTGAAAGGGGGGGGCGGTACCAGCCACAGCCACCCTGCTTGAGAGGTATGACCCTGTAGGAAGGAGAGTAGATGATGGAATGGAGATGGCAGAAGGGAGCCACATTTTGGATAGAGGGAGAGGTCTGCATTTTTTGGTGAATCATTAATTCACTCATTCAAACATTTATTGAGCCCTTACTAAATGCCATTCATGTATTCAGTCATTTGTGTAATCATTGACTTGCATAATCATTAGCCTGTCCTGAGGCTCCCGTGAGTAAAACAGGATTGCTGCCCTCATAGAGCTCGAAGTCTCATAGGAAAGCCAAACGTGCAAGGGGCATTCACAGTGCTGAGAGCACCCATGGGGCACGGGGGCTGTGGGAAAGAGGAGCACTTAGCCCAGATTAGGTGGGGGAGGAGGCTGGCTAAAGACAAAGTGTTAGAGGCCTGAAGTACAAACCATCCTTAATCTGTTGGGCCCAGTGACAGTAGAGAAGGAAAGAATGAATAGCCTTCCAGGTACAAGGCACAGTGTGTGCAAAGTCCCAGAGGCACATTCTGGAAACTGCCAGTGAAGTCGGGTTGGCACAGAGCCACGCAGTTGCTGGCTGACAAAACAGGAGGAGATGGAGAGATTGCATTTGGGAGAGGAAGAGGGCTGAGCTGATAAATAATACCGCCCGGGAAGGTGCCCCTTGGAGTCCCACCTAGGGTCTTGCAGGAGAGCTGTAACAGAGGATGGGATAGCTCCTTTTATAGTTGCTTTATAAAATCAATATTTATTTTTATCAAGATACTACATACACACAGCTTAAAAAGTCAAATAGTTCTGAAGGGCTGTAACAAAAACAGAAGTCCCCTGGCCTTTTTCCCAATCTTTATCCTACTCCCTAGGGGCAACCACTTTCAACTGTTTTAGCTATTTCTTCTGGTATTTCCTTCCTTATTTCCAAATAATCTATGCACTGCCATTCTGGATTCTTCCAGTTCATTTGTTGACTTGTTTTGGTGGATGGGGATTTTGATTCTTGCTCTCCTCTTCCCCAGTTCCACCCCCTTGATGTTTAGATCATAATTTATGGTTAAATCCTTGTTCAGTGATTTCATTATTGACTTTGAAAATATTGTTTACTTTTGAGGCAAGTATTCTGGATTACATTTCCTCTTCTAATGTAACTTTTTGTTGGATGCTCTGTTTACATTTCCTTTCTTGTACAACTTTCTTGTTTTTCCTGGAGTTAATTGCCTCATTTTTTTCTTTGCTTGGATTTCTTTGAATCTCTGGCTCTGTCTTCCCACACCCTTCAACAGTTCTGTAAAACGCCTTCTCAGTACAATTTTGCATATGGCCAAACGTGTCATATAATCTTACCGGTCCTTTTTTGTTTTTCCTAGGAGACATTTGTCCTGGGGAGCTGCCTCCTTCTGCTTTTCTCTGGGTGCGTTGCTCTCTGGTTGAGGTCTGTGGCATATCTGTCACCCTGGGACTTCTCATTGCCAGTAGTTAAGACTTCCCTTTGCCCTGGGATGTCTGGGTGGCTCAGTTGGTTAAGCATCTACCTTTGGCTTTGATCATGATCCCAGGGTCTTGGGATCAAGTCTCACATTGGGCTTCTTGCTCAGCTGGGAGCCTGCTTCTCCCTCTGCCCCTACCCTTGCTTGTGCTCTCTCTTTCTCTCTCTGGCAAGTAAATAAAATTAAAAAAAAAAAAAAAAAAAGGATTCCCTTTGCCCTGTTCCTCTTTCAAAGACTCAGTGTCTTTCTTTCTCTCTGTATTTCTTTGTTTGGATGAAACACATCCTCCAAGAGCTTCTTGAGAGAGTGCCTTGGAGGTATAACATTTTGCCTACCTGAAATGGTTTCATTCCCACCCTCGCTTTTGCTTCATAGTTTTGGGCTGGGTATAGAATTTTATTTTATTTTTTTTTTTAATTTTATTTATTTATTTGACAGAGAGAGATCACAAGTAGGCATAGAGGCAGGCAGAGAGAGAGAGGAGGAGGAAGC